>NC_056732.1:667128826-667283826 GCF_019279795.1 Protopterus annectens
GAGATGTTATGTCCTGCATCCAGAACAAAGTAACCACCTAACACAGCATGACACTACAGCCTCAGTCATCTACCAAGAGATGTTACGACCCCATCCCAGACAAAGTAACCACCTAACAGCATGACACTACTTAGTCATCTATCCAGGACACTGGAAGGTATCTCAGCACTTCCACTGTCACTACAAAAGTACCCAAACTACATGGATTACCTTAAAATGTATGCTGCCACACAGACACGGTCTATCTCTCTCTCTCTCTCAAACACACACACACACACACACACACACACACACACACACACACACACACACACACACACACACACACAAAAACTCACTCATACATCATGATACAAATGATTCAGCAAAGTTTGTGGACAAAAATATATAAGCACAGATGTACAAATAAGCACAGCTAAAGATCATGTTGATAAACATAACTATACAAAATATCCTTATAACAATCTCATCCATTACTAGAATGCAGCTATTTCATACCTGCTCTACTCAGTAAGTGTGAGGGCACTCCTCCATCCAGGAAAATCCAGTAGGGGCTAAACCTGTGGCAGCACAGTGACATCACACACAATAAGGACCAAACCTAAAGAGATGAATATGGTGCCTAGTACACGAGTGGGTAATGAGCTGCACTTAGTGCCAAACAAATTTCTGTGCCTGTATATCCTACAGTAATGTACAGCTTACTCCATACATCAGCAAACACAGTGGCGTATGCACACAGTCACATGCACTACTGACAGTGTGTGTGTGTGTGTGTGTGTGTGTGTGTGTGTGTGTGTGTGAGAGTCTGTGCATGTAAATGCATACACTGGATTTACCCAAACTCCAAATATCATACACATTTCCACTATCTGTGTGCAGATGCTTATGTGCTGTGTATCCTAACACAATTATGTTTTCATAGTGCTCCTTGACTTGCAACCTGTGGAGGACAAACATCATAACAGCCTGTACATACCTGCTGCAGTGTAAAATGTTCTCACCAACTCCAGCCCTACCATTAACGCACAAAGTACCTCATAGTATCACTGGCATGTGCAGTCCACAGCAAGTGCAGTCTTCCTGTGCACTCCTGATCATGGTACTATGCTTCTGAAGGGTCTGCAGTGCAGTAGAGAGGAGGTATTTACAGAATAGTCTGTTTTGCCTATACCATATACATCTAAAGTCATGGTTCTGCATCCCAAATCAGATACTTGCCCTCTACCATGTTAACCCTAACCCCACACATTGGGTTACAAAAATGTAAAAAGCAAACCTGCTGCTGCACCCAAGCTAAAGTAAAATACTTGAAATTGTTAAAATCAGTTCCTTTATTAACAAAATAAAACGTAATCCTGCTGCTGCTGTCTGGATAAGCGCTTTCGGTTGTTGAACCTTTATCAAATCCTAAAGAAAAAAAGCAGCTTCCTTTCATTTAAAAAGAGCTTCCTGCAGTTCATTCATTCAATCAACCAATAAAATGTTGGTGTATGGACACACCTCTTATTCAGAGTGCATGTTCTATTTACTTAGTGTTAGCTAAAAGCTTGGAGTTTTTAAAGTGAAATAACACAGGATTAATACATATGCATTATTTCATTAGAGCCCTTCATTTCAAGATGGGTTTGAGCAGTACAATTTCATTTAATCCAGGTTGCTGGTCCACTCTAAGGTTCATAATCCATTTTGTTTCCTCAGTTTCGGTATAATTGGCCAGATACCCTCCTTGTATTGTTTCTACTAGCCTGCTTATGACCATAAATTTAAAAGTATGGTCTCCATTAACTTTAATATGACCATATAAAGCATTCATATTTACTTGATTTCTAATATCCTGACAGTGTCTCAGGATACGCTCTTTGAACATTCTATTTGTTGTTCCCACACAGAAGGCTGGGCAGCGTTGGCACTGAGCAATGTAAATCACATTTTTGCTCCTGCAATTTGCAAACCCTTTGAACCTGTATTCCTTCTTAGATGTTGGATGTATAAATAAATTATCCTTTTTAATATGTTGACATGCTTTACAAAATCCACATTTATAGGTGCCTACTTTATTCATGGGTGAATGTTCTGTGTCCAGGTTCCGACGATTCCCATGGCATAAGAGGCTTTTCAGATTTTTCCTATTCTTAAAGGAAAAACTGTGTGTCTCCCCTACAATGCTCCTAAGGTTCTCATCTGAAGTCAAAACAGACCAGTTCTTTTTTATGGTGTCTAGTATGAATGCATTGTCACTGCTATATGTAAGACAAAATCTCATCTTGTTTTCCTTCTTATTCTTCTCATCTTCTTCCTCACTCAACCAATGGGAAAAATATGGTCTTCCTTTGCCAATGCGTAAGTCTGATGTTCTATTCATGCTTTTTATGACTTCATCTTTATTATATCCTCTTTCCATAAAGTTATCAATAAGCCTTTCCTTTTCTTTTTCAAAAGCTTCATCTTTAGTGCATAGTTTTGATATACGTTTCACTTGATTCTCCGCTATATAAAGGCTAGCACTGAATGAACTTCAAAGAAGGAGGGACATAGTGGTGAAAGCAGCAGACAAAGGAGGAGCTGTAATTGTGATGGATTCAGTAAGATATGACAACAAGATGAAGGAAATGCTAAGTGACATAGCAATTTATCAAAGAATATCAAAGAGGGATGTTAATAAAATAATAGTGAATGTGAGTGATGGCATCTATGAAAAGCTAATGAGTAGAACTATCACGAAATAACTGTTGATTATTTTTACACACAGCATCCGAAGATACCTAACATCAATGGATTACCCAAGGTCCACAAGAATTTGATGGAAGACCTGATTTCTGCACAGTCTGGTACTCACACACGGAGTTCAAGCCCTGTTTCCAGCATCTTAGTTCAGTAAAAAAAAAGCCCTGTTTTCAAGGCCTTCAGTCCCACACACACATAGTTCAAGCCCTGTTTCCACAGCTTAGTTTAGTAAAAAAAAAAAAAAAAAAAAAAAAAAAAAGCTGCGTTTCCAAGCTCTTCAGTCTCACGCACACACACACACACGCATGCACACATGCACACACACACACACACACACACACACACACACACACACACACACACACACACACAGTTCAAGCCCTGTTTCCAGCAGCTTAGTTCAGTAAAAAAAAGCCCCGTTTCCAAGCCCTTCAGTTCCACAAAGTCGCTTCATTAAAATTAGTCCAGAGTCCATACCTGATATCCACAGAGTCCAGTACATTACAAGTTCAGCAGCTTTGGAGTTCAGTAAAAAAAGCCCTGTTTCCAAGCCCTTCAGTCCCACTTCAAAAAAGCCCTGTTTTCAAGCCCTTCAGTCCAACAAAGTCTCCAGTATAAGTTTCAGTCCTTCCTGCAGCTTCGGAGTTCAGTAAAAAAGCCCCGCGAGAGCAAAGTCCTTTCCCTTCTCGTGAGTGCTACCAGCCTGCAGCTGTTGCAGTCCGATCCCCTTCAAGTCTATGCAGTTGTAAACTGCATAGATTTCTGGGATCTCTGCTGTCTGAATGCTGTCTGGCTAATCCAGACTGCTGGTGAACCAGTCCGGATGTTTGTGTGCATGCGTGGAGTTCTGGGAATGCTGTGAACACACATGCGCACAGTTCCAGACTTGCATTTAGTTTTTTTCTTTTATTTTTTTCTTTTCATTTTATTTTCTTTCACACCTGGAGGGGCTGCAGTCCTGCAGTCCAATAGCATGAGCTGCCCCTGTTCATATTATGCACAAACACAATTTTTTATTCATATCATTTGAGTGAAATAAGCAGAGATTGCTAAAATTTGGAGATACAAAGTGATATGCATTAGGGTTTGCTAATGATCTGGTCATTTTAGAGATTCTAAGGAAGCGAGTGCAGTGGATTCAAAAATCCTGTATTTGCATAACTTTAAGTATCAGAAAATCAAAACTGATGCTTTTATAATGTTAGAAAGTAGAAAAAAGTCAAGGTAAAATGAAAGAATATAGTCTGGAGAGTGTGCCAATACAAAACCAGTTTATACATGATCTCTTTGACCTCAAAAAATAGGCTAGCTAATGTTTGATATCTGTTTAGAGGTTTTAGCCTACCTTTTTAAATAATTTGTAAATACTTCATTGTCATAAATAACCTGCATTCATGTTTTCTTGTTTTTTGGAAATTAATAAAAATATATAAAAAAAAAAAATAGGCTAGCAGATTACAAACATTTAGAAACAAAAGATAAGAAAAAATCTTTATGCCTTAGCTCAAGTTGATAGAATGTTGGTCATGACACCTCTGCTTGATTGTTTACATGCAAATTTATACCAAATTTGTTGCATATTAAACAGAGATTTGGTGGTGCAAAACATCACTAGCTTATTAAAATCAATACATAAATCAAAGAGGAAAGTATTAGTACTATTAACAAATACTTTCACAGAAGTACATTTAAGATATTAACTCAGAATAATTTCAGAGCTGAAAAATCATGCACATAAATGAAACATGGAAAAAACTAATGAATGGACCAAGAAGGGTATAGGCAAAGGCAGCCTGATAAAAATATTGGACATATCTTCAGAAAATATGGATTTAATTATTTAGAGATGTATTTAGCAAAAGATATAAGTTTAAATGAAAGGTATATAACTTATTTTAAAAGAATTGTACTAAGAGTGAGGCACAGATTCAAAACACATTTTCAAAAATAAATGTTTAGTACAGCCCTGTGAATGCAGACTACTTAGATATACTTTAGAAAATAATACTGAGAGACATCGAGGTAAAGTACACGTTTGATGTATACATGAAAAAAATACATCTGGGTCTCAGAGAATTAGCAGGATAAACAGTCCCCATGATGCCTATGAGGTTTATTTCTTTATTTATTGGGTTTGTTAACTGGGTGAGTGAACTGGTCCATTGACCCTTTTCAGTCACATTGTGAGCCATAAGCCAGAGACAATTACATAATGTTATACAAATGTGAAAAATATAAATGGCAATTAATCTAAAAATTGTAATAGATAAAATATATAGAAATGGGTTGAAACAATGAGATAAGAAAAAGTGGTTAATAAGCTAATTCATAATGACAGAAATCCCAACACAGTAAGAAATAACAACTGTTTGACATGATATCAAGATAAGACAATGAGGAAATGTTAATTCATGTTCTGCTGCATTTTCCATTTTACAGGAAATTAACAAGGTACCTTTTATTAGTAAAAGTTGTTGAAAATTAGTGATTACTTGGTAGACTGAAAACCGATGTTTAGACAATAGCAGAATTATTTTCTAGAAAAAAAAAACTTTGGCAATAACTTTTCAGTAAAATTCAAAATGTGAAAAATTGTGAAATAGACAAAATATGAAACTTTATATGTAAAGTTGTTCTATCTCACCGTTCATTCTTATAGATGGGTTTGGAGACAATCCTCAGCTCCAAGTCAGCCAACTACAACGTTTGAGGTCTTCAGACAGCTTGAGGCCAAGTCCCTATCCCAAGATGCACCACGTGTTACCTCAGATCTAGTTTGCCGCAGCAACAGATCGGAGGATACTTCACAGCTCGGGCCAGTAGTTTTTCTTCTTAAAATATCTTTTATTATAGCTTTAAGTTTCCTTTACATTTAAAAGCTTTTATAGAATTTGTAGGACTAGTTTGTTGGCTACTTTTTCTAAGCCTTCCTATAGCTCCTTTGGCCATCGTTTTATTAGGCCTTTATCATCTCCCTTCCCATATTCTGGTGTGCCTTTAGTAGTTTTAAAGCATTAGATTAGAAGCGTGTTTTATTAGGAACTTAGTAGTATTAAAGCATTAGAAGAGTGTTACTGTTTGAATAGTTGTGTGTTGATTGAATATAGTTTTTCTTTCAGATATTATTAGTGGAAATTTAAACAGGTTTTTTTCTTGTGTGCATTTATATTTACATTAGAAATATGGCTGACCAAGAGAAGGAAAAACAACCCAAGTCTGGGTTCAAAAAATGTCCAAAGTATGGACAGAAAATGTCTGTGACTGATGGTCGCGTTAACTGTGTTTATTGTTTGGGTGCTTTGCTCTTACAAGAGAGCTGCTTCATCTGCCATTCTTTCAGTAGCCGCATTCTACAGAAAAGAAAGAGAAAGTTGATTGGCAGAGGGCTATTAAAATCCTCTTTTCAGGAAGCTTTGGGCGATCATGATAAAACATCTAAATCCCCAAGACAGATAGAAGAGAGCTGCTCCATCTGCCATTCTTTCAGTAGCCGCATTCTACAGGAAAGAAAGAAAGTTGATTGACAGAGGGCTATTAAAATCCTCTTTTCAAGAAGCTTTGGGCAATCATGATAAAACATCTAAATCCCCAAAATCTACCAAGTCATCGAAATCATCATCCTCGGAGCATATAAATAAAACAGAACGTTACAGACTTCAGTGTCTTGAGACGAACGCCTCTCTGTGTAGTAGAAAATTTATCAACGTGAACCCATTCAAGAACGTAGAACCATGAACATAAATCCAGCGAGTGCCACAAAAAGTCCCCCCCCCCCTTTTAAGGGCCTCCTTTCATATAAGGAATATTGGTGGCAGATATTTTTGGACTCCTCTAGTCAACCAGGTCTTAACAATGTTATTTCGATTATACCCTTGCTAGTCATGGATTGAACTTGTAATACACTATATTGACATTTTGGAATACAGTTCTGTGAATGTTTGACAATATTTCATGTGCAGTAACATTTTACGTTTTATTTTATGTTATATAGTGGGATTGTATTCCCACTAGTAATATTAGGACAGTTCACCATAGGGTATGGTATAATTTTTATTTTATTTTACAATTTTATGAGATTTTTAGATTATCAGGCAGCGCCTGACACATTTAGGATAATACAGCATAGCATGAGTGGGAGATGAGAGAATAAATGTGTTCCGACTACTGTGCACTAATTAAGCATTAATTGTTGTATTTTATTTTATTTCAATTTTATTTCACTGTTTTTATATATATATATATATATATATATATATATATATATATATATATATATATACAAGTTTGTAGTATGTTATGTCAAGTTAATCTGTTTGCACATTTAGTGTTTACTTGTTGGTGCCATACGACTTAAAAGAATAAGAAGTGTTGACTTGTTGGGGTCAACAAGTTTATTTAAAAGTTGGGAAGTTCATTTTTGTTTGTTCTGATGAAGCTTGCAGTCAGCAAGTAAAAGCGCTTAACCTCTGGATGTAACACGCATTTGTTGAATAAAAATGTCAGCTTATTTTGTGGCACTCGCTGGATTTATGTTCATGGTTCTACGTTCTTGAATGGGTTCGCATTGGTAAATTTGCTACTACACAGAGAGGCGTTCGTCTCAAGACACTGAGGACTGTAACGTTCTGTTTTATTTATTTGGTTCAGCAGTACACTTTGACTACATTCTTTAACAGTTTATCCAAGGAGCATAGAATTTTGGATCCGACACCATCAAAAAAATTATCAACGTCGGCTCCACAGCCTTCGGAGCTGCGCATTGTAACCTTTCAGAGCCAGTCCCTAGTCCTGGAACCAGTTTCCGCAGTGTTGAAATCACCAGTTTTACAATCAGTGGCATCATCAATCCATTCATCTCGGTCCTTGATAGGTCTATCTGATTTGGATGTGGATCTTGTGGTGCAGAAGTTGTTACAGGCACCAGCATTTGCCAAATTGTTATCGGTTCTGACCCAAGTGGTTTCTGAACCGACAGCTGGTCCTCCATCTACTTCTTTTCCTCCTCCGAGCCAAACCGGTTCTTCAGAGCCGGAGGAGTTGGTGCTGATGATTGTGGAGCCTTCGGAACCGATGCCTATTCCAGTGCCATCAGTGGCAACTACTCAGACCTCCTCAGTGTCTATCGAGGGGTCTAGGAGCTGACACTTGCCTGTTGGGTCCAGGGAGGGCAGTCAGACCAATCTTTCGGCTCTGACTTTACCTCTTGGAGCTTTGGAGTGGATGAGTTTGGCTCCTACCTTTGGACTGGAGCCCACTGTTCTGGTGCCGAGGGAATCATCTGCTTCTTCCAACCCAGGGGTTCCTTCGCATCAGAGCAAGGGTGCCTTTGATGCCATGAGGAGAGCAATGTCCCCCAGGACATCCACAACATCAGGACCAACTATCTCCTCCCCTAAAGTGCCTGTGTCTACTTCTGCCTCACAGGTCCCTTTGAAGCGTAGAGACCCTGAGCCTCAGGAAGCCCCACTGGGCAGACCGTGCTCTTCCAAGACCTCACCAGAAGCTCCCACTGATGAAGTTCCCAGAAAGAGAATTTGCTAGAGGAAGCATTTAGACTCCCCGCAAGAATCTGTCACCTCAGACACTGACTTGGATAAGTCAGAAGGGTCCCCACGGTCCCCCTCGGGGGATATCTCATTTGCAGATATCTTGGAAATCCTAAAGCAGAGGGGTGGCTGGAAGCCCACCAACCCTACTGAGGATGAGTTGGTCCTCCTGAAAACTTTTGGATCTCAGCCTTCCACCTCCTGGGTGTCTCTGCTAGTCGATGAGCTTATGGAGCTAGTTTCACAGAGGGCATGGGAGTCTCCGGACACCATGGAGCCTGTCCCTAGGAGGCCTAATAAATGTATTTCTTCTCCTCAGGATAACACTTTTCTCATGAAGGGAGTGCCTGTTGATGCCATGGTGGTGGCGACAAACGAGATGTTGGAAACTTCTTCATCTCTCTATCCTCCTAACAGAGATTCTAGGATCATAGATAGATACGGGAAGCACATGTTCAGTTCAGTGACTTTTGACATGTGATCGCTGAACTACCTCACACATTTCACGAGACTGCAAAGAGATCTCCTAAAAGAGCTTGGAGATAGTCTACAGGGTACGGTAGCTGAGGGAGTTGCAGACAAGGTTGCTTCCAAGCTTGCTACTCTTAATTCCATAGTAAACTCTTCCATGCATCTGATATCATATGCAGCTGATGGAACGAGTAGGGCAGTGGGTACAGGAATTGCTCTTAGGAGACACTCTTGGATGCGCTTATGTTCCTTTGTAGAGCCCTTTAAGTCATCCTTTGTGAACACCCTTTTTGATGGGTCATCTCTTTTCTGGCCCAAAGTAAAGGAAACTCCTAACACGTGTGAGCAGGAAGGAAAGACTCTGCTGTTGGAGTAAATTTTTCCTACCCCAAAGGTCAAAAGGGAGGAAAGATGTGGTTCCAAAAAGCCCAAGGAACCTTTCAGGACACACATGGTGAACCCCCCTCCAGGGGCAGAGGAAGAGGTAATAATGGAAGATGTCACACTTACGGCAGAGGGGGTCCACAGAATCAAGGCAACAGAGATCAGTTCTTTGGGAAGCCCTACCAGTGCTCCTGAAAGGAGGCCTGACTGCCCAACTCTGGAGGCAGTCGGGGGGGTCATTTATCTTTGTATCCAGTCGCCTGGCTAAAAATAACAAATGGCAACTGGGTACAAAGCATAATATCCAGAGGATATTTTATTCCCTTTGCCACTCTACCTCCCTTGATAACAAAAATCCTGGACATTCTACCCAGTTACAGGGAACAAGCAACTGTAGAGGTCCAAAGGTTGCTAGAAAAAAAGAGTCATCCAACCGGTCCCCACAGACCAGATGGGATCCAGAACTTACTCAAGATTCTTTTTAGTTCCAAAAAAAAATGGGACTGGAGACCTATTTTGGATCTCAGCAGACTAAACAGATCTGTCAATAAGGAGAAGTTCCTGATGATCACGCTACAGTTGATAGTTCCCTTTTTAGTTAAAGACAATTGGATGTGCTCGATAGATCTCCAGGATGTGTACTACCACATAAAAATGGCCAGACATCCAGGGATCATCTGTGCTTCTGGCTGGGAGCCAATCACTACCAGTTTTGAGGCCCTGCTCTTTGGTCTCACTACAGCCCCCAGAGTGATCACCAAATATATGGCAGTGGTCACGGCTCACCTGAGGCGTTTGGGATTCCAGGTTTCCGTACTTAGATGATTGGCTCCTCACCACCACCACCAGGCATCAGCTTATACAAGCCAAGGACACCAAGCTTATTCTTTGCAATCAACCGGGGATTACAATAAACTCAGAAAAATCTGCCTTGTTGTCATCTCAACATATCGTTTTTATCGAAGCAGATTTGGACACCATAACCACTTTAAATCTTCCTTCAGAAAGGATATCGGTACTTCGACAACAAATTCTGAACCTCATATCCAGGTACCAGCCTCAGATGTGCTAAAATTGTTGGGGACGATGGTCGCTGCAATAATAGCAATTCCCTTGGGTCACATGCACATGCGGATTCTACAATGGCTCCTGTTCACACAATGGTCCTAGCAAGAACTCCCAATGTCACATCTCATCATTCAAACAAACTCCTGCAAAAAGGATCTTCAGTGGTGGTTGACCTCTCTCCAAGTAACGATAGGTCGTCCTTTTATCCTACCCTCACCATCGGCCACTGTAACCATCGACACTTCCCTGATTGGGTGGAGGGGTCATTTTCAGGGAAGAACAGCCCAAGGCACATGGACCGAACAAGAGGCACATCTGCATAGCAGTGTCCTGGGGTCTATATTAGAACACCGAACATTCAAAATTTCAGGTGTTCTAATATCGAACCCTATGAATCGAAAATTTAAAACATTGAACATTCAGAACAGCAAATTTTTTCCTAGGGAAAAAATTTGGTGTTCCAAAACACATACACACAACACAAGCACACCAAACAAACAGCAATCCACACACATACATCTAAACTCTTACACCTAACCCTGCAGTAAACTATACATACACCACGAACTATACACTTACCTTAACCTAAACCCTAACCCTAAGGTCTGTCACTATCACACAGTCACCTCACCCGCACCCTAACCCTAACTCACCTACCCTACCCTAACCCTCACGTCCACACAATCGCACACTTACCTGACTTGTGCCCTAACCCTAACCCTAACTCACCTAACCAACCCTAACCCTCACGTCCACACAATCGCACACTTACCTGAACCCCACCCGTAACTTTCCACCACAGCGCTGAAAATACCAAAGCAACAGAAACGGACAACCGAATTCTTTCCACAGGAAAAAATTTGGTTTTCTGTTTTATCGATATTTTCAGCATTCGCTGAAAATGGGTCAATATTAGAACACTCAAAATTTTGAATGTTCAGTGTTCTAATATAGACCCATGTCCTGGAGATGAGAGTGGTACTCTTGGCATTGCAGTACTTTCAGGAGTCTCTCCCTCTGGGGACAATTGTGATTCAGATGGACAACATATCGGTGGTCTGGTATATAAACAAACAAGGAGGAACAAGATCCTATCCCCTTTGTCGAGAGGCCCTAAGAGTATGGCAGTGGGCTACCTCCACCCAGAGCTTTCTGATAGCAATGCACATCCAGGGAAATCTAACATGATAGCAGACAAACTGAGCAGGGCAATGTTGTTGCCTCATGAGTGGTCCCTCAAAGAAGAAATAGCGAAAAGAATATTCCACAGATGAGGCCAGCCTTGCCGAAATCTCTTTGCATCCCCCATAATCACAAAATGCAGAAGCTATTTTGCCCTAATCCCCCCTCTGGGAGATGCCCCAAGGGATGCACTCATACACGATTGACCCCCAGGTCACTTTTATGCCTTCCCACCAATAACCCTGATACCCAAAGTGTTACAGAAAGCCAAAGCCCTGGGAAGGACCATCATTCTTATAGCCCCCCACTGGCCTTGTCAGATTAGGTTCCCCTTTCTTCAACCTCATCTATTGGAAGAGCCTTGGATTCTAGACCCAGTTCCAGACCTTCTGATGCACTCATCAGGGGCTCTTCATCCCTCCCTTCAGCCCTTGAAATTGACAGCGTGGCTGCTCCAATTCCTAACATAGCCATGTTCCATAACCTCTCAACTGAAACACAACATATTTTAATACCTTCTCATAAATCATCTACTAGGAAATTATACCTCAGCAAATGGAAGAGATTTTCCATATGTGCTTCTCAAAATAACATTGACCCTTAACTAGCTCCTATTACTTCCATCCTAGAATTTTTGACTATGCTTTTCAACAATGGAGCGGCGGCAGCCACCATTCGTGTGCAGCAGGCTGCGATCTCTAATTTTCATCTTGGTACTGAAGGCTTTAATGTAATGTCACACAAGCTATCCAAAGCTTTTCTCAAGGGGACTCTCCACCTTAGACCACCTGTCAAATCCCCTTATACACCCTGAAATCTAAATTTTACACTTTCATGCATCATTCTTCCACCATTTGAGCCAGCTTCTTCATGCGACTTGAAATTTTTGTCTTGGAAGACTGTCTTTTTAGTAGCCATCACATCTGCCCAAAGAGTTTCAGAGCTACAGGCCTTGACTATAAAACCCCCATATTTGATTTTTCATTCTGATAGAGTTTCACTTTGAACAAATCCTTCATTGCTACCTAAAGTTTGCACTGAAGCTAACCTTAACCAAACCATAGAATTACCATTTTTTCCCCAAACACACAAATAACTTGGAGTATATGCTGCACAAACTTGATGTTCACAGACAACTTTGATTTTACCTAGATAGAACCAAAGAATTCAGAAGATCTGAACAACTTTTTGTTTTCTTTTTAGACTCCAGAAAAGGTAGACCTGTGGCAGAAAACACTTTGTCGAGATGGTTATCTGACTGCATCACCTTCATTTACTCAGCTGCCAATATACCTCTGCAACACAAAATAAAGGCTCATTCAACCAGAGCTGTTTCCACATCTTCAACCTTTACTACCTTTGTGCAGCAGCCACTTGGTCAAAGCTTCATACTTTTATTACTCATTACAAAGTCGATAGGACCTCCGGGGACAGGGCTTCCTTTGGTTCCAGTCCTGAGAAACATACTCCCGTGAGCCACCCAAGAAAGATGGTGCTTGGGATGCTACCCATCGGTAAGAATGAATGGCGAGATAGAACAACTTCACCTAAAGAAGTTATGTACTCACCATAAAGTTCCATGTGAGTTGTTCATCTCGCCTTCATTCTTACTTCCCATCCTCCAACTTCCTCCAGGCTTTTTCAAGGACCAATATTTATGTTTTATCATGGCTGCTTTGTCTTTCCTATGGTTTCCTTACCTTAAAGAGGAATAGAATGGCATATGGTATTGTTAGAGGCAGCAAACAAGATCTGGGGTAACACAAGGTGCATCATGGGATAGGAGCTTGGCCTCGAGCTGTTTGAAGACCTCAAACATTGTAGTTGGCTGACTTGGAGCCAAGGATTGGCTCCGAGCCCATCAGTAAGAATGAAGGCGAGATGAACAACTCACATGGAACACTATGGTGAGTACATAACTTCTTTTTTTATAAATGTGTTTTAAGAAATTCTATATTTGTGGAGTTTTTTTTTTATAGAGCATATCATACAGCAGCAAGTGCTGAAGTGATAGAAATAAAATTTAAACCGATAAAACAGCCATGTGTACAATGTCAACAAACATTTCAGTTTTTCTTTTTCAAAACATATAACACAGTGTGTGATAGGTCAGCACAATGTATGACACATCATAAAAACCTGACACTAGAAATATGCACTGTTGTTTATGCAGCTTGCCAAGTACAGAGCTTCATAAATTAATGTGAATTTGCTACTTAAAATATTACTGGAAAGTGTGTGAATCACATTACTCCTGCAGTGCAGAGAGTTTTGAAAGTAAAATAGACATATCTTACAATGTATGACTGTAGAAAGGTATGGCGGAATGTTTTTACTAAAAAGGCAAAGCAAAACAGGTTTTATTTGTTTAATTGTATAATTGCCATTTTTTTGCATCACATCTGAACACTTTGTATTGGTGGTTGCTGTAGTTTTGGCTCAGGTCATGTCTGAAAAGGAGTCAATGGATTAGTAAGTTTTCACATAAAAATAGTCTTTCGGCTTTTCCCAGTTAGGGGTCGCCGCAGCAGAACTCCTGTCCACTAATGATTGGCAGTGGATTTTTACGGTGCCAAGTTGCCAGTCCGACGCTCAACCTTCAAAGAAGGCACGCCCATTCATGCACGCACCTACCTGCATGTCTTTAACGTCACTT
Source organism: Protopterus annectens (assembly GCF_019279795.1). NCBI lineage: Eukaryota > Metazoa > Chordata > Ceratodontiformes > Protopteridae > Protopterus > Protopterus annectens. The sequence goes on from NC_056732.1 coordinate 667,142,861, forward strand.
GACCGTGGGTAGGATATGCAGACTCCATGCAGAAGGTGCTCCAGCTGATACTCGAATGGGAGAACCTCTTGCTGTGAGGTGACAACGCTAACCGCTGCACCACCGCGGCAAAACTATTCCATAAAATATTTGATGCAAGATTATATTTTTAATTAACAGCTAACAGTCACCAAGTACAGTTGAACTGTGCCTTCAGGAAAGATGTGAAAAAGACAAAATATTAAACTTTATTTTTATAGCCTGCTAGCCCCTGTTTCTGATATATGCTTGTGTCTGCATCGAACCTGAATGTGGGTATAATTCCAATTCCTATGTTGAGAAGGCTGTATCAGTGTGTATGTACTAGGCAAAATTATGAACAGGGCATTCAGCAGACTGCAGGGGCATACTGGGAAGCAGACTGAAATTACAAAATGTCACAAACAATTTGTGAGTGTTTGTGTGTGTGGGTCATAGTATTTGCAGAAACAATGCTCAGTAATGGTTATAAGGTTAACTCCATACATTCAGTGTAGATAAGGGATAAGTGGTGCATGGTTCTTACTGACTTATAGGTGACCCGTATAAAGGGAGAATCAAGACGAAGGAAGATAGTGAGTAAACATGGATATGCTGGTGGGAGAAGAAGGCAAATAAGATAGCCGATGAGACTTGAGGAGGAACAAAGAAGATGGATTAAGGAAAAAAGATGAAACTGACAGCCTTGGAGCTGAAAAAAAGAAGAAAAAGAACAACAAGCTTGGGTGAAGGCGTGACAGAGATAAAAGAAAGATGTAGGCAGAACAGACTGGAATTGGGTGGGATGTGAGGGGGAGTACTGATCATACACCGCGGTGACCCAATCATATGCAGGACAAAGAATGGGAGCAGGTATGAAGGGCAAAGCATAATTCAAATTGAAGTAATATCAGCAGTGAATGCAAACTTGAGTCACACAGACTGTTAAAATGACAGAGGAGAGAAAGACAAAATTACTCTTTAGGGGAAACTGCAAAGTCACTACTGTAGTATGGAGTATTGGAATATTCTCATAGCAGTTAGCTAGATTACAAAGCTTTAACTGCCAATTACTATGGTATAAAATGAAATAGCCTAGATGGCTGGACTCAACAAGTGAGTTCCTCATTTAAAGATTTATTTGACAGAAGAAATGGAAGAGAAGTGTGTTACCAGTGGAATATAATCTGTGGAGTGCAACCTATGGAAATAATTGTTTTTAGAGCTGACGTTTACGGCTGGCAGAAGCATACAATCTTGGCACTTTCATTTTGATTAACTAGACAATCTGTATATTGGAAGAGCTGTGTAGAATGAACACTGTTACAAAGTTTCTGTTTGTTTTATTTTGAAACTGAAAACCAAGTGGGTTACCACACTATTCCAGTTTTTGGATGACTAAATAAACCTGTGCTTTTACATATGTCCAGCCTCACACACACACACACACACACACACACACACACACACACACACACACACACACACACACACTGCACTGTAAATAACAGTATCCAGTCATCCCTATGTAGCCAGATGGTTTATTTTGTTTTATTTTGTATTTGTTTACCAAGATAGTACATTGATCATAACTGAACATTTGCAGGTACTGTCCAGGTACAATCGTATCAGATTTTACATACTCTTCCTAAACTTGCCATTCTCTCCTCCTGCATTGTTAATTATGGATTTGCAGTCCCTCTCCCATCACTCACAGTAATTGCTGTCTGGAGTTACTTATTACTGCATATAGCTTTCACAACAGTTCATTTGCTCTGCCTTCGGTCTTTCCTCTTTTACCAATTCCCTGACAATGATAAACTACTTTCTAGTGAAGATGTTATGAGAGCAATATCATGTCAGACAGCTGACAATTTAATTGCTACACAGACAAGTGTGAAACTTCATTTGTTAGCCTACTATTCCTATGACGTACATTTTTTCATTGAAGTTTTCTTTCTGCAGTACCTGATAATGGACCCATTGTAATAAGAAACCATCCTGGAAGTTGGCAATCATTGGGAATGCGCTTAGCAGATGTCTGTACCCCTGGCTTTTTGGAGCCTTTGGGATACACATTTTGGAATGATACCACCCATCTTATGAAATCTCAATGATATGAATAAAGTACTGTACAACTACTGTCATTGTTTTAAGGTCAGCAGTCAATGTCAGTGGCTAAACAGGTAATCCACTTGTCATTAATGCTGGAAGATCAGAAGACTGTGGGTTCTATTCCTACACCAGGTGCTTGGCTTCATTTTCCATTGTTGACACTGTAGTTTTCTTGAATGTGCAATAATTTGGATGAAGTGTTAAACTGGGGTCCTACATGACTGAATAGGTTTATTTCAAAAATTCAGGGGCACATCTTGGAAAAAGTAGGGGTTTTAAAAGTTTATTGCAAAAATAAATAAATAAATAAATAAAAACATCATATTACACACAGATCAAGAAACGTTCATATTTATATATGTGAGCTCAGTTGAAACTGCTACTGTTTGTTATAAAGCATAAAGTGACTTATGTGTCACCCATGCTTTCCAATACATGCAACCCAAATGAAATTCCTTTAGCAGGCAAAAGGGAGTTCTCTCTCACCCCATACCAAACAACATTCAAATTCATATGAGAAACAAACTGTTCATACCTTCTCATTTTGTTTTATTTATCTTGTGTTGATCAGATTAGTCCCAATATGGTAGTGGGCTCATTTTAGAGAAGACCCAATGTGGTATTTATATTACTAGGGGAAATTTTGCCAGGGAATCTGGAAACTTCCCTTCTCTTTTTAATAGGTGCTGTGGGTTTTTTTACATTCACCTGAGCTACACTGTCTCAGACAGATGAGACCTCAATTTAACATCTCATCTGAAGGAGGGCACAGTCAGGTGTGCAGTTCCCCCTTCACATTAAGAAGGTCTGTAGTCTACACTCTTGTGGCATTTTTAACTTCTAGAGCACCTAGTTTGTGCATAGCTGGGCATTGCTCATCAAGTTCCTTGTCTTATTGACCTTTTCAATATTTAAATTTCCCTCAATCCTCCCCAGCATATCAGTAGCCAGGATATGCACTTCCTGAGTCTCTCTGTGGCCAATCTGGTTGAGATGGGGTAGCAATTGCCTCATATACATTGATAACCCACTTAATCTTAAAAAAACAATGAAGTACATTAGAGGTATAAATATGCTTTAATGATGGAAGCAAGACTCTCTCATACAGCCCAAACTAATCATATACAGGTTGTCAGTGACACTTGCACACCTTCTGCACAGGGTAAAGACCCTACATATAAAACTACTTATGCTGAGGCATTTACAGGTACTTCCTAAAACACTAAGGCCTCCTGCACAGCACATAAAAAAGATCCTCAGCCATCACATAAACACTCAGTTAAAACACCACCCACAGCTACACATAGTAACACTGTATCCAATGCCTATACTGCTAAGTTCTTAAGGCAAACCAGCACACAGCCAAATTTCCTGGTCATTAGTGATTCTATAGTGAGGTACACTGATGTCCCCCTCACCAGACTAAGTAAGGAGAGAGTCACAGTTACTTGCCTTTCTGGGACTACAGTATGTCAAGTCAAGCAGGCACCCAGGTCATGGAACCACGAGTACCAGTATGACTCTATCATAGCCCATGTGGGTGTTATGACCTCAGATGTACCTCCCTTGACTAGATGAAGTTATACATGATCGAGTTAGCTGATTATGTCTCACAGGCAAGTATGAGCCTAGCAGTGAGCAGCATACTACCTACTCCAAGGATGATACCATGTTACAAACAGAAAATGACTTATTTTAACAACTGGCTTAGCTTCTGGTATCAGTCCAAGGGGGTACGATATTTAAAGGCCTGGGAGGACATGGTTTACAGACCACCCTGACGTGCCAGGGATGGTCTACACTTATCCCCTCTAAGCTTTTGGATATTGGCAAAGACCTTTTCCACCCCCATAGTGCCTTTTTTAGGCAATGCCAAACTGATAACCCTCCTAACTTAACTGAACCTATGAAGGAATATCTGAAGGTGGTACTGCTCAGTGCTAGAAGTCTTAACAAGAAACTCCACTCCCAGCAAGCCTTCCTCCCCCTGGAGAGTTTAGACATCTGCGTAGTAATGGAGACATGGTTTAAAGTGTGGAGAGTACCCCAGCAATGCAAGGTTATAATGCCTTTCACACCTTTAAGCAAGCACAGGAGGGAATTAAAGGTGGAAGAGTCTCAGTCTATATGAAAACTAACCTCACATCCAGACTAGTTAAAGAGTGTGACTCACTGGAGCTCATACACATCCAACTCACCATAAATAATGTCTCCTGCAATATCCTTGCAACTTATGGGTCCCTCACCATTCAACCCAATATGATTTCAGGGGGGATCTCAACTACCCATCTACAGATTGAGAATTCTACACCACTTCTAATGCACAATCCCATTAATTCCTAAACTTTGTTAATACCAACATCCTGGAATAGCTGGTCTATTCTCCTACCAGGGGTACAAATATGCTTGACCTTACACTCATGAACATGAGGGGGGATGATTTCTCTTACCCAATGTAATGTCTTTGCTCATTAGATCTGACCACAAGGCAGTATTACTTGAAATAACAATTAAATCAGGGAATCCAGTGAAACCAAAAACCTTTAGGAACTATTCCAAGGCTAACCTCTCTCTGCTAAGCAACACCTTGGCTAAATTCAAAGCACCCCCGAACCCAGGAAACACCATAGCATATGCGGAGCTATTTACATAATTTCTGTACAGCCATATTGAGAGTTGTATAGAGTGACTTATGCCCACTCATATTAAGAATAAGACAAACTCAAAAGACAAGCCACCCTAGCAGAATTACAATAACAATTGGTTATATAACAAAAGAAAAAAAATCTTGACCAAGTGTAGGAGGAATAAAGACATACATATTAAAATTCCCCTGACCAATTTATAAACAGGCAGCTAAGAGAGTTAATTAATACTTCAAAGACAAAATCTGAAATAGCTCCTCAGACAAAGGGCAACTTGAAAGCTTTCTTCACCTATGTCCAAAACCTCAGGGGAAATACACAACAATATGCAGAATTTACTTGTAAATGGCATCACCCACACTGAACTGGAGGCCATTGCCAACCCTTTGGTTGATAGGTTCAGCTCAAATGTCTCCCCCACTCTCCCCCACCCAGTCCAGAGGAAATACCACATACTACAATCTCCCAACCATTACTAAAGAACAGGTCATCAATGCACTTTCCAAGGCCAAACACACTGCATTGATGGGACCCATTAACATCCTGAGATGTTTAATAAATAGCAAGAAACATGACCTCTCTGATTCATTTGAATGACCTTTCAACTTGAGCCTTCAGTCAGATTTTGTGCACAAGGAATGGAAGATGGCTACAGTCATTCCCCTGCACAAAGGAGGTCCAGCCACTGATCTGGGTAACTATAGACCCATAATTCTTACCAGCCTCATACATAAGAAGAATCATTACGGATGTAATAAATGAGGACAGAGGTAACCTGCAAATGCTTGACCCATCACAGTTCGGTTTTGTTAAAGGAAGGTCATGCCTATTAAATCTGGTAAACTTTTTTAAGAAGGTCACCAAAGCAATGGATGAATGTAAGACTGTGCACACAGCTTACTTCGATCTGGTCAAGGTTTTTGACACAATACCTCACTCAGGCATTATAGACAAGTTCACTATTTTAGATGTAAAACCTTTTATCACCTGCTGGATAGCCAACTGGTTTATTGATATGAATCAGGAAGTGAAAATTGGTGAGGCCACCTCCACCAAGAGGTCAATCACTAGCAGAGTCCCCCAGAGCTCGGTATTGGGCCCACTCCTTTTTGGCATCTATTTCTCTGAAATGGAAGCAAATGCTGAAGATTTATGGCTGACTAAGTTTGCAGATGATTGCAAGCTGGGAGTTATCATCGACTCCCCTGAAGACACTAGTACTCTTCAAGAAAGATTATCTCTGACTGACAAATGGTGCCAAAGCCATGGTCTTAAACTCAATGTTAAGAAATGTATAACTGTACCCTTTGAGGTGTCAACCTTCCTGGCTAATTACCATGTTAGTAATATAGCCCTAAGATTAACCCAATGGTCAGGGATCTGGGTACACATATAGATAGTAGTCTTACCTTCGATCACAAAGTGGCCACAGTGGTGAGGAAATCCATTTATACTGCACAACTTTTAAGTAAGGGTGTGGCATTTAGGTCCAAAGAGGTCACTATCCCACTGTACTCTGTCCTTATCAGACCAGTCATAGAGTACAATACTCACTCTGGTATGTACCTGACCAGGCATATGCAGCAACAGGAGCAACCTCAGAGGTTCCTTACAAAAAGAATACAAGGCATAACAAACCTGCCTTATGCAGAGCACCTTAAAGCCCTTTCCCTCTACTCAGTCTCATATAAATTCTTGAGGGGTGATCTATCCCTGGCTCAAAAGGCTTCCACAACCCCCACGCTTATAAATGTCCTATATATTCATAAGTCAAAGAGTACCAGAAATACAATGTCTAGGGGCCTGCATTTTGGCTGTGACTTCAACAGAACATGATGAAGAGACAGATACTGTCCTTCCTTTGGAACAGGCGTTCCATCCATGTGAAGGTGAATTCATCTATTACCCAGTTTAAGTGTAACCTAGATAATGGATGGGGATTGTAAACTTACACTGGGCTTGACACCCATGTCCCTTATAAGAGGGATATTATATAAGAGGTAGCTTCTAAATGCCAGGACCTCAATGTCCTATTTGCATACAGGACATCATTATTCTTTTGGGAAAACTTGGCTAGGCATAGAAAGCCCCCCCCCCCCCACCCGGTCGTTAGCCTAGTAACAATCTATGAATATGTGAAACAGGGCATTGGGTTACTTATGAGAAACTGGAGCTCTGTAATTCACACTGTGAACGCAGAAAGTGGGCCCAGACTGGCACCTTTGAGTGCAGTAGAAAAGTTTCTTCATATGTATTGTAAGTCTTTTGGATTGATACATGTCAGGATTAAAATCCAATGGACCAAGGTGGTGCAAGATTTTATTTACTACTCTTTAACACGTTATTCCTGGTGTATTCATATAAGGTAAAGAATCACTGTTTAGAACCAGTGTTTCATCTGGTCATGCACCAGTGATAAAAACTGGAAATAGGACTAATGAGAAGTGTAAAAAGAAACGTGCAATTTTCATGATGTATGGTAGACAGAGTTATTATTATGAAATGGTATGAAGAGTTTTTTTTCAAAAGGAGTTAGATAAGAGAGAGATTTTTATGACAGGAAGACTGAGACAGGTTTAGGGGAGATGTTAAGAATACAGTATGACAGAAAATTGTGTTAATTAGAACAGTAGAAAGAAATATCGGTATATCAAAACAGTTGAAATGGTGAAAAACTACCAAAAGATGTTGGTGCATTTAAATGGGGGAGACAAACTGGAATATGATAAAGCTAAGTAGGAAATGTAAGTGTATTCTGAGAGGAGACTAGAACTTCAGACAAGTGGTACTTATATAGCTGTACTTTGATAGCTCTCATAGACCTTTGCGATCATTACTGTTGAAGTTCAGTCAGCAAAAAGTAGAAAGGAGTACATTTGGGATCCAGAACAATCAAATAGGAGTGCTGGTAAGGTAGCAAATGAAAAGACTGATAGCATTTAGGAAATACAATGAAAAACTGTGTCAAACTCTGGTGGAAAAAAAAAAGATATTTGTATTTTTTTTTAGATCAGATAGTGATGCCTAAATTAGAGGAGAGTCAGGCTACAGAGTTACTGAAGCCCATTACTTTGGAAAAGTTGAATATATTATTAGCTTTCCAAGCTCCAAGAAAGTCATACTGTTCTAATAGTATTCCTCTAGAAGTCCAGAAGTTGGAAGAGAAGAAGCTATTATATTTCTGTGCAGAACTGATGAACAAGGTTCTACTGAAAGCTAATGTCAGCTGTAATCCCCCCAACTCACCCACCCATGGAAAGAAGCTACACTTTTGGATATTTTAAAACAGGGGGAGGATATTGCATTGCTGCTGTCCTATACAGACCAGTTCTGAACCACGACTAACAATAATAATACCTATTGTTAACCAGGTAGGCCTCTGGATGCACAATCTTTTTTCCATGGGCAAACCAGAAGCAATATCCGGTTAAGTGACTTGCTCAAGGTCACACAGTAGGCAAATGAGGGCTGAGGCAGCCAGACCCTGCACCACAGGAACTATAGTGCACAGCCTTAATGATCTGAGGCAGCTGCCAGGATAATAAGTTGTTTTCATGACAATATCAGTGAAAAGAGCACTGCGGTGGTGGTGCTGCAGTAGCGTTGTCGCCTCACAGTGTACCTGTGGTGGTGGTGCTGTGGTAGCATTGTCGCCTCACAGTAAGACGTTGTCCTGTTTGATTCTCAGCTAGAGCATCTTCTGTGTGGAGACATGCGTGAATGGGCATACCTTCGTTGAAGGTTGTGCGTCAGAGCTGGCAACTTAGCATGTAAAAATCTACTGCCAATCGTTAGCGGACCGGAGTTCCACTGTGGCGACCCCTAACCACGAAAAGCCGAAAGACACAACAACAAATCAGTGAAAAGAGCAGATAGAATTATTCCCGCTTTTGATTCATCAGGATCAGTGCAAGTTTTTGTGGGGCAGACATGCAACAACATCATTAGAACTTTAACGATTACAAAAGATGCACAAATATATAACAAGATCCTACTAGTATTGAGTTTAAATGTGGAAAAGGCAGTTGACAGAATTTAGTGATCGTGTTTATTTGACGTTTTGAAGAGGTTGGGGTTCCCATAGAAGTTTATAAGCCTACAGCAGGGAATTTATAGAGGCTCAATGGCTTGAATTACGTTTTCAGCTTTATTATCTGTAATATTTCTGCTTACTAGGGGTACTAATCAGGGGTGTCCACTACTGCCCCTACTATCAGTATTATGTCTTGTGTCCCTGGCATCCAATATTGGACAGTCTGCATTGTGGGAGTACAGCTGGTCATGGCAGCAGCAGAAATTGTCTTTATTTGTGCATACTGTGGTGAACTTAGTAGATCCAAATGCCAGCTTGGAGAATTTGTTTGGTATGTCCAATAATATTATCAGACTATCAGGATACAGAGTTAATATGAGAAAAAGAAAATCAATTTCATAACCCCTTTGTGGAGATAAATCAGTTGTATTACCCGGAAGTCTGGCTGTTGAACACTTTCTCTAAATCACTTGTGACTACTTATCAGTATATGAAAAAGAGAGAACAGAGAGATGTATTCATAAATGGAAACTGATGCATTTTGAGTTGGTTCAAAGGATTCAAGTACTATAGATGTATTTTCATCCTCAAATTTCACTTCTAGGCCAGTCTTTGTGGGCTCCTCCAGAAGAATTTTGAGGAACATGAGTCAAACCATGACAAATCTGACATGTACTCACCATATCAGATAAGCTGTGCAACTGTCACTTACAGTGGGTTTATGACCATTCTTTGCTACCTTCAGTCTGAATATTTTTAAGGAAAAACAAGCAACAGATGTATTGCATGGCAGCATTAGAAGGGAAACATAATTTCTTATTACCTGAAGACATTATAAACCACAATTAAGGTCATTGTCTCTTACCTGAAGATATTATAGATCTAAAAGGGGAAAACATAAAGAAGACATTATACACTCATTCAGTCATTCTTTCACAGATTAACCACATAATCTACTTCAGGGTCACAGGGGAAATGGAGCCTTTCCTGGTACTCACCTCAGGAGGTGCCAGCCAAGTACAGGGCATACACATGTGCGCATGCATGCTCCTGCATGTGCACACCTACACATACAGACATACACAAAGCCATGAACAACTATAAAAATCTTCAACTCATCCAAGGCATGTCTTTGGGAAAAGGGAAGAAACTGGATCACCCAGCAAAAATCTACATGAACACTAGGAAGACATATAGACAATTCCCAAACAGAACCCCAGGTAAGAACCAGACTGTAGAGCAATACTGTGACACAGCAGGACTAACCTTTGTGCCATTTATAACAAAATGCAAGACACAGTCAAAAGCAATCTGCAAGGGATGGCATATAGTGACATACTGCACCAATAAGAAAGACATTTTACAGCTCACTGAGAGTCACATTAATAAGGTGTGATAAAATGTGAGGAATCAGTCCATGTTTACAGAGTGGTCCTTGTGATTTAAGTACTGACTTTAGTTTGATTCTGAAATAAGCGATTCAACAACACAGAGCTGGTATCATTGACTTGTGAGCATCTCAATCAGCTCCACGAAACTGAGAAGTTTTGACTTGTAAGAAACAAGTTATCAGCCACTGATTAACTTAAAAGCTACATACATTTAACCTCATAACAAAAAAGGAATATTATCAAGCTGGCAATAGATCAGTCTGTTACAAAACTACTATGAGCAAACCCTTTGTCTTAAATATATCCTGCATGTATTATTCCATACCCCTTGCATTATTGGATATTTACTATTCAGGACCACTTATTGAAGGGGGTAAAAAATAGAATCTACCCAAAGGCAGACGATGACTCATTACATGCAACAAATACTTCAGGACTTACAAATTAGGTCCAAAACAGGTTCAAGGCTTATTTATAAAACATGTTCAGACACTGCAGTCCTTTACAATCAGCTGAAGATTTTATTCAAAACCTTATAGCACTGGGAAAAAAAAACAAACAAACTGGAGTGATCAACAGTTTCTACAGCAAATTGAGATTATTTTCTTATGATGAAGACAGTGCTAGTTTTTAGTAATTAAAAAACTAGTTTACAGAAATGAAAAGGCTATGTATGCATTGTCTTAGACATGCCATAGGAGAACTACTATGATTTAAAGAAATTAACCGAGTTACTCATCGGAATGTACAGTCACTTTCCCATTTTCTTGAATGGCAAACAGGTGTGACTAGAACCTAGATGTTCATGCATTCAGGACTGGCAGGTAGCGCCGTGTTGCCTGGCAGCACAGCAGTGCAAGGCAGCTTACGTCTCTATGGAATGCCTTATGAAGAAACTACATTAAGTGTTTGTTAAGTCATGCTGTACCATAGTAATCTGCCTTACTTTATACTGCTCTACATTGCTACATTTACATTCACTGTCATTCCACATGCAGGCTGTGCTCGGGATATTACCGTGTTATGGTAATGAAGGGATGAAAACAATGCCTCAAAAACACATGCAGCTGCATAATGTGAGTGCACACAGTCATAATTTCTTTTTGAAAAAAAGTTGGCTTAGTCAGCTGGGCTGTTTTTAAAACAATTCAGCGTTTATGTGTACTATCCTACTGTGAATAAGGTAATTAAGCCTTATTATTTTTATTCCTTTTGGAGAAGTGCAAACAACAATTCACTGGTGCCTGGCTGGGCTGCTATACGAAGCAACTGCTTACTCTGCCTGAGGCAGCCTGAATATCAAAAAAGGAAATATACTTTACTTGCTGTGAATGGACTTTAATTTATGTAAGCATGGGTGCAGCATTAAAAAAATATGATTTTTTGTTCTATTGACACTGAGAGCCACTGTGTAGGAAGGCGTGTATTTTTTATTATTTTATAGTATTGAGTTCTGAAACAATGCTGCCAGGAGGATATGTGTGTGTGTGTGTGTGTGTGTGTGTGTGTGTGTGTGTGTGTGTGTGTGTGTGTGTGTGTGTGTGTGTGTGTGTGTGTGTGTGTGTGTGTGTCTGTGTGTGTGTGTGTGTCTGTGTGTGTGTGTGTGTGTGTGTGTGTGTGTGTGTGTGTGTGTGTGTGTGTGTGTGTGTGTGTGTGAGTGTGTGTGTGTGTCTGTGTGTGTGTGTGTGTGTGTGTGTGTGTGTGTGTGTGTGTGTGTGTGTGTGTGTGTGCACGTGCACACACGCACGTGTTCATGTGCACACACATTCTGGTGTGCTTGTATGTGTGTATATGCATGCACCTCATTCCAGTTAGCCCTGCCATTCACTTGCTTCATCCAGACAAAACTCTGCTTTGAAACAATAATTTAAGAAATTATGCTTATTAAATACCTATAAATAAAATGGAGATTTTTGATATATCATATTCCCTATACACCTAATTTCATTTAAATAATACTAATTTAGATATTTAAAATTAGAATGTTTTTTGGGGGTATGATTGCTTAGAAAATAATAAGATTTTATCTGCTGATAGCTTTTTAAGAAAATTTAGATTGGATATTACAATTTCCTAGGACAAGCTATTAATGGAAAATTTAATGAATTTTGAAAGTAATAAAGTTACTTCCTAAGTATTTATTTCCATAATCTCCTTCATTAAAGGTTATTCAACAAATAAAAAAGGTTTATCTGTATTCTATAAACTTGTTTTCAATAATAATTTTAACTAAAATTATTGGAATGTTTTAGAGTGTTCAATTGATGAATAAAATAAAATATTATTACTAAAATCAGTATTTTTATGTGGAAGTACATTCATAGGGTTTTTATAACACCTTATAAGTAGGCTAAGTTTGACAAATCTGAAAAAGCAATGTGCTGGAAATGTAATAACGAATTAAAAGAAGACTGGCTACATATCTTTTATGACTGTGAAATTTTAAATTAATATTTGACTGACACTTTTGATTTTTTTTCAGATGTTTCTGGTCTAATAACTGTATTTTAAGAAGAGAAACTGTATTATTAAATGTACCAGTTCCAGGAAGCAACAAAATCTATCTGCCCTGGTTGTCCCTGACTACAGCAAGGGACACTTCCAGCAATCAGCGCTGCCCATCTTCCCCAAAGCAGGGCAGGTGGTTTCCACTAAGGAAATTACTATCCATGTGTGCTCCTGAGTACGTCTCCCTTTTGTTCCCACCACTCTCGTAAGCAGAGATTAAGCAGGCCACGCCCATTCATTCCTTTTCCTCTCTATTTGGCTTATCCAGTGCCAGTGCTATTAATCAAACCCAACCCAACTCACCTGAGTAACAGCCAAGGTTCAATCCCTCTGCATCATACAGCTGGGCAGAAAATGAAAAGAATGGATATAATGGCTGCCAACACAGGGAATTCAGACATAGATCTATAGCACATTATACACTACGAGCATATAGAAAGTCATGAATTCACAGCACAGATTTATGAGAAACAAGCACGAACAAACACAAGAAGAGACTCAGTCTGGAGATTCTCCTGCAGATATAGAAAGGATTTAGATTGATCAGCTAAGCACAAGTACATACACAATAGCTGCTTGGCTTATTTTCAGTTCCATGGCCTATTATGTGACTCTGTGAGCAAAAGAACAACTTCAAAGGTCACAGAATTGTAGTATGGGTATAACACTGTGCACAACCCTGGTCAAGCAAAGGATATAGAGGGTCATAGTACATGGAATCCACTCAAATGAAAGCATGATCAGGGTTCATTACTGAGATTAGTCATTTTTAGTGCCTATATAAATGACATTGCAAAAGGTTTGAAAGATAATTTATATCTTTGTGTGGACAGATACGTAAAAGTGCTAATTATCAAGTAGAGAAAGGGATGTAGCAAGAGTACAAAAATGTGTCTAAGAATGAAAGGCAAAGCATGAGATCTCTGTTGCTTAGCTTATTTACACGCCCAACTGATGCAGGTAAAAAAGGATGGCAGCAAGCTGAGAACAGGATTAAATGTAGGCCAACAGAAAGAGAAAAAGCAATGAAGGACTTACTCTTCCAGATGTAAACTGGGATGTGTCCACTTCTACATTAAGGAGTGAAAGGTAAACTATAGTACTCCTTGAGGGGAACCAGAATATGAGGATGAGGAGGACCACAGCAAGGAAAAAAGGAATATCCTTAATCTGAGTGTGGTCCTACAGGCTTATCCGTGAAGAAGCTACTTGTCACTATGACTATATCACAGCATGGCTCATGATTTGTTTAGTAAGACAGGCGGGGCTGGAGAAGCTCTGGAGAAAGCCAGAGCTGAATTGGAGGAGGTGGACCTCAGCAAGGAAAAAGAAACATTCTCAGTCTTAATGTAATCTCACAGGCTCAGAATATGGAGTGAGGGGTAGCTGCAAAGAACTAGAACACGCAGGGGGGGCAGGAAACACAGAAGACGGGGCATGCAATCTACAACAGTTGTTACAGAAGATAGTGAAATAACTAACAATGTGCATAATATATCTTCTCTGGAACTGTCACCTGTACAAAATAAAGTTCTTAACAAGGGTCTAAATTTTGTGCCTTCCTCCTTTGTTTCTGAACACACACTTGTGAATGAAGTAAATGATTTTTGTCGTTTGATTAATTTAAAAATATTTTTTGCAGATCATGACTGCTCTCAAAGTTCTTCTGGTTTTCATTTTGGGAAGTCCAACTTTCAACCACCTATGGGCAAACATGTGACCATATTCAGGGAATGTGTGATCAAAGATTTACATTTTTCCTCTGGTTATCAACATATCAAATACAATCTTACTTTATTGGAACAACAAAGTCTTCAGGAACTCAGTTCCAATCATGATATTGTGATTTTGCCAGCTGATAAAGGGGGAGGAATTGTGGTCATGGATCGGGTCATGTATATCACAGAAGCTTATAAACAGCTGTCTGATGCTAGATTCTATATGCACATGGTAGTGGACCCCACACCCAATTTTAAAACACTTATTGATTGTTTCCTGAATATGGCCACAGAAGAGGGGGTGATTGATCAACATATGTGCCAACAATTAAAGGTGTCGGATCCCATTCCTCAGTATCTTTATTTGCTACCTAAGATACATAAGGATCCTATTTGTCCTCCTGGTCGACCTATTGTTTCAGGCAAAGGCTCCCTTACGGAGCCATTATCTGCATTTCTGACCCATTATCTTAAACCTTTATTGTCAATGGTCCGGTCCCGACTCAAGGATACTACTGAATTTCTAAATATCATCCAGGATACTCAGTTAGAATCGGATTGGTGGCTTTGCACTATGGATGTTACTTCCCTTTACACTAGTATTCCACATGAGGCTGGTATTTCAGCCATAGCATTTTGGTTAGATCAATCTCAGCTTTATAATACAGGATTTAACAACTTTCTTATCAAAATGGTTGAATATGTACTAACTAAAAATGTTTTTTTCTTTGAGGGTCAGCCATACTGGCAAACAAGGGGGATGGCCATGGTCTTTTGCCCCAATTTATGCGGACCTCTTCATGGTTTTTTTTTGAGCAGATATATATATATATATATATATATATATATATATATATATATATATATATATATATATGATACTTGTAATAAATATTTGGCTGAATTGGATATCTGGAGGAGATATCTAGATGATTGTTGGATGGTGTGGCGGGGAGATTCTCTTTTGGCTCAGGAGTTTGTCAAATACCTGAAAAATAATCCATGGGGTATTCACTTTACTTTGGATATGCAATACCAAGAGATTGCTTTTCTGGATGTTATGATAACTCGACAAATGGATCATACTCTGGCCACAAGAGTACATAGAAAATTTCCGCAATACAACACTCTTTTACATGCCACTAGTAACCATCCCCGTCACATCATCAACAACATCCCCAAATCCCAATTTATACGTACTAAATGTATCTGCTCATCGGTCAAATCCAATGAAGAATGTCAACAGGATCTTTCTGACAGATTCACATATAGAGGATATAACAAATCTTGTATTCATCAAGCTATCAATGAGGTTAAACAGATGCCTCGGTCGGAGCTCTTAAAATACAAAAATGAACAAGGTGCCTCTAATATTTCCAGAAACCAACCCATCAGATTTACAACTACTTTAGGAAGCAATACATCTTGGTTTAGGGATATAGTGAATAACCATTGGGGTATATTACGGGCACATGATTTTTTGTCTGATATCCTACCAGAAAAATGTGCATTTTCATATCATAAAGGACGGACAATTACTTCACATCTGACATACTATAAAAAACTTCATCCAACTACATCTGTACAAACTACTTTGTTTGGTGATCCACTAATTGGTTCATTCCCTTGTGGTCACTGCAGTGCATGCAGATATATGGCTAAGAGTAAAGAATTCAGCAGTTCCAACACCTCGTGAATATTTCAGATCAGGGTGTTTGGTAATTGCAGCACAGATTGGGTAGTATATTTAGCCACCTGTACATGCTTTTCATTTTATGTAGGCCAAACATCTAGACCACTGAGATTCCGTATCAGTGAACATCTTAGTGCCATTAGAACAAAGAAATTAGCCAATGCTTTATACAAACATACTTTAATACATAAAACAGCACAATTCCAATTTGTCATTATTGACAAAATTCAGTTATCTAGGATATCTAAAGCTGTCTGGCATGATAAGCTTAATAAAATGGAATCTTTATGGATTACCAGGTTGGGTGCTTTTTTTAAACCTGGTCTAAATGAATGCTAAAATTTATTTGATAAGCATTCATGCTGGCTGTATAATTGATTCATTAGATTCAGATTATACATAAATTTGTTATGTTTATTTTGACACAACTCCTAAGAGAGATATATATGTTGACTAATATATATATATATATATATATATATATATATATATATATATACTTTTTATATATATTTTTTAGCAATTGTTCATTATATTTTATACTTTCAGGATGTTTTTGTGTATATACCTTTAAGGTTTCAATATATAAGGCACATGAGAATGCACCATTTTTCAAACACTTTCTTTTTGCACTGAAGAAGGCTATTGTGAGGCCAAACCGGTTTGCAATGCTTTATTTTATTTTTTTGCCGCAATAAAAGATATTTTTCTGCTTGTCATCCTCCTTGTGCTGGCTCGTTTTGTGTGATTTTATACATTTGGTTTGAGCCTTGAACTGGATCCACCGTGCGTGAATTTGGTTTGCTGTAGCTGCAAAGAAGCCATTTGGCATGGTGACCATATCACAGTATAATTTATGGTCACTTTAATAACACATAGAAGGACTAGAATACAGGTCAGGGACTATAGGACATTTGGGTGAGGGAGACTTCAATTAGGAACAGGAATTAGATGTACAGAAAGGTGGTAGTAAATGATGATGTCAGAACTATGAGGTGCACAAAGTTATGTGTAGAGAAGGGACAAAGGTCCTATATCAAAATAAAAAGATGTTTAGGATAAAGAGACAGGTAGCATGGAATAAAGGGAACTCAGAAAAGTGATAGCTGAAAAAAAGGACTATAAAAGGTGTGCACTATAAGAGCATTACAACATTCCAAACTTTTGCAAATAATACACTGTTTGAGAGTGACAGTCTGAACATTGGTGTCTCCCAAAGCCTGGTATTAGAGCCTCTCATCTTAGTTATCTTTATTAAAGGCATGACTGCAGAAATCCAAAACCTTAACCAGGCTATGTATGCAGATGATATTACAATGACTGGATCTGATTTAACACATAGAGCCTTACAGCATAAACTGCAGGCACATTTCCCAAAATTAACCTTCTAGCTTTTCAATAGCAAACTATTACTGAGCCCTACTAAAACCAATGTGATGCTGTTTGTTACCCCTAAGAGTCTGGTTTTCTGCCCTCTATTCTGCTCAAAGATAATAATCCAAACCCCACACCAAATGCAGCTCAATTAAAGTATCATAGCCTAACTCTTGACTCTACACCCAACTTCACTTTCCATTCCGAAAACATTACCACTAAAGTTCAAACCCAAATGAAACTTTGCTGCTGTATCACAGGTCTCCTGTCTTAGCCTATTTAGCTATAGATAAAATATATCAGAACTGGAATATGGTGTCTTCCTGCTCTGTGTACACTCATCCTAGACTACACAAAAAACTACAACCTACTGAAAAGAAAATGTTACATTTTGCTCTCTTGGCTGGTAAGGAAAAAACAACCACTTCCAGAGCCAATAACTAGTCCCCGAAGCTCTCCATAACCACACAGAAGTGTGTAATTATAAATTCCACACAGGGTAGTCTCCAAAAAACACACTTTAATGTAAAAATCCACACAAATCAGTCAAGCGCTTTCGTCAGAGTGACTTCATCAGAACAAATCTAAATAAGTTAACATCCCTTTTATACATTTAATTAATTAGTTAGTTAACCAATTGAAAAACATTTAAAGCAACAGTAAAAAAATGTGTGTAGAAAACAGTTGATTATAAAACCACTAACCAGGTTATATATACTTTCAAAAGGAAACCCCTATAAAATATGTAAATATATAAATATGTAAAAATGTTATAAGTTAGAATAAAAATTCAGTAAATCATATTTTATTAGCTCTATACCTAAGCTCAGGTTTGATACTAATGGCGTCATTTATGCCTGGAAATTCACTAGCATTGACCTTGAGTTGCCATCTGGTTTCTGCCCTTAGCAACGTATTGGTCCAACCCCCCCCTCTAAAATCTTTGTTCACTATTTCTAAAATACCAAATTTAAAATTATGGGTGGGATTACTCCTAATATGTTTGTATAAAGCATTTTTTTTTTTATCTCTTGGCTTGTAGCTATATACATCACTGTGGCCTAATAAAACAAGTGAACTGGCTGCCAACAGCAAAAAGAGCTACATTGCTTCAAGCTACTTTGATCTGTGAAAATCTTGAAACTAGTTACTGCCCATCTCTAAAAAAGATTACTTCTAACTAGGGCTGTCGTCTACCCCCTAAGAAGCTCTCAGGAAGATACAATAACACACTTGACATAGGTTTGAAAATTCCAGTGGTGAAAGAGCCTTCTTTAATAATGGTCCAGTCATATGGAATAACCTCCCAAATGAGCTGAAAACCAATCTAATGAAAAACATTCAAGGCTGATTTAAGTGATCACTGACACAAAGAAAATGACAGCACTTGTTTTCTTTATGCATGTTAACCAATTGCCATTCAGTTATTCACTGTTTAACAAATTCTTCCTTGTTTCTTCTAAAAATGTATTTACATATGTGGAGTTTGCTCTCCTTACAATGTATAACTTTTCTGCAATACTGCAGCTAATCACTGTTCATAGGTAAGTACTAGGCTAGGTGTCCCTGTGGACCATTTTAAGCCTATCCAATTTCCATTAGTCAGAATTAAACTGTCAACCCCCTATTACAAGCCTAGCCAATAAACAGAGGTAAGAATCAAGCCTTATACCTTGTCTCTGTCAGGTTAAGACCATAACCAGTATGCCAACCATTATTGCTCATTTGTTAATCTATTTATTGTGTTCTGGTCATGACTGAAGCAGGTCAGCAGACCAGCTCACCATCATTGTTTTTTTTTAACAAGAAACACCTTTATTAAATTATCACTTATGACTGATAGGCAATTATATATATATATATATATATATATATATATATATATATATTCATATAAATGAAAACTAATCATAATGACATAATTTTAGTTTCAAACATTATACATCACTTATAATCTATCCCATCACTGTCAGTCAAACACTATATAGCTCATTCAAATCCTTAAACCTCATTCCTCATCGGGTCTACTTTAGAACAGCGAATGATCAGATGATCGAACGCTGTTAGAGCGAACACTAAATGTCGAACCGGCAAAATAGCGAACATCTGGAACAGCAAATTCTTTCCCAGGGAAAGAAATCGCTGGGCCGTCTGCCCAGGTTGTGCCATTTCCTCCACTGTAGTGTGATCTCAGAGTTGGTATATTTAAGTAGGGGGGCTGTGGGGGGCACAGCTCCCCACATGGGAGGATGTGGGGGGGCAAAGCCCCTCACTTCATTTAGTGTTTATTTTCTTTTTGTTTTTTTTTTTGGGGGGGGGGACAGTGATTTTTTTTTTCCTGGGAAAAAAATCACTGTTCTGGTTGTTTGCTGTTTTGGATTTCGACATTTAAGGGTCGATATAACAACGCTCGATCATCTGATCATTTGTTGTTATAATATAGACCCTCCTCATCTGCATGTATTGTTCCAACACTTTTCATTTTTTTCTCTGTAATTTGCTCCTACCCCTTTTTAATTAAAGATCCCATTTCCAGTTGTTTTATCTCTGTTACTATATTCACTACTTCTAGGACAGTCGGTTTAGACTTTGATTTCCAATTCCTAGTAATTGCTTTTTTGGCAGCCAACATAAATAGTTACAGCAAGGAATTACTATGTCTTGGCTATTCCAATTCTGTATCATAGCTCAAAAAAAAAAGGTTTCCTTAGTCATACCAATTTGCTCACCCAGTACTTCTAATGGAATAGTCTGCAGGGAATTTTTAGTCTGCCAACTCATTACGCTCCCAGAAAATATGTTCCCAATTGCTTCTTTCTTCCCCATCACACACCTTCATTTGCTTTCTACCTGAGAAAAAATTCTTTGGAGTCTACTTGGGGTATAAGAATACCTATGTAAACAATTCCAAGCAAAGATCCTAAATCTTCTAGACTTTGTTGCATATTTGAGAGACATGCATATATCCCTCCATTGCTTCTTTGTGAATTGCTTATCCAGGATCTCTACCCAATCCTTTCTAACCTCCTCTGATTGACTCTTATAGTTATCATGCAGTATTTTGTATGCTCTACTAATTATTCCTTTTTTAACAACAGTTTCTGTTCTAGATTCTACTAAAAACTCTACCAGTGCTTTTCTTTCATTTTGCCTATACTCTGATATTAATCTTTGACAGGGAGGGCAATCCTAGCCTGCAGTTCCCATTCTATTACATTTCCTTCTCTAATTATTTGCTACCATTACCTTGGTTCTGTTACCATTTTTCTACAATAAATTCCAGTCCCCTCTTGCCTGTTGTCTGTATCCCTAATTGCAATCATCCCTATTGGTAGAACCACCTTTCTCCATTCCCACATTGGCTTAGTTCTTAGAATACTTTCTGCTACTTTATGAATATAATATTCTCCATGGTTATTGATATTTTCTTTAAGGATCTACATCCAAAATCCCTGTATCTCCTTGTTTCTTAAGCTTCCTCCCTGTTTCATCATCATCCCTTTCCACTAGGAATTATAGGTTTCTGCTTGTGCTATGTACAGGAGTCTTAATTTTGTAGCTCTGAAATACCCCTTCAAATTGAGTAATCCCAAACCGCCTTGTTCAACTGGAAGAATCAGCTTATCCTACTTGACTCTTACCATCTTCCTCTCCCATTTAAAATCCTTCACCTCTTTATTAATTGCAATCCACAACTTCCTGTCTGGTTGATAAAAATATGCCTGACCTGTGTATAAAACTAAAGGGACTAAAAACATTTTAATTGCTTGTATCTTACTATCCATATCCATAGGTTCATAGGTAGGTACTAGGCTATCTGTCCTAGGGCATTTATAAGCCTAGCCAGAATGTGTTGGCTTTCGCCTCCCTTTTAGACTAGATTCCTGAGCCTCTGTCCAGCAGGGCCATAGAAGTGATCTCAGGAGAAAATATACGATTTCCCATCCACTCATCAAGATTTCTCTTGAAGAGGGTCAGCGAGGGGCTCTGCCTAACATGGACTGGGATTCCATTCCAGAGCGAGGGAAGCCTTTGGGATATGAATCTATCCCTCCAACATGTCCTATTTATTTTTGTGCTAAGGTTTAAATCCCTGGAGCGTGTAGCTCTAATGGAGTTGGTTTTCTTGAGGTGGAGCATGTCCAACAATTCCGGGTTAGACATGGCCTTGTACGTCGGTCAGAGATCACCTCTGAGTAGGCGGTAAGCAACTGAGTAGAGCTGGAGTTTCTTTAGTCGAGCTGCATAGGGCATCTGTTTGAGGCGCACAATCTTCTTGGTGAGGTATTTTTGAGGTCTCTCCAGCTGTTGCAGGTGTCGGGTAAGGTACATTCCAAATACTCAATTATGGGCCTGATGAGCGATGGGTAGAGGGGCACAATGCCCTCTCTTGATCTAGATGTGAACCCTTTTGTGATTAGGTGAGCTATATAGAAGGTTTTTCTAACCACTTTGGCAATGTGATTGTCAAAGGAGAGGTTACTATCTACTTGGGTCCCCAGATCCCTAATTACTTCTTTCGTACTTAGTGGATTACCTCCTATGTGGTAGTTTGTGAGCACTTTGTTTTTCCCAAAGGGGATGACTATGCACTTTTTGGCATTTAGCTTGAGGCCATGGTTCTGACACCAGGTATCCATCTCCGTAAGGTCCTTCTGGAGGATGCTTGTGTCAGCTGGCGAGTCGATTATGGCTCCCAGTTTGCAATCATCTGTGAACTTGGTAAACCACAGTCCTTCCGTGTTTGCCTGTACCTCAGAGAAGTATATACTGAACAAGAGGGGTCCCAGGACTGAGCCCTGTGGGATGCCACTTGTAACAGATTTAGAGTCGGACATGGCACCCGTGACTCTGACCATGTGAGTTCTATCCCTGAGCCAGTTTGCAACTCATCTTGTGACATATGTGTTAATATTTAAGCTGGTAAGCTTATTTATGATGCCAGAGTGGGGTATTGTGTCGAAGGCCTTTGCGAGGTTCAGGTAGGCTGTGTGGACTACCTTTCCCTCATCTATGGCTTTGGTTACTATTTCAACTAGGTTTAAGAGGCAAGATCTGCCTTTAACAAAGCCGAATTGGGTAGGGTCCAGTGTTTGGAGGTTCCCAATGTCTTTGTTTATGAGATCCATGATGATGCACTCCATAGCCTTGCAGACCAGGCTAGTCAGGCTTATAGAGCAATAGTTCCCGGGATCCGTTGTGGCGCCACCTTTGTGGAGTAGGATCACTGTTGCTGTACGCCATTCTTTGGGTACATAACCTGTGGTAAGGCTGAGTTGGAACAGTGAATTTATCTGAGGGTTTAGTTAATTTTGGAGGTCGTGTAAGACCATCCGGTCCCATTGATGCTGTGTTTTTTAATTTGGAGAGGGCTGCTTTCACCTGTGTGTCTGTGATGTCTGGGGAACTGCATTCTTCTGAGATAGACACTTACCCTTTTGGGGGGGAAGTGGGGTAAAGTTTGCACTGAACCTGTCCGCCAGGATGTTGGCAATGTCAGTGGGTTCAGTGTATTTTCTGCCATTTTGTACCAGCTCAGAGCAGATCTGAGAGTTGCCACCCAGATTCTTGACATAGCTAAAGAACGCCTTGTGATTATCTTTAGAGTATTTGGCGATTTTTCTTTCAAAGCTAGCCTTTGATGATTTTATGAGGGATCTAAGTTTCTTGCTAGTACTGATCAGGGATGCCTTCCCTTTTTGGGATCTTGCCTTATCATGTAATAGTTTCCTCCTTCTGTTGTATAGCTTATTTATGGCCAGGGTCCACCAGACTGGTCTCCTGTTTTTGGAGGAGTGAGTCTTGGTTTTACTTGGGATGGCACAATCCATATATTCCTGTAGGTGCTCATAGAGTGCATTTGTAAAGGATTCTGCAGTTTGGGTAGCATTTTCTATTAGCCCAGGGGCGTTGAAACTTTCCACCTTGGTCTTGAGAAGTGTGAAGTTTGCTTCTGAGAAATTTTTCACAGTGGTTTCCTTGGCTGGGGTTGGGGTCGGGATGTGGATGTCCATTGTGATTAGTTTATGGTCTGATCTTACCAACAAGGGGTTTACCTCTGGTGTGGAACATTGAGCCCCCATGTTGGTGATGACCAAGTCCAATATGTTGTCCCCTCTTGTGGGAGTGGTGACCAGTTGTTCCATGGCATTTGAGTTTATAAACTCCAGGAACCGTTGGGCGAAAGAGTTGGGACTTGAGTAGTTTTCCCAGTCAATGTTTGGGTAGTTGAAATCCCCCAATATCATGGTGTTTGGTGAGACCTTCATATTCTCCAATGTTCTCAGGAATGCCGAGTGGGGGTCCTGAGACAAGGTGGGTGATCTGTAGCAGGCTACAAACTGAAAAGCAGTTTTACCTACTGTTAGTTGCACATGGATGGTTTCCGCTGCCTCGTGCAGTGCCACTAACCTGGAGGTGTGAGTATCCTTGATGAAAATGCATACTCCCCCGCCTTTAGTATTTCAGTCTGAGTTCTGGGGTCGAAAAGAATGGTATGAGTTGAATCCTGGTAGTGCTGGGGTGCTCTCTGGGACCTTGAACCAGGTTTCTGTTACTGCACAGATATCGATTTTCTCCATACTGAGGAGTGCTTTGAGTGCGTGAATCTTGAGGTTTAGACTTCTGGCGTTGAGTAGCATTACCCTTACTTTTTTGTTTCTGGTATTGTCTATGGAGGTGGGGATGGCAAGAGCCTTAGCCAGTATTCGAAAGCCTAAGGGTGACAGGTGCAAGCCGTTCCTGGTGAAGCAACGTGGCTTGACGAGCATGTCATCCCAGGCTGACAGACACAGGATCCCCTTTGAATGACATCAATAGCTTAGCCAATTGTTAAAATTGATCATTTTGTCTTTATACTGTGGCATCATTCTTGGTGAGGGCAAGATGCTACTCAGGGTCTGGGTGATACCGGCCTGGGCTACATGATCAGAGAGCTCCTCTATGTCTCTTTTCATGTAGTCCAGGGAGGTACGTCTCAGGTCATTCACACCAACATGGACAATGACAGAGTCGTATTTGTACCTGCTGTGATGTGACCTGAGTGCTTGTGTTATGTGGCGGATCCTGGCACCCAACAGGCAGCTTACAGTGACCTTCTCCTTGTCCAGCCTGGTGAGTGGGACATCAGTGTGCCTGACAATAGAGTCTCCAATTACTAGTGTATTAGGTGTGTTATTTAGCCTTAGGGGCTGCGACTGTGTGGCACACTGACTTTGTGAAGTATGTGATACGTGAAAGTTGTTGTGGGGTAGCGGTTGCTTGGATGTCTGCTTTGGAGGTCTTTGTTGCTTTGGCAGATTTTTTATTTAGAGCCTCCGAGCATGTTTTTGTAAGTTTATGTGTCTTGTTTGCTGGTACGATTGGTCTATGTCAGACTGGTTGTGTGGTGTGAGTGGTTTCCTTCTCTTCCTGACTGACTGTGCCAGTCTTGGGTTGAGAGAGCTCGGCCTCCAGTTTGGCTGTATAGTTGCATCTCTCACATATATTTGAGTTTGTTGGAAGGAGGAGAGGGTTGTCTGTGTGCATAAGGCAATTGTAACATTGCCTCAAGATTCCCAGATTCACCAGCTGGACTTGAGAGTATAGCTGAAACTGCACTTTGGACATGCCAGGATGGTTTAAAGAACTGATTTATTGATTTCCGGAATGGACGAATAGGGAGCCTTGTACTTCTGGATAGTATAAGGGGGTGTAGTGCTAAAGTTTGTTAGTGCTTACTGAGAAATTTGAGCAAGTGCTGGGCTATAGAATGGCGGTTGAGTGCTTATTTTGAGAGTTTGACTAGTTCTAAGGGAAAAATTGAAGAGCAGACTTTGTGGAGCCGGGAATAGTTTAAAACTACATAAACGGCACTGCGTGACATTGCACGACATTGCGCAATGCGCAAAATCACGCAAAACCATGCAAATGCAGGTTTTAAGGCAGGGAACTTGAAAGAGATAGGAATTAGCCCAAAACGGCCAATAAGCTACTAGTTGATGGGCTGAGACCACTCCTCCAGGGACAGATAGGCTGCTCAAAGCTCCCCACTCTCACTGTTGAACAGAGAAGCTTCCTCCTATCCAAGTAAGGATATGGGAAACACAGGAACTTATACCACAGCCTAGAATTCAGCAAAACCTGAAATCTGGATTACTCTAGTTCAGAAAAGGCGGGAAACAAGGATATATTTTTTTCTTTTTTCAACAGAACAACAGTAACTTAACAGAAATACAGTGTAAATGCTTTAATCCATACAACGATGTAAATGCTTTAATCCATACAACAGAGCTTCTAATTTCTCATTTTTTTGTATTAGTTTTGTTTATCTCTTCCCATAAATCCTTAGCTGCCACACCAGAATAATTTTTAATCCATACTCCAAAGTACTTCATTTTATCATGTCCCCATAAATATGAATATTGCTGAACAAATTCATGTGTGGGTACATAATTTACAGCTGTTGCCTTTGTTTTGGCTTCATTAACTTTGTATATTGAAAGAAATTTAAACTGCCTCAAAATGTTTCACAACACTGAAATGTCCATTTCTGGTTTTATCAGATATAAAATAATATTATCTGCAAATATAGACAGCTTTTCTCTGCTCAAACAGAAATTTTAATTTTTGCCTCTGATCCCTCATATATCTTACTAATCAACCATATAATTTTATCTGGGAATGCAAATGTGTCCATTGCCCTACTCATAAAATCCCAGCTTACTCTGTCGAATGCTTTCTCTGCATTAAGACTCACCAACAACAGTGGTAATTTCTTACATTCTGCTTCCCTCTGAATCATCATTGTTCTATTAATGTTGTCAAATGTTTGTCTCCCCTCCACAAAACTACATTGATCCATATCTATCAATTTTGGCATCACCTTTATCATTCTTTTAGCCATTATAGACATAAACATTTTATAATCATAGTTTAGAATTGAAATGGCCCTATATGTAGCTGTATCTGATGGGTCTTTAACATCTTTAGGTATTACAGCCACCACCATTTTCTTCCAGGATGTTAGTGCTTCTTCTCCTTTTAAAATACTGTTAAACAAAACTTTCCATATCTTTATCAGTTTTCCCTCCTAGTTTCCAAACTTCCACAGGAATACCATCTTTTCCTGGGGACGTTCCTGTAAATTGGTTGTACATTACCAATTTTATCTCATCTCCTCCTATCCTAACTGTTAGTAACTGAGCCTCATCTACCTCTATCCTTGTCATATTTAATTCTTACATAAATATTTCCATTTGTACTTTTTCCTGAGTTCTACATTTCTCTGCTTTATACAGATTTTTTTTAAATACTGATATATTTGCAGTACCTCTACAGGATCAATGATAATCTTTCTTGTTTGTAGGCTATTTAAGCTTGGTGACAGCCCTTTCAACAAGTTGCTTAACAGCAGTCTTCCTAAACACATGCATATTATCGAGGTAATCTCTTATTTTCTGTTTAGCATTCTGCAATTGCTCCTCTTGTTGTTCTGTGAGTGTCCCCTATTCTGCAATACTTTAACCTTTGTCAGTTTATCTAAATAATACTTGTTACTTCTTAACCATATTTATCTTTCTTTTATTTCCACCCTAATTTTAAACTCCACTTTAATTTTATCCCATTACTGGGCTATATTTTCAGAAGAAATTTCTACCTAACCTAACAACTCCCAAATAACTTCCACTACCCATTCCTTACATTCCTCTCTTTTTTAACAGATAGCTGGGAAAGCACCAGTGTCTCATTTTTATTTCATTATCCTCCATTTTTATTTTACTTATTATTGGTGGATGATCCAAAATAGTTATTGGATGTGTATCAAAACTGTCAGTTAAATTCACATGCTCTTGTGAAATCTAATTTCTGTCTGGTGTAGCTCAACTTTTGTACATCGGGGAATAATATGTAAATTCACATATTCCATGCCAAATATTTTCATAAATTTCTTCTACTCTCTTTTATTATATTTTCCCTTCTGAGCCTCCCACATACATCCTCACTGCTGCAAATCAAATAACAGTCCCCACCTACAAGTAATATTCCCTGCTGAAAGCTGATTATTTCTCCCAGAATTTTCTTTAAGCTCCATTATAGCAGTTTTAGGTGGAATATAAATACATGCCAGTGTAATCCTCCTCCCTTGCCAGTAGCTTTTTAGTACTACAAATTTACCATTATTATCGTTTGTTTTCCCTTTTCTATCACTATTGGAGCTCCTCTTGCAATTTATATAAATACTCCCCTTTTCCTTTGTCCCAGATATTCTGCTGAATAACCATCCTGAAATCCTTTCTTATCAAATTCACATACTCAGTTCTTTCCAAATGAATCTCCTGTAGCATAGCTATTTGCACTCTACATTTTTAATATAGTTCACTATTCTTTCTTTTTTGCATATACCCGTGAGACCATTTACCATTTAAAGATAATATAGAAAGTGCTGTCATTTTATTAAGATATTATTCCCACCTATTATGTGTAACAGCTTTTTTTAGATATCTAGTTTCACCTTTTGTGTTACACGCATAGACTAATGTTTGGTAGGGCGACATATCAATTTGAACCTATGTTGCATCTTATGACACTTTTTGTTTTACTGAAAACTCTCAAAAAACACCCCAGAACACCTCTAAACCTATTAACATAATACTAACACACAAAGCTATGTACATCTTCAAATATTGAAGTTTAACCCACCAGTAGGAACATTTGTCCCAGACTGACAGCCATATTCACAAACTTGGATTAACCTTTAAGGAAGGTTATCCATGCTAAGGTGCATGGTACAGCCTATGCTTCTACTTCCATTAAGTGCTGTCTGTTTTTGTCTTATTTTTATTCCTCTCCCAGGTTAGAAAAACACTTGAATACTTTCAGAAAACATTATCACCTAACCATTGAAGGAAAGCCATTGAACGAAAGAAGTATTTTGTTTTATTGCCCCTTATCACGTTGTCTCCATTATTTATTTATTTATTTGCATTTTGTTTACCAGGAAAATCCACTGGGCCATAGAGAACCCATTTTCAATGGAGGCCCAGGGAGAAAAGCTCCATAATACAAAACTTTAACACTTTAAAGCTGCATAATACAACATTTTAACAGTATAAATTGCAAGAAGTTATACAAAATACATAGTAAAAAAGAAACGTATAAGCTGTACAGATTAGAATGGAAATTGTAACAGTTTAAAGCTCCAGAATACAACATTTAAAGAGTATAAATTGCAAGAATATATGCAAAATACATAGTAAAAAATAATAGTACAAGCTGTACACATGAGAATAAAAATGACACAATACAAAATTTTAAAGTTAAATACAAGATTTGAGTTGCTGGACTAAATTTATATAAAGTATACAAGTAAATGAAAAAGAATAGTATAAACTGTACAGACAAGAGAAAAGTAGAGAATTGTGTAAAATACATAGTAAAAATCACTAATGGTATAATTTATAAAGTCAAAGTTTCAAGTAAGGATTTACTTTAGTAACTCCTCTTTTATCTCTTTTTAGATTAGTGTTATATCATCACATGAAATAGGGTAGTTAAGAAGTGGTATAGCATGCATGACCTAGGCACATGAGAACCAGGCACACAGTTACCTCTACTACAAGCATTCATTTATTTGCTAGAGGAACATTTTTATTACACTCACTGCTCTTCTTTATTTATTTGCTTCCCATTAAAATGTGTTACCAGATCAATCCAAGGGCCTTAATTCATCATTCTCCTGTGCAAGAGTAAGAAAAAGCATATAAATCTTACTTGTATCATGTCCTTTTGTCCAGACTTTTTTTACACTGTACTGCCTGCATTTTATAAAAGTGAACAGAGAGACAGAAAGAAAGAATAATAAGAAAAACCTGGGGCATTTGTTTACTTTAGTATCCCTATTGCACTCAAAAATAACTGAGAAAGCTTTACTTTATAGCATGCAGGTTATGTCATGGATTATAAAGATACTATTAAGGACAAAAGTTTGTTTTACTTATAGTTAACTTGTTCCCTCCTCTTCCCCCTCCTAAATGTTCTTCCAAACATTAATGATATGAAGAAGGGCATATGCTTTGGAGTCCCCCACAAGTTTAACAAAGTCAAAGGAGTTCAATATTTCCAGGTTTTTGTCTTCTAGCATGTTTCACAAATATAATTAATACTTTGTAATCCCACATTTGTTTGTCAATTTCTGAGTTTTTCTCCCGTTCATCTCCCTCTCCCAAATCCAGTCTGTCTCTGCTTCATTTGCAACATACTCTTGGTTTTTCTAGTCAACTCTGCCACAGTCTCTCTGTGGGCTTTATTACAAGAACAATAAGCAGAATCTCCTTCTGTTTGATAGCTCACTTTTTGTTGGACAAACTTTTGTATTTCCTCCCTAGCATATTCTGCATAAAAAAATGATTTGACCCACCAGGAAAGAATATTCTGAAAACAGCTGGATACAGCAGCTCGAATCTCATGCCTGCTTCTCGGCATGCCCTGATTACTGGAATGAATTTACTCTTCTGTCTGATGTAATTTTCTACAAACACTCTACTGTCTCCCACTTTTAGTACTTTGTCCTTCTGCCACAGTTTTGTCAGAATCAACTCTTTCTGATTGAAAGATTGCACCTTTACTACTAAAGATCTAGGTTGCTTTCTCATGGCCAGGTTTTAAGCATATACACCATGTGCCCTTTCATTTAACAACTCTTGCTGTGGAATGCCAGTCCAGTTGCTTATTTGTGCTTCCATAAAATTAATACAGTCTGTTCCTTCCAGTTTCTCTGGTACAGCACAAAATCTCAGGTTATCCCTATGTGCTCTGTCCCCTAATTCTATTAATTTTTGAAACATTTATCCTTGAGCAGTCTCATACTCAGCCAGCCTTTTCATATTGACCTCTGATTTCTGCAGTTTTATCACTTCATTTGAATATCTGTTTAAAGCTTCTTCCATTTTTTTCTACCCTTTTGTTGTTTGAGTTGATATATACTCCAGTGTTTTTGTTTATTTTAATCAACTCTGAGTACATTTGACTTAAAAATTTCCTCTAGATTACTGGAAGTCATGTCTTGCACCAAAGCTGGAGCTTGCACTGCTTTTGCTGAACAGCTGCAGAATTCTTCTCAGTTAGTGTTTTCTCCCCATCTTTTGTGATTGATTTTGTTTCAGGTTCTCTGAATTTCTTTTTTGCTGGCATCCAGGAAGTGCACTTACTAGCCAGTTACTGAAACTTACCCAAAAGGTCAAGTTCACTGGCTCACTTTTCTGAGTTTCTGTTTTCACACTAGAAGAGCAGAAATTGGGCTGTTTCTCAGTGTGTAGCCATCTTGGAATTCCAACATGTGTCTGTTGTTATAGGAATGTCATAAACTGAACAGCTTATAAACAACGGGACTGCATCTAGATCTAGGGATGTCATTGTCCCCCTTTACTCAGCCTACATTAGACCAAACACATGAAACAGCTGGAACACCCACAGAGATACCTTACAAAAAGGATACAAGGCCTAAGCAATATATCTTACATGGATGAACTCAAAGTCCTGTCACTATACTTGGTATCCTACAGACTGCTAAGAGGTGACCTGTGTCTAGCATACAAGGCATCCTTTGACTCATTAATGATGGATTTTCTGCAAATCAGGAAGTCAAATGGCATCAGAAGTAGTCAGTCTATGGCTCAAAACCTCTTCTGCAACATCAAAAGAACAGTTTGGAGACTCAGATATATCTCGCAGATGATACTACTGCTGTGGAACATACCCCCCATCTACATAAAACAAA
The DNA here is from genome assembly GCF_019279795.1 of Protopterus annectens. Taxonomy (NCBI): domain Eukaryota; kingdom Metazoa; phylum Chordata; order Ceratodontiformes; family Protopteridae; genus Protopterus; species Protopterus annectens. Next base: position 667,174,091 of record NC_056732.1, read on the forward strand.
GTTCATCCCTGTCCATATTTAAGTGCAACTTAGATCTTTGGATGGGAAACATAAAATTTACCCCAGGACTGCCCCCTGTACTACTAATGGACAGAGGCAGCTCCTAAATTCCATGCACAGGATGGGGGTCCCTTCAACTTATCTATGGTACGTTCCACAGTTATTCTTATTAGGGGTAATATATAATTTTTAACCATGGGATAGGTAAGGTCAATCTACAACCAAATGGGATGGGTTATGTTGAGCACAAAAAGGGAAACTGGCCAGGCTTAAACAGCTGTCAAGGACTACCTAGTACTTACCTATGAACCCATAAGAAATGCATAATCTGTCAGAACCAATGGAATGTTTCCTTGTGGACCCCTACAGATGATGATGTCATCTCTGTCCATGACTCAGTACCCACTGAAGCCACAGTTTCTGAACCTGATTACCATGGTCAGAGATTTTAGTACAACAGACTGAGCAAGTGAATTTGTGGTTCAGAGTCCTACCCAGTCAATATGTAAACAGGACATGAACAAACTTTTTTTTTTTTAAGTCGGGACCTGACATAATAGGGCAACTCTGGGAAATCACAAACCAAACTGTCTTGCACACTTTGGAAACACTATAATTCTAGTGTCATGACAAGCAGGTCACTGGAGCAAGATGTCAGTGTGCGATGGCATGATTTTAGTCTATAGTCTCTATCTGCATATCTATCTACAAGTATACTTGTCTATTCATTTGCCATTTTAGTAACTACATAAGAAAGCTAGTCTATTGGTCTGTTTAGAACTGTGAATCAAGCAAAAAACAGTTATAAAAACAATTAATAGTCAAAATAAGGTTACCTGATGGGTAATTATATTTATGCATTTAAGTGTGCATTTGCATATGAATTTATTTTCTGGTACAAAACTGAGCTGGAAAGGCCCCTTTTCAGCCACAGCATTGATAAAGAAGTGAGAAGGTGAAACACAATTATGTAGCAAAAAAAGAAAAATAATAACAAATAGTATTATTATAGAATACCAAGTATGGAAATAGATAATATCATTAAACAGCAGAATGTATAATATGAAAGAGTATCCCGTCCATCCTGCTGCAGCTAAACAGGCCCACCTGTGCAGACTGTTCAGCACTTACCAGATAAATCACTGCTGCAGAATTCAATTATCTGTGTGACTGAGCCCACACACTTTCAGGAGGTTTCATCAAAAATGTAGAACTTCAATGTTCTAATGAACGCTGACACAGTATGAAGTCTTAATTTAGTGAAAAAGGGAATTCCACATTTGTGGTGATAGGACTAAAAAGGCTCTGGATCTGCATTGGAAAGACTAAAGGCAACTGTCTATATCAAACACTGCAGTGGTAGCTCATCTTTGAATTGTATACAATGCCTACTGTCTTAAAGACCTAAAGCGACTAAACAAAGTTTTATTTTTACATAAAAAAGTGTTTGGATGCATCCTTGTTTATGTGAACACTCATGTAAAAATAAAACTTCATTTCAAGCCTCTTCTTTTAGTAAATTAACATTCAAAAAGCTTCCAATCATGGAAGTGTAAACTAGTCATGCACTATTTATAGCATAAATATTAACATGGCGGGAGGAAGCATATATGACACTTTGGAGGCCAGTACAATTACAATGGATTAGCGTAAGTAAATACTTGTGAAACAACTACTCAGTGGCCAACCTGTCAAATTAACAGTTTGGCAAAAAAAAATAAATAAAATCACCATAATTTTCATATGCCTGTAAAGTGGTGCTAAAACCTTCTAAAAACAAAGAAAAAATAGCAATCACAATCACACTATTTTGTGTACTAAAATATATAAAGCACTGACTGAAAATTGCTACATGACATCTCAATTGCATATTTTTTGTAACTGCTCCTGTGTATCACAATCACACTATTTTGTGTACTAAAATATATAAAGCACTGACTGAAAATTGCTACATGACATCTCAATTGCATATTTTTTGTAACTGCTCCTGTGTAGCAAGCTGTACTAATGGCAATATCTGTAATTTTTATATAATGCATTTTTAATAACTTGGTTGTGCCACAACCTAGTACGCAAAATATAATATAATATAATATAATATAATATAATATAATATAATATAATACAATATAATATAATATAATATAATACATGCTCATGTAGTTTACTGAAACCAAAGCACACTTCCAAAAAAATAGCTTTCGTGGAAGGGCACATCATCAGAGTATTTTTCTTTTTGGTCCCTTGCAGTCTGTCCAAATATCTGCCATATCCCAAAGTGGTACTATCTTTTCACCCCATCACCTGTCTCACTTACCACTTTGAATGAGGGCCCCAATGAACAGGAGGAATGCTGACTATACCAGAGGGAGAGGACACAGAGGAGATTATGATAACCCACTACCAATGTTATCATGAGAGCTAATTTGTGAATTTTTCATTTGCTAGGTGGACAGGAACTGGGCAGCATTTACTGACATCACGTGCATCACCCTCTGCAGCACCAGCTAGCTCCATCCTGCTAAGACCAAACTAGGAGCGATCTGCTGAGCAACTGCAGTGCAATCCACTGGCAACTGGAGAGTGACCCCAATCACTGGGAGTAACTGCCACCCTCCCTTCCTCCCATCATGAGCAAGCTGACACCTGTCACTTATTCCTATTTCCCCCTGCTCAGCACCTTCAGTACCTGAGTCACTAATCAAACTCAGGTCATATGAGTCACAGTCAGAGCTCCATTCTTCTATGCCACAGAGCAAGGCTATCATCACAAAACTTTTACAACCATGTCATGCACATATATAACACACACACACACACACACACCGCACACATGCACACACACACACACACACACACACACACACACACACACACACATGCTCAGATCATTTGATGCTTTTTATTTTTGGTTGTATCTTGCTGTAAATCCTTAGACTGAAGCATCCAAATTATAAATTAAATAAATAAATTACAGTATTAATTTTCTTATTTTAACTATTGGCTTTATACTTATTAGTACTTATTTTATTCCAAGAGATGTATAGACATTTATGGGTTCCAAGCTGCTTGGTCAACCTGGAGGCCAAAATATTATTTAGGACACTAAGTGGCATCAGACTACATCCCAGTATGTTCGAAGACTTATATATAATCTTCCAGTCAGAGAACCATGACATCCCAGGACTGGTTATGAACAGTTTTAAGTTAGGTGAGATGCTGAGGACTATATACTTGTTTTTGGTCAAATTGTACCAGACAATTCTTTAAAGTCAAATGATGAAAGTCTGCAAGAAGTCCCAAGTTCAGACAGTATTAAGCTGATGAATGTGGTGGACCTAATCAATCATAAGTGATGCAGGAGAGTGGTATAATGGTGGTTAATACATAATACAAGATTCACGGGCCTAGGACACAGCCTCTGATGCTATACATGTTTGTGCTGACAGGAATACCTGACTATGACTGAGAGGGTCTTGTGTTCTAGGTAATTTTTAGTCCAGTCTCATACTTCCCCACACATTTTGTTGAAATAGAAATAAATGTATCACAGAATCAAAGTTTTGTGCTGCTCATTGAAAATTTCTCCTGTCCGGTAAACATTATTTATGTTCTGTGTAAATCTATCATGAAGAGCAGCTGTGGTGGTTAGAATGCTATATCCTAACCTACCTCATGTACTATAGTGACTTTGGGGTACTTAGTAAATGTGTTATTTATTTATTTTTTATTTTGCTCATCAGTACCTTACCCAATAGCACATCTACCTTCACCATATTGACCCACTGTTGTAGAGGGATGGGAGCAGAGCATTCCCAGGCGAGACAAGAGCAATACAACCCATTTGTTCAGGCATGAGAATTCCAACGTGCCCTCAGCTCCCTGACAAGAGTCAAGTGGGTGGGTCAGGCCAGCTTGTTGGTCCTGGGGGGGGGCCTACACTCACCCCATGGAAGCAGACCCCCCTCCCTTAGCAGCTCCTCGAAGCCCATGGCCACCATCTACTGAGGGGAGGCATGCATCTGCATGCCATGTTCTCCCCAGCTTCTTAGAACTTGGTATACTATAACCAAGTGACCTCATTTGTTTCGGACTCAGCTAAGTTATACTTATTGTCCCATTAGGTGTCACCCTTATGAAAAGCCAGAGCTACCATCCTTTCTTCCTCCAGAATGGGCAAACAAGCAGTGACCACTCACTTCAATCCCCCCAGCAAATTCTACAGGTGCTCGAGCTGCTGACTGAACTTGGGTCCCCCGCGTTATAGTTAGGGCTTTGTCCCACTATATCACAGACCTGGATGAGCACTTTCCTTACTCAGCAAATGTTTCCTGTTTGATTTGCTGTCATCAAACAGTGTTTTAGATTTCTCGTTTACATCTGCCATACATTAGTGTATATTTTCTATCTTTTGCCAAATGTTTACATTTATTAAAGTTATTTTTTCTACATTGAATTCCAAAACTCACTATTGCAACTTTAAAGTAGTTTTGCTTTGCCTCCTCCTACCCTTCCAATGTATGTGGGGGGGGGTGTAGCTCCTTTGTTATATGTACTAACTCTGAAATCACTGTACTTTGGAGTAGGGGAGTACTCAATATACTTCAGTAACTAGTATGAACCCCCTCACATTCATAGGTTCATAGGCTAATAAGGGATTACTAGTTTAATGACCCCAGAGGGCCTTTTTAAGCTTAGCCATGCTTCCAAAATGGAAGGGTTATTTCAAGGGGTATATGTAGGCTTGGACATACGTTATCAACCATTTATAGGCTGCTTCTGTCAGTTGAAGGCATAAGTGCCTGTCTGAGGGTAAATTAACAATTCCCCACCCACTGGTGCAAATTACGCTTGGACTGGGTTATGGAAGAATTCTACTTCCTATGGATGGCAAGCCTGTTCCAGAGAAAGGGTAATCTCTGTGACACAAGCCTGTCCCTCCAACATATCTTATTTATGTTGCAGATGAGGTTAAGCCCCTAGATTATGTAATTCTGAGGCTATTTGTTTTGCTGATGTGCAGCAAGTCCACCACAGTGGTATCAAAGGATGCTTTGTAGACCAGGCATAGATCATCTCTCAGCAGTCTGTAGGAAACGGAGTACAGGGTTAAGGCTTTGAGGTGGTATACATAGGATATGTTGTTTATGCCCTGCATTCTTTTACTGAGGAACATTTGTGGATGCTCCAGTTGTTGCATATGCCTGGTCAGGTACATACTAAAGGAGGCACTGTATTCAATGAGTGGTTTGATAAAGGCCAAATACAGTGGGACAATGACATCATTGAATCTAGATGCCACATCCTTGCTAATAAGTTACACAGCATAGATCGATTTCTTTACCACTGTAGTCACATGATGGTCAAAGGCCATGTTATTGTCTACATACATTCTCAAATCCAGGACCACTAAGTCTAATCTCAGGGGGTGTATTATCAATGTGATAGTTTCCAGGGGTAGCTCCCTTTCAAAAGAATACTATTATGCATTTCTTGGCTTTGAGTTTTAGACTGTGGCTCTGGCACCAATTATTTAGCTGTGTTAGGTCTTCTTGAAGGGTATTTGTATATTTTGGGGATTCTATGACTACACCTAGTTTATAATTATCTGCAAACTTGGTCAAACTTTTGTCGGCCAGAGACCCTTGATATTGGTCTTGACATTAGAGAATTAGATGCCTAAAAGGAGTGGGGGGATGGTTTCCCATGTTTGTGACGACCAGGTAAAGGATGTTAGCACCTCTACTGGGCATATGGACTAGCTGGCTCATGGTATTTGTATTTACAAAGTCCAGGAATCTCTTGGCCCACATGTTTGGGATTATGTATGATTTCCAGTTTATACAGTGATAGTTAAAGTCGCCAAGAATATGGTGTAGAATTCAATGGGGAGTGTTTCTGGTATGTTTAAGTATGTGACATGAGTTTTCTCCATCACAGAGGGGTCCTATAACTTACAAGGATATGGTATGGATTTTGTCTATGTTAATTTGGACATGGAGAAGCTTAAGTACATCATATATTTAACCAGCCTTGAGGTGTGTTCATTTTAGATGTAAATTGAGACACCTTCACTTTTTGTCCCTTCCTGTGTGGAAGCTGGTCTAAATGTGTGGAAGACATTATAGCCTCATACTTCCAGGGTGTTCTCCATGGCTTTAAACCATGTCTCATTAACTGTAGAGACAAGTATATTCTCTAGGCTGAAGAGAACCTGCAGGGAGTAGAGTCTGACTGTAGTCCCACAGTTCTAAGGATGATGACATGATTCTTGGACTTTCAGCAGGCACCTTTATTACGAGGGGTGGGGGATAGGAATAGTAGTGGAGAGAGGTAGATGGCAGTCTTTTATATAGTTCTTACATACCATTCCCCAATTACGGACAGTAGTTCTCATTGGCAACATCTAAAGAATCTGGCCAGTTGTCTGGATACAAAAGGTGAAATATTACTTACTGGGAATTCTAACTACCCTAGAAGTGATTGGAATACACTAGGTGGAATCTCATAGCTTGACAAGGAATTTATTAATATTTTTCATTTTCATGGAATGACTCAACTAGTTAAGTTTAATACTAGAGGAAATAGCACACTTTTTTCTTATTATCACTAATGTATCAGAAAAGGTAGCTTCTTTGAAGTTACTTTCTCCACTGGGGACATCTGACTACTGTTGTGTATCTCTTGTATTAAATACAGCAACCCACTCCATATTACAGTCATTGAAATATGAACATGATAAAGGTACCTTAAAAAAATTTCCTCTGGACTTAACAAAGACTGAATGGTCAGCCCAGGTACAGAGTTTAGACCGGGCTATGGATATCAAATTATTGAAGAATATCTGCAGGCTTGTGTTTATTCCTCAATGAGAAGAGAGAGTAACAAGTCATCATTTCCTTATTGGTGAAACAAGTCCTTAATAAAACAAAAAGAAAGAAGTTATAAATCATTTAGGAAATTTCCAAATTATATCAATAGGAAGATATTAAGAAGAATAGTAGCATTTTAAAAAAATAAAATTAAAGATGTCAAGGCTTGTTATGAAAGTAAGTTGATCTGCAATTGCAAGAAGAAGAAAAATATTTATAAATATATAAATATCTCAGGCAAGAGAGACAGTTCAAGGTTTACAGCCTGATAATGTAGCCACTACAGATGTTAGTAGGGTAGCTAATGAATTTAATGTTTTTTACAGTAACATAGGCTTGACCTCCATGGAGGATTGGCAATGCAATTTAGTGACTGGTTCTTGTCCAAATATATCTGAATCAGTCATACTAGCCTTTTCAAAGTTAAAAGATATGACACCCATGTCCCCAGACCTGATTCCAGCCAACCTGTTACTAAGAAGAATATACTTATACCTAGATTAACTTTAATATTTAATAAACTATTGCAAAGGGGTAACGTCTCTGAATCATGGAAACCATCAAGTATCTCCTATTTATAAGAAAGGAAAGAGATACCAGTTACAAAACTACAGGCCACTATAATTCCCGTGGAGGTGGTGCAATGGTGGGTTCTCTTTGGTAGGTTGGCAGTGAGTCATGCTATTTTGTAGTAACATTTATGAAGCTTGTTTTAGCATGGTCACGTGGATGTTGTTAAGGATGGGTGCAGAATATGTTACAGTAGGCATGAAGACAGAGGAGACAATGTATTTTCTTGTAGTGTCTGGGGAGGGTTGGCTCTACATATATATATATATATATACATATACATAGAGAGAGAGAGAGACTGTAGCTTTTATTGTATTTTTCTCACTATATTTTGGGTTGTCATCTACACATATGCCAAGTAATTTAGTATGTGTGACAAGTTTGATTTTTGTTTTGTTTTGTTGGATGAGGCAACTGAGAAGGAGGTTTTGTTGATAGTAAGCTGTTTGGGAATAAATACAATTAGTTTGGATTTATTTGGGTTTAGGAATATGTGGGCAGATGTCAGCCAGTTTTCAGTTGAGAAGGACTCCTGGGTTAGTTCTTGTAGTTTGTTGATGTTTTTGCAATACAGATAACTGTGGAGTCATCTGCATATTGTACTAGGGATACAGTTTTGCAGGCTTTATGTTATGTTATTGATGAAGATGTTAAAGAGAATGGGTCCCAATATTGATCCCTGTAGTACACTGACTAGGACAGGGAGGAAGGATGAGATGATATTTTAGCTAGAGCTACATTTTGGAGGTAGCTAAAAAACATGAAATAGCAGTGGTGTTGACTCCTAGGTTATAGAGCTTCTGCAGGAGAATGGAGTGAGAGACTGTGTCAAACGCCTTGGATTAATCAAGGAAGAGGGCAGACACTAGGTTTCTGTCATTTGTATTTGCGTCTACTGTATTGGCGAAACTAAAGTGGTAGAAGTACTGTGGTGGGGGGCATGCTGCGATGAAGACAGGAAGTTATTTTGTGTGAGGTGATGAAAGAGTTGTGACTGAATATATTTCTTAAGTATTTTTGATAGGGGGAGAGGACTACAATGGGCCTGTAGTTTGAGAATTCAGATGAACATCCTCTTTCTTGGAGGGAAAGACTGTGTCTTATTTTTCCAGAGGGTAAGAACATATGCTTCACTGATGGACAGAGTTCTTAGAATTGAGATGGGGTAATCTATTGTTTCTGTACAAGGTATTCCCCAAGTAGGCTGTCAGGTGCTACGGAGATTGTTTTCAATTTAAGTTTTTTTATGTAGGTAGTGGGACGAGATGGAAGGAGAAGTTATGAACAGGAATGGTAGGTGGTGCTGTTGTTTAGTTGTTGTTGTTAGGGGGTTTGGAGTAATGGTTAGACTGACTAAATGAAATGGGAGTTGAAAGCTTCAGCACAGTTGATATAATTGTTGCTAGTGTTAAGTGTAGGAAATGGTTAAGTGGTGAGGCTGGGTTTCAGCAACCAGTTTATATGGGACCAGAATGTTTTGGGATTTTTGTATTTTGCATGTTGCACGTCACTATAGTATGTTTTTTATCTAACTTAATTTGGTTTCTGGTTTGGCTTCTGCATTCTCTGAATTTTTGGAGATTTGTTAGTGTTTTATTGGAAGGCCGTGTATTCCAGGCTCTATCTCTAAGTCTCATAAGGTGTTTTATATTTCAAGACAACTGGAGCAGGCTAGTCCCTAACTTACTTTTTTCTGAGTGGTGCAAATTCATTTAGGATGTTCAAAAAAGTAGAATTAAAAAAAAAAGTTATGGTGTCATTTAGTGGAATATATTTTACAGCATTTCAGTTATATAGTTTTAGATAGGAAATAAAGGAGTCTTGATTAAAATGTGGCAACTTTTAAATATTAGTTTGCTTTATTATTATATAGGTAGGGAGATAACGACTTAAGGTAACAGGAAGGGTACCTGAGGTAAAGATTTTATGAGACATAGAGGTAAGAATCCAGTCAATTAATGTTCCCTTAATGTTGTTTTTTTATAACAGGTAGCAGTGGTGATTAGCTGTGAGAGATCATAGACATTTTTTTATTGGTTAGGTGGTTAAAGGAGGTAAGTATGTATAACTGTTACTGTTTTTCCACTTTAATATATAAAGTAAATTATATTAAGCAGGGATTTAATGAGAAAACTTACATACTTGCTAAGTAGGGCACTGGTAGCAATAAAGTGCTGCGGTAGCATTGTTGCCTTACAGTAAGACGCTGTCCGGTTCGACTCTCAGCTAGAGCGTCTTCTGCGTGGAGACATGCATGAATGGGCGTTCCTTCGTTGAAGGTTGTGCATCAGGGCTGGCAACTTGATACGTAAAAATCAACTGTCAATCATTAGCGGAACCGACCCCTAACCGGGAAAAGCCAAAAGACACAACAGACACAACAACATAAAAATAAGATGAGAAAAACAAAAGGAGGGAGATTAGGGGTGGTTTGACAAAAGTTACTGCTTATTGGGGAAGAAGAAAAAATGAAATTAGATTAAGACAAAAACACCTGCTAGTTAATAATCTGATGTTGCAGGAACTACCCTTGTGGTAAGCAGTATGATGCTGCTATGCTGCTTGTACTACCTTTATGGTGAACAGTATGACATTGCTATATTACATGAACTACCCTTGTGATGAGCAAAATAATACTGTTACACTACATGCACTGTCCTAATGGTAAACAGCATGATACTGCTACATTGCATGCACTACCCTTGTGCCGAGCAGTGTGATACTGCTACATTGCATGCACTACCCTTGTTGTGAGCAGTGTGATACTGCTGCATTGCATGCACTAGCCTTGTGGTGAACAGTGTGATACTACTACATTGCATGCACTACCCTTGTGGTGAGCAGTGTGATACTACTACATTGCATGCACTACTCTTGTGGTGAACATTGTGATACTACTACATTGCCTGCACTTCCCTTGTGGTGAACAGTGTGATACTACTACATTGGATGCACTACCATTGTGGTGAGCAGTGTGATACTACTACATTGCATGTACTACCCATGCAGTGAGGAGTGTGATACTACTACATTGCATCAACTACCCTTGTGGTGAGCAGTGTGATACTACTGCATTGCATGCACTACCCTTGTGGTGAACAGTGTGATACTACTACATTGGATGCACTACCCTTGTGGTGAGCAGTGTGATACTACTAAATTGCATGTACTACCCAGGTGGTGAGCAGTGTGATACTACTACATTGCATGCACTACCCTTATTGTGAGCAGTGTGATGCTACTACATTGGATGCACTACCCTTGTGGTGAGCAGTGTGATACTACTACATTGCATGTACTACCCATGTGGTGAGCAGTGTGATACTACTACATTGCATGCACTACCCTTATTGTGAGCAGTGTGATGCTACTACATTGCATGCACTACCCTTGTGGTGAATGCTGTGATACTACTACATTGCATGCACTACCCATGTGGTGAGCAGTGTGATACTACTACATTGCATGCACTGCCCTTGTTGTGAGCAGTGTAATACTACTACATTGCATATACTACCATTGTGGTGAGCAGTATGATACTGCTACATTGTATTCACTACCCTTGTGGTGAGCAGTGTGACACTACTACATTGGATGTACTACCCTTGTGGTGAGCAGTGTGATACTACTACATTGCATGTACTACCCATGTGGTAAGCAGTGTGATACTACTACATTGCATGAATTACTCATGTGGTGAGCAGTGTGATACTACTACATTGCAAGCACTACCCTTGTGGTGAACAGTGTGATACTACTACATTGAACGCACTACCCTTGTGGTGAGCAGTGTGATACTACTATATTACATGTACTACCCATGTGGTGAGCAGTGTGATACTACTGCATTGCATGCACTACCCTTGTGGTGAGCAGTGTGATACTACTACATAGCATGCACTACCCTTGTGGTGAACAGTGTGATACTACTACATTGCATGCACTACCCTTGTGATGAGCAGTGTGATACTACTACATTACATGTACTATCCATGTGGTGAGCAGTGTGATACTACTACATTGTATGCACTACCCTTATGGTGAACAGTGTGATACTACTACATTGCATGCACTACCCTTCTGGTGGACAGTGTGATACTACTACATTGGATGCACTACCCTTGTGGTGAGCAGTGTGATACTACTACATTGCATGTACTAGCCATGTGGTGAGCAGTGTGATACTACTACATTGCATGCACTATCCTTATGGTGAGCAGTATGATATTGTTAATTTGCATGCACTATCCTTGTGGTAAACAGTACGATATTCACACTTTGCATGCGCTAACCTTGGGGTGAACAGTATGATACTGCGGGTCTATATTAGATCAGCGAATGCTTAAACAAGCAAACGCTGATTGATTGAACTTATTTAAGCGAATGTTCAAAATATTGAAGCAACAGAAACCCAAATTTTTTCCTAGGGAAAGAATTTGGTTGTCCGTTTCTGTTGCTTCGGTATTTTCAGTGCTGTGGTGGAAAGTTACGGGTCGGATTCAGGTAAGTGTGCGATTGTGTGGAAGTGAGTGTTAGGCTGGGTTAGGTGAGTTAGGGTTAGGGCACAGGTTAGGTATGTGTGCGAGTGTGTGGACGTGAGGGTTAGGGCGGGTTTAGGTGAGTTAGGGAACGGGAGTGGTTGAGGTGAGTGTGTGATAGTGACGGACCTTAGGGTTAGGGTATGGGTTAAGGTAAGTTGATAGTTAGTGGTGTGTGCATAGTTTAGTGTAGGGTTAGGTGTCAGATTTTAGGTGTACGTGTGTGGATTTCTGTTTGTTTGGTGTGCTTGTGTTGTGTGTATGTGTTTTGGATCAGCGATTTTTTTTTTCCCTAGGAAAAAAAATCACTGATCTGACAGTTCGAGATTGTAAGCTTTCGCTTACATAAGGTCGATCAATCAGCGTTCGCTTTTTTAAGCATTCGCTGATCTAATATAGACCCAATACTGCTATGTTGCTTGCACTACCCTTGGGTGAAGAGCATGATACTATTATGTTGCTTGCACTACCCTTGTGATTAGCAGTATGATGTTGGCACTTTGCATGCCCTACTGTATGTTGCTTGCATTTCCTTTGTGATGAATAGTATTGTAGTGCTACATTGGGTGTTGTGACATTTCTTTACATCTGTCTTAATGACAGGGATGGACTACTAATAGGGCTAACTTGGTAAAAGTGAGATACAAGCTTTTAAAATCTTTTTTGTGAAAGTTAGCTGAGCCCTACTGTCTGTCAACATAGGACCTTTCTTTAACATCTGTACTGTCAAGTGTAGCACAGCAAAGTACAACAACTATGTACCAATGTACACAGCCTTATACACCTAAAAGTTGCAAATACAAATAAGGATGGGCAGAAGCAAGTGGCAACAGAATGGATGTCAGTCTCAAATTTCCTTCACCATGCAAATATAGTCTGATTAATCTGTTTTATTTAATAATAGCTTATCAAAAACAGTACATGAAGTTTGAACAGCCAAAACTGGCAATGGTTCTGTTAATGTTTACTGAGTGCAAACATTGGAGAAAAACACAACCTGTTCAGCACATTTTTAGCTGCAGCTATTCCAGTAATGTCAGGGAATGGATAAGCATAACATGTAAATAATCTATAAAATGCTGATCATTTCAGAGCATCATCATTAGTTAGTATGAATATTAACATTTAAGGGATTTAATTAGCACTGCTTGTTGCTTCATTAGCCATAAATTGAGACACCTGTAAGAGAAATGATTACAGAAATTATACAGACATAAAGTAGGTTTTGGTGTGTTTCATCAGCAGCCAGCTGAGCAAGACCTCAGAAACAGTGTGGGAAATAATGCAAACAACAGGGAAGCATTTGGCATTTTTCAGTTAAGGAAGATAATCACCAGCATTTGATACCATTTGATTTTAAGATATTAACCAGTGAAAGTCAATATTTAATGCTGCTTAAAATATTCCCCAGTGCTTTCTTGTTCGCATTAGCACTTCTTGTTTACATTAGGTAAGAAAAAAAAAAACATACCCAAAGTTTTTGTATCGGGTCTATATTTAGAACATCAAATATTTAACAGTTCGAATCACTAAAGGTCGACCTTTAGTGATCAAACTGTTAAAACATCGAATGTTCAAAAAAATAAAAATAAAAACAACAAAAAAAAAAACTAAACGGTGTAGGCAGGGGGGCAAGTCCCACTGCACCCCCCACATCCTCCGCTACTTAAATTTACCAACTCCGAGACTGCACTACATTGAAGTAAACGGAAATCTCCCCTTATGGAGATTTCCATTTACTTGTTCGATGTTCTGCAGTTTCGCTATTCTCGTGTCAACAGTGTCAGATTTGACATTGTCAGCTTTCGAGAATTTAATATAGACCCATTTGTATCAGTACTTGATTACCAGGTACGAGCACTGTTGATCTATCTATCTATCTATCTATCTATCTATCTATCTATCTATCTATCTATCTATCTATCTATCTATCTATCTATTCATTCACTGTTAATTGGGATAGAATACTGATCATTAGGGACCTTTCCTAGGTTCAGCCCAAGAATGCAGGTAACCACTCTTACTTGTATTAACAAAGAGCACATAGATTCTACAGTTCTGGAGTTGTTTTTTGGGGTGACTCATGCCAAAGGCAGACATAAAAATTTAATGCATGGCTTGTAATCAAGGTCATAGAAAGTTAATATGTGGTATATCAATATACATATCTATCTCATAAGATCTAAAGTTCAAAAGACTGAAAAACAAAATATTGAAAATAGGAATTTGCCCTTTCTCCACTGTTGTGTGATCTCATAGTTGATATATATAATTACCAGGAGGTATGGGGGTATAGGGGAGTTTGCCCCTGCATTTAAAAATGTTTTCAGCGTTTTGAGTTTTCAATATTTTGGTTTTCAGTCTTTTGAACTTTCAATCTCATGACATAGACTCATAAATATGTGTTGACACTGACTATGAGAATATGATGTACGGCCCAATTTCACTTCATCAAAACAAAAAGACAACAATGCTTTATTTTTTCTGGATTCTGCAGTTGCACTTCCATTAGAATATAAAAACACATCTGTTTGATATAATTAAGGGTATACACTGAGGCAGGTTTGACAGCCTTGGTAAGGTTGCATTTAGGTAAAATTTAACGACTACTGGGATAGTGTTTTACAGTTTTTCTGTTGGGGTTGTGGACTTCGCTTGTGGCACCAGAAAGTACAAGAGACATAGTCTGCAGTATATGCTCAGTGCTACATAAACCAACTCTGATTAACAGCTATGAAGAACACTTCTGAAGCTTTGCATCTCTGTCTAGACTCTGGTCATCTTAGCATCCAAACAGCAACGTAATGGTACACAAGCAAGTAAGAAGGAGCCATTTATTTTACTTGTATGAGAACAGCAGTAGAGGCAAGTCACGTTTCTTTACCTCATTAAGGAGTAATGCATACATGTCACAGTCCTTGATTTCACAGACCTTCCCTGATTTTGCCTCATAGTTTTGCCCTATCCTTTATAAAAAGTTTGAGTTTCCAGTATTTATAAAAATCCCTGAAAGAGAAAACCATCCCTGAAATCTGGGAGCAGCAGCTCTTCTTAAAATCCAAGGTGTGCACTGAGATGATGAAAATGTTATATACTCACAAGAAAAATTATACAAGGGTTATGCTTTCCATGAACCTGAACCTTATTTGTGACTCTAACAGAATTTGTTGGAGAAACAAATTCTTATTCCAAGGACTACCTCATCTACAGATTATACTTCCCATTTTGTAAAACAAAGCCCATCCCGCATTCTCTTCAAAAATAATTTGGATAAACACAGTGTTCAGATTAGTAGCATTATATAGTTTTTAATATTTTCCCTCCAGCCATCCACCCATTTTCTTAACTACTTGTCCTAGAGAAAGCTACTGTAGTAGAAGTGATTTGGAGCAGACTTCACCCTGCCCAGCAAATGTTGCTAGCTCATTCTATGGGATCTTCATGCATACCCAGGTCAGCTGAGAGATATAAACACTTCTACTTAACCTGGGTCTGCTCTGGGGACTTCTTCCAGTGGATAGTGCCTGGTACACCTCCCACAGAAGGCACTCAGGTGTCATCCTCAAAAATTGTCTCAACAACCCTATATGTCTCCTCTCAGCACTTAGGAGCAGTGGCTGTACTCTGAGACCCATGGACTGCCAAGTTGCACACTCTGTCATGTAGAGTAAACAACACTAACCTGAAAAGGAAGCTCATTTCACATCTTGTATTTGTAATCTCATCCTCTAGGTCACTACTGAAAGCTTATGAACATAGATGAGTATGGGATCATTCAGGGGACAGTACAGACCTCATCCTATGGGTCTGGTCTTGCTGCTCTCATTTTAGCACCACTTTCTGATACAATGCCTGCGGTACTGGTGCCAACACTGCATTCATTGTGCTCACCTTTTTGTCCTCTCTACCTTCGCTCGGGCAGAGAAACACAGGAACACAGGAATATAGGAACATAAGAACATATTAGGCAAGTGATCATGGGGACCATAAGATGCCTAGCTAAATACGAGTCAGCATGAAAAGTTAAAAGTTAGTGTCACCTTTTTCAAGCACTTAATAGTGCTCACCTCTCAAACTGAGCAGGTCCACACATGACAACCCTGCTGTAAAAATGTGCCTACCTATCCAGTCATCAAGACTATCCTTAAGGGGTTGCCAGAGTAATACTTTGCTTGACTTGTGATAACAGTCCAATGAGGCCAAGAAGTGTGATCCCTTTATAATTTCAACACTCCCCCCTGTTCCCTTTCTTAAAAAGGAGACCACTACCCAAGTTTGCCGATCCATAGCTACACTTCCATCCTTTCAAGTAACACCAAAAAGTGCATTAGCTATGAAACTCAAAATTGTCAATTGCTTTCAGCACTTCCAACTGGATATCCCTGACTCCTGAAGCTTGGCCACAGTGGAAGTGCTTTAAAGACACAGTGCTCTAATTTACTGGAATGGAACCAGTTCCAGCATATACTTCTGGTATTGCCTGCTCAGACGAAGGCATCTTCTCTGGATTCAGTTATTCAGAATGTTCCTTTCTTCACTCAACAATGTTCCTAGCTCATTTCAGAGTTTCTTCACCCTTGCTTAGATCAGTGTAGGCAGTATCTTATTTCCCATCTTCAGTAACTGGATGGTTTGACAGAATCTTTCTGAAGCCATCCAAAAGTATTCTCCATTTATTTCATTGTAACATTACTTCTTTCAAATGAGTAAATTCAGCTGACATAAGCACATATATTTCAATGGTTAGACTGAAAAACTCCATCATAATTTGAATCTTGACTGGAAGAAGAGAGACATAATACAAGTGTTTGTAAAGAGAAATAATACAAGTGTTTGTGCCCAAGACAGCCTCCCTGCAATTATCTCTGAAATGGTCTTAAGTATCCTCTACAAAACCAAAAATACTAGCTCTATGGTACTGGACAGCATACCACACTATGACCCACTCAGTATCAAACACAGCCTCAATGAGTCCATTTTAAACCTATTCTGTCTTAGCCTCTCCACAAGATACGTGACTTAGATATGAAGTTATTAAGTAATACAGAGCAACCAAAGGCCCACAGAAAGGTATCCCACCCACTGACCACTGGAACTAAAGACCAATTAGGTCTCTTTAGTACTGTCTGCAAAATAATGGAAAGCATTATTATGA
Source organism: Protopterus annectens (assembly GCF_019279795.1). Classification (NCBI taxonomy): domain Eukaryota; kingdom Metazoa; phylum Chordata; order Ceratodontiformes; family Protopteridae; genus Protopterus; species Protopterus annectens. Next base: position 667,191,226 of record NC_056732.1, read on the forward strand.
AATAGAAGCAGCCTACAATTCATCAACCCAAATCAATTTGGATCTGTGAAAGGTAGACCCTGTTTACTAAATCTGCTGGGCTCCTTTGTGAAGGTAACTGAAGTACTGGATAATAGCCAATCAGTGCACAGTGCACACCTCGATTTAGCTAAGGTGTTCAATACTAGCCCACATTCTGGTATGATTAACAAACTTACTTGCTTAAATATTAACCCTTATATAATTCACTGTTTAGTCATCTAACTCACAGACATATACACCAACTCCAAGACTGCCCTATATCAGAAAAAAGAGAATATTCTGGGAAGTGGTCATCTAGGACTCATTGTATGTAAATCTGCTTTTTTGGCTATCCAGTTTCAATGTTCAGGACTCGCTCAAGCGGGTCCCAACATAGGTTCATAGGTAAGTACTATGCTGGCTGCCCTTCCAGGCCATTTTAAGCCTAGCCAAGTTCTCATTCAGTACTTGAAATAACCTATCCCATTTGGTTACATAATGGCCTTACCCATCTTGTGATCGATAATTATGTATTACCACTAATGAGACTAATGTAGATCATACCGCAGATTATTTGAGGGGACCCATGTATAGAATAAAGCATTTAGGAGCTGCACTGTCCATTAGTAGTACAAGGGACAGTCCTGTGTTAAATTTTCTTTTCCCCATCCATAGATCTAAGTTACGTTTGAAAATGGACTGGGATGAACTTTGTTTATGTGAATGGGGAGTTTGTTCCACAGCAGCAATATTCTCTGTGAAATATATCTGTACCTCCAAACCATTCTGTTGATGCTGCAGAAGAGGTTTAGCTCCCTAGATGGAGTATTTTTGATGCCATTTGACTTGCTGATGCAGAGTAACTCTATCAGTAATGGGTCGGGGATGCCTTGTATGCCAGACACAGGTCATCTCTTAGTAGTCTATAGGATACCGAGTAGCTATGCAATATAGACGGACTTTCTTACAACAATAGACACATGTTGTTTAAAAGTTAGATCACTGTCTGCATAAGTTTCCAAATCCTGAACAACTGGTTACCGACATTTCAAATGGTTACCCCACACATCTATGGTTGGAAGCATGCTTTTCTCTAAAAGGCCTGTCATCAGTGGCATTCCAAAGAATTTTATTTTAGGTCATCTCCACTTCAGCATATACTTTGCTGACGTCTAAGCTGATGTGAAGGATCACTTTTTACCAAAGCTTGCTGAAAACTATAAATGCCAAAAAAAACACTGCAATACTCTTTGGGAAACAAAAACATCCCTGCACCTACCAAATAAATGATACCCCACTCAAAGATGACACCATCGTTAGAGACCTTGGCATGTTCATGGACAATGAACTCTCCTCTGACCTTCATGTAAATTCTTCAACTTATCCCAACTAATTACTTAAGGTATATCCACCAGATCAAGAACTTACTGTCCCTCTCTACTCTGTCCAAGTCAGGCCTTTAACAGAATATAATTTCCCCTTTGGGATGTATCTATTCAAACATGTTGCACAACACAAGAAACCACAATGATTCTTGATCAATAAGATTTTGAGTATGATCTTATTAAGTTACACAGAGCATCCAAAAGTCCTGTCACTCTACTCTGTGTGTCCTACAGACTCTTGAATGACATCTTCTGCTTGGCTTACAAGAGGTAATAAATGATCCAAAATATAATCACTAATAGCCACTCTGACCATGTGAATACACACTGAAATTAAAAGCGTTTGACTGGATAGCTATCGCTCCCAAAGGATTGCCTGTCCATGGAAGGTGCCCCTGGCCTCTCAGTCTCTACTACAGGAAGTAAGTAGCAGGAATTGCAGTGGCTAGGCTCCTGATGATCTACTGGACTGCTTGCTCTGTTCAAACCTATTAAAGTATAAATCTATTAGCATTCACTTACAGCACCAAATCCATATTTGACTAAATGCAATCTTACTTTGTTAGTTGTTGTGGTCAGTTTTCCAATATTTCTCTATGGGATAGGTGTGCAAATTCATTAGTCAAATAACCAATATTTTTAATATAGTAGACTTGACCAGTGCCACAGTGATCTGGTAATTTATAAACCTGATATTCAGTGTAACCAAGCTCTAGACTTTTCTCCAAATAAGTAACTGCCCCGCTCTATTGCCTTTATGGAACTTGAATGCTAACTCAGTTGTGTCAGTCAAAAATAATTTTAGGAGAAGTCACTATGCTCCTGAATAAAACTCTCCAGAAAAATGACTTCTTTGTTGCAGATGGCATGCCATAACATTTCTGACCTCCTTTATTAAGCATGCTGCGAAAGGAACCAATAAATTGTAGCATTGCTAGACCTTTATGCTGATCCACTTTTATGGATGTATTGTATGAAAATGTATTGTTGGCCACTTAAAATGGTTACGTAATATGTTATGGATGCCACTAAAAGACACAATGTCTGGACAGCAATCCAGTGATAAGGGATCTTTATCATCATCATCATCATCATTTCTATGCCCTATATGAGAAGACACCTGATCTGGACAGGTTAAATCACGTGTGTTCTAAATTTTCAGGGATTGCTTACGGACATCTGACAAAGCTGTATCTTAAATAGACTCCTTGCAACTCATCAGATTGCATGGAACAGTCTTCAAATGGAATAGACAGCAGAATTCAATCAGTAATGTCGAGAATAGTTTCCTCTGACTTATGCTCCCTATCTTGTTGGGTATTTCAGGGGTCTGTTTCTTCTTTCTTTTTGTCAGGCACATGCATATACTTGAAAATATTGTCAGGTGATATAACATGGCCTTTACTGTATCAAGAGAAACATATCTCTACTCTGAATAGCTAACTTTCTGAAAATTTGGAGTAAACTGATGTTAGGAGTCTCTAAATTTGTACTCTGACAAGATAGAGGGGCTTATGATTCAGCTCCATCATCCAGCGTTTCTTGGCTCCTCATTTACATTGCCAAAAATCATTGAGGGGGAATAATGTATTCAGAAATCTGACACAATTACATTACTTGGGTATTTTTTGAATACAAAGCTGACACTAAAGGACTTAGTATCAATTCTTTTAAAATCCAGTTTTATGCCACATTCTCCACAAGATGGAGATACCACAATAAATGTATTAATTACTGACAAATAGGATCATAGGAAGTCACTAGGCTAATGGCTCTAGGGCCCTTACAAGCCTAGCCAAGTTCTACAGTTATTTCCATGGTTAGCACCTAATGACCCTGCCCAAGATGGACACAGGTGGAACCCTCGGGGGGAATTTAGAGCTACCCATCCAATCGTCCAGACTGCATTTGAAGAGGGCCAATGAGGTGCTCTGGTTGACATGAAGTGGGAGTCTGTTCTAAAGGTGTGGTAACCTCTGGGAGACAAATTTGTCCTTTCAGCAGGTTCGATTAATGTCACATACCAGGTTAAGGTCTTTAGAGCGAGTAACCCATGTACCATTTGAACTGCTGATATGCAACATTTCCAATAAAGCAGGGTCAGAGAAAGCATTATATGCAAGGCAGAGATTGACTCTGAGTAGTCTGTATGAAACAGAATAAAGTGACAGTGATTTCATTCAATACACATAGGGTTGATGATAAAGACCTTGAATTTTCCTGTGAGGAACCTTTGCGGTATCTCCAATTGTTGCACGTACTTGGAAAGGTACATACCAAAAGGGGCATTGTACACAATTATTGACCTGATGAGGAAAGAGTACAGGAAGGTTATAATTTCTTTTTTTCTGCAGGAAAATGCCCTTACTTATGAGATGAGCAATACAGAATGCCCTTCTTTCCACTGTGGAGACATGGTGATCAAACATGTGTGCCCAGGTCACTCACCACTGAGTATGTACTTAGGGTGTTGCTATTGATGTGGTAGTTAGCAGGAACATTGCTCTTATGAAAAGGGATGATAATACATTTTTTTGCATTGAGTTTAAGGCCATGACTGTGGCATAGGTCATTTGTTTGTGTAAGAAACTCTTGTAGGATGTTGACATCATTTGGAGATTCTATGACCGCGCCCAGTTTGCAGTTATCAGAAAACTTTGTCAACCACAGACCTTTAGTTTTTGCTTGTCCTTTGGAGAAATAGATGCCAAACAGCAGAGGCTCTTGGACTAATCCTTGTAGAACACCACTGGTTACAGGTCTGCTGTTGGAGGTGGATTCCCCTATTTTGACTATATGTGTTCAATCACTGAGCAAGTTAGTGACCCATCTAGCAATATAAGGGTTGCTACCTAGCTGGGTGAGTTTGTCAATAATACCTGGGTGTGGAATAGTGTCAAAAGCCTTGGCTAAGTCTATGTATGCTGTAGCACAGATTTCCCCTTATTCAGGGCCTTGCTGACTGTCTCGAAGAAGTCCACCAGGTTTAACATGCATGATCTCCTTTTGACAAATCCAAACTGAGTTGGGTTAAGTGTTTGGAGATTACCTATATCTTTGTTGATAAGGTCCATGATGACTTGCTCCATGGCCTCGCAGATAAGGCTAGTCAGGCTAACAGGTATACAGTTCCCAGGGTGAGTGGAAGCATCAGCTTTGTGCAAGGGAATAACGATGGCCATTTGCCATTCAGCTGGGATGAAGCTGGTGCTTAGACTATGATTGAAAAGAGTACCCAACAGTGTTGCTAATTCTTGTTGGAGTCCATGTAGGATGCAGACTGGGATGTTATCAGGTCCCACAGATGCTGTGTTTTTGGCCTATAAAGAGGGCATTTATGATCTGCTCTTTAGAGATACAAAGTAGGTGACAGGTGGTAGGGATGTCATTGGGTACATGTGGCATGGACAGGGGAATGAATTTTTCACAGAACCTGTCAGCCAACAGGTTAGCTATGTCCATAGGCTCAGTAAATGTGGTATCATTAACTACCAGTTCAGCATAAATCTGAGTCTTTCCTTTTAGGTTATGGATGTAACTAAAGAACACCTTATAGTTCTTCCTTGAGGAAGCTAATTTGGATTTGCAGTTTACTTTGAAGAACTTCACAAGAAGTCTTATTTGCTTGTTTAAACTGAGGACGGAGTGTTTGCAGTTTAGGGCTCACTCCCTTTTACTCTTAAACAGCAATTTCTTCCTCTTATTGTAAAACTTGTTAATGGCAGTTGTTCACCAGGCAGGTTTGCTCTTCCTTGTGGAGCTTGTTTTGGTCCTATCAGGTACGGCTGAGTTGATACAGCTATACAGGTGTTTGTATAAAGCATTGGTGTAGAACTCTGCAGAATTACCAGCTCCATCTGAGGGAGGAAGTGCAGTGAACCTATTTATACTATCCCATAAAAGGTTATAATCTTCTTTGGAGAAGTTTTTTAGTATAGTTGCTGCTGGGGGGGGGGGGGGGGGGGTCAGGTATGATACTTACTTCGAATGAGACTGATTTCTGGTCAGTTCCCACCAAGGAAGACCTCACAGTGGAGGTGCTACAGTGGTCCCCATACTGATAATCATGTACATTGTGATATTTGAAAGTACCGTTCTTGTGGCTCTGAAATGATTACGCCAGCCTCCCTTGGGAGGCCTTGATCCAAGCAAGTATGAAAATAATGTGTATTTTAGAAATTAAATATTAATTTTATGTAAGACCGTACTAAACGCTGAAGGATAAAGTGCACTTATTATCATGTGCGTTTCACTACCGATCAATAGAGCTTCTCAAAACTCATAGGACAGCAATTTTCCAGGACTTTTCATAAATTAACAACTATTACATCTAATATCCTGTTCATATGTGAACATTAGTTTATCTTTATTTATAAAACAGTGCCATGGCAGCAGCATGCTGAAATTTTAGGCGAAAGTTTAGTAAATTTTGTTTTGGCCTGCTGCCATTGTCTTCTGTTCTTTGTTATCCTTTGTATCTCAAACTCTTCATAAAGCCACTGAATCGTATGTGTGTGGGGTATTCCAGATGAGACCCTTTGCTGGGTGTGTCTTATTCTTCTGGTCAAGAGGACCTCTCAGTCATCAGAATATTAACACCTCTCAAGTCAGGGATAGGAAACAGAGAAGTTAGAGCCTTCAAAGTATAGCAGCTATTTTCTTAACCCCTTCCACTGACACGCTGGGCTGATGTCACTGGGTAGGCATGCAAAGGCGATGCTTGAGAAATGCCTTCTCCTGGGTAGTGGCAAGTCCCTTATTTGCCCACTCAGCTACACTGCTGCACCAGTTGTCCTCATGGCACCAGTATCACCACTGATGCCCATGCTCTGTGTGCCCCGCACATCCCCAAAATTCACCCCAGGAAGAGGACAACAGGCAATGCCTCATCCTTCCTTTTCCCTCCATTGTCATCTCCTCCAGTGTCCATGCTCAGCTAAATGACCCTTGGTTGTTTGTGTTATAGTCATGTCTTCATCCAATGCAGCACAGAGCTGATTCAAACTGTGAAAGTAGTGATGCTGTACTTAGTTATGTAAAAATGGCTCACTACTTTTTACCTTTTTCTAATGAACTGCAATTAACAATGTCAATATGTTGGCAGGCTGTACACATGTGATTGAAATGGGGAAGGTCAGGGGGCTATAGGCTCTATCACAATACCTGGCCCTTATTTTTACATTTCAATACAGACACTGCAGTGCAGCATTATGGGAGTTGCTACACTTCTGCAGTACTGTCCTTTGAACAAGACATCACACTGCGGTCCCACCTGCTTAAGTTGGTGGTAGGCTAGGTAGATGTTAAAGATCCCATGACAACATCTCCAAAGAATGAGGGTGCTTTATTAAATAACTGTTACATGCAAGGAGAATTTCCCTATTGTTCAGACCAAATATCTCAAAACTGTATAAATACTACCTTGGGTCTTCTGTAAAAATAAGCCACAAGTTTTGTGCGAATAATCTGATCAGCAATATATAAATAAATATATACGTTTTGACAATGTTGCATATGGGGAGAGGAAAGGAGTAGAGGAATATTAAAAAAAGTGCCACGCAGCTTGATGCTGTGCAAGTCATGCCAAATAATAATAATAGACCATCAAGACAAATCTCCAAAATAAAGCAAAATCTGTAAGTCAATGACCTGTTGATCAAAGTTACAAGCAACCATTTACTGAGGCATGATGGATTTAGATGACATGATATGTAAACAGCTCCATTTGGTAGTGTTTCATAAACGTGTTCTGCAGATCTAATGTAAGAACAGCTGTAGTTATGGCTGTTAAACATTATTGTCTTTTTATGCGGTAGCAATATTAGCAATAACAATTGTTTAGCTGACAGATCCATTAACATAGTGGAATAAAACATTGACTATGACCTATGACTTTAGCTTAACTAGTGGTTTGGGCACCTGTTGGAGCTGTAGTTGGGGAGAAGAGGAATGATGAGGCTTAGCTTGCTCACCTCTTCTGAGGGCAGTGTTGGGGAGGATATCCAAAATAAATAACTAAGCAAGCTCTGCTGTTAAAGTCATATTATTAGCAAATAAGTAAACAAGGATGCTATGCAGTTAAAGACATATTGTTCATAAAATAAGAGCTTCAAAGGAAAATGATTGTTGGTAAAGTAAGAGCTTCAAAGAAAAATGATTATGTTGTGGAAGAAAACAAAGACTCACAAAAATGTAAAGGAACTTCACACACACACACACACACACACACACACACACACACACACACACACACACACACACACACGCACGCACATACATGCACACACACACACACACACACACACACACACACACACACACACACACACACACACACACACACACACACACACACACACACACCGTATATGTTATTTCATTTGCTGGATCATTCTTTTGTTTATATTCCCCTACTACCTCCCTCCCTCCATTACATGATATTATTAAAATAAATATATATATATACTTATTGCTGGTCAGATTAGTCCTACAAGGCTTGTGGCTTATTTTCATGTAAGACCCAAGGTGGTATTTGTACATCTTACAGAAATTTGGTCAGGACATCAGTGAAATTCTCCTTGCATTAATAGTTATTTAATGAAGAAGCCCCATTCTTTGTAGTAGTTTTCATGGAATCTTTAACATCTACCTAGCCTACCACCAATTCAAGCAGGTGGAACTTCAGTGTAATGTTGTGTTCAAATGACAGCACTGCAGGAGTGTAACGACTCCCATAATGCAGCACTGCAGTGTCTGCACTGAAATTTAAATACAAAGACCAGGTATAGGGATAAAACCTATACCTTTCTGACCTTCTCCAGTATCAAGAGCAAGTGCACAGCCTGTTGAAATACTAAAATTGTTAAATGAAGCGTATTAGATAAAGAAAAGAATGTTATAAGAAACTAAGAGTAATGCTACTCAACGCCACAAGTCTAAACCTCAAGATGCACACACTCGAAACTCTCCTTAGCATGAAGAACATCGATATCTGTGCAGTAACAGAAACCTGGTTCAAGGCTCTCGAGAGCACCCCAGCACTACCAGGTTATACCTCATACCATGCTTTTCGGCCCCAAAACTTGGACCGAACCACAAAAGGAGGGGGAGTATCAATATTCGTCAAAGATACCCACACCTCCAGGTTGGTGGCACAGCACGAAGCATCAGAGACTCTCCATGTGCAACTAACAGTGGGTAAAACTGCCTTCCAGTTTATAGCCTGCTACAGACCACCCTCCCAAACCCAGGAACCCCACTCGGCCTTCCTGAGAACACTGGAAAATATGAAGGTCTCTCCAAACACCATTATATTGGGTGACTTCAACTACCCAACCATAGACTGGGAGAATTACTCTAGCTCCAACACCCTAGCCCAAAGGTTCCTAGAATTTATAAACTCAAATGCTATGGAACAACTTGTTACCACTCCCACAAGAGGGGAAAACATACTGGACCTGATCATCATCAACATGGGGACTCTATGCTCCAGACCAGAAGTGTATCCCTCACTGGTAAGATCAGACCATAAACTAATCTCACTGGATATTCACATCCTGACCCCACCCCATGCCCAGAAAACCACAGTGAAAAACTTCTCTAAAGCAAATTTCACACTCCTCAAAACCGAGGTGGAATCCTTCAAAGCTCCCGGGCCTGTGGATAATACGGCCCAGACCGCAAAATCCTTTATAAATGTATTCTATGAACACCTTCAGGAATGCATGGATCATGCAATCCCAAATAAAACCAAGACCCAATCCTCCAAAGGCAGACATCCTGTCTGGTGGACCCCAGCCATAAACAAACTATACAATAGAAGGAGGAAGCTACTACATGATAGAGCAAAATCCCAAAAAGGGAAGGCATCTCTGATCAGTATTAGCAAAAAACTACGGGCACTCATAAAATCGTCTAAGGCCAGCTTTGAGAGAAAAATTGCACAGGACACTAAGGATAATCACAAGGCTTTCTTTAGTTATGTTAGGAACCTGGGTGGGAATTCCCAGATATGCTCAGAATTAGTCCAAAATGACAAAAAATACACCGAACCCACAGACATTGCCAACATCCTAGCTGACAGGTTCAGCGCAAACTCCCCCCCCTCCCCACCAAAAGGGCTAATATCTATCCCAGCAGAGTGCTACCCCCCTGACATCTCAGATGCTCAGGTAAGAGCTGCCCTCTCCAAGAAACACAGCATCAATGGGACCAGACGGTGTCCCAGGCTGCATCCTACATGAACTCCAAGAAGAGCTAAACCCAAACCTAAAACTACTGTTCAATCTCAGCCTTACTACAGGATATGTACCCAAAGAGTGGCGTACAGCAACAGTGGTCCCTCTACACAAAGGTGGTGCCTCAACGGACCCTGGAAACTATTGCCCCATAAGCCTGACTAGCTTGGTCTGCAAAGCTATGGAAAGGATCATCATGGACCTCATAAATAAAGATATTGGGGACCTACAGACACTGGATCCTACCCAGTTCGGCTTTGTTAAGGGCAGATCCTGCCTCTTAAACCTAGTTGACTTCTTTGAAACAGTCACCAAGGCCATTGACAAAGGGAAGGTGGTCCACACAGCCTATCTGGACCTCGCAAAGCCTTGATACAATACCCCACTCGGGCATTATAGATAAGCTCACCAGCTTAAATATAAACCCCTATGTCACTAGATGGGTTGCAAACTGGCTCAAGGACAGAACCCACATGGTTAGAATTGCTGGAGCCATGTCAGACTCCAAACCAGTTACAAGTGGCGTCCCACAAGGCTCAGTCCTGGGACCTCTCTTGTTTGGTATATATTTCTCGGAGGTACAGGCCAACACGGAAGGACTGTGGCTGACCAAGTTCGCAGATGACTGCAAACTGGGCGCCATAATCGACTCTCCAGCCGACACAAGCATCCTCCAAAAGGGCCTCATAGAAACAGACAACTGGTGCCACAGCCATGGCCTCAGGCTAAACGCCAAAAAGTGTATAGTCATCCCCTTTGGCAAAAACAAAGTGCCCACAAATTACCACATAGGTGGTAATCCATTAAGTACAGAAGAAGCAATTAGGGACCTGGGGACCCAAGTTGATAGCAATCTCTCATTTGACAACCACGTGGCCAAAGTGGTTAGAAAAACATTTTATATAGCCCACCTAATCATGAAGGGATTCACATCTAGATTAGGGGAGGTCATCGTGCCTCTTTACTCATCCCTCATCAGGCCCATAATCGAGTACAATGCCCCTTTTAGGATGTACCTTACCAAACACCTGCAGCAACTGGAAAGACCCCAAAAGTACCTCACCAAGAGGATCAAAGGGCTCAAACAGATGCCATATGCTGCCCGGTTAAAGAAACTCCAGCTCTACTCAGTGGCATACCGCCTGCTCAGAGGTGACCTGTGCCTGACGTATAAGGCCATGTCCAACCTGGAATTAAGGGACATGCTGCACCTCAAAAATCCAAATCCCATCGAGCTACACGCCGAGACTGGAACCTCAGCACTGAAATAAATAGGACATGCTGGAGGGACAGATTCATAACCCAGAGGCTCCCTTCACTATGGAATAAAATCCCAGTCCAGGTTAGGCAGAGTCCCTCACTGACTCTCTTCAAGAGGAATCTTGATGAGTGGATGGGAGATCGTAGGTTTACCCCGGGTATCACTTCTGTGTCACTGTTAGACAGAGGCACAGTATACTAACCTCGAAAAAGGGCATAGCAAAATTAATTTAAAATGGGTGGCGAAAGCCAAACATACTCTGGCTAGGCTTATAAATGCCCTAGGGCAGATAGCCTAGTATGAACCTATGAACAATGTATTGAGCTTATCCATAAAACCATCATACATTCTAGTCCCAAGGATATAGCCAATATATTAGAAGACTAACTAGTGCTAACTTTACCCCACATAGCTACAATGCTGTACCGACTATCCCTGAAAATGTAATTTCCATTGTAATAATTTTGGAACAAATCATGGAGTCCCTGTCAAAGACTACAAATAATGCTTCTTTGAGAGCAGTTAACATACCAGGTTACATTCTTATTAGTCCAACATCTGCACTGTCTAAGCCTACTTAAACTGTTCAGCTTATCCACAGGGTTTCTCCCTGATACCTGGAGAATAGTCACTCTGACTCCTGTACAGACCCAGGCATTTATAATCCCATCAGCCAGACCAGCATTATATGCACAGCCACAGAATGTATCATAGCAGAGCTCATTTATACAGATAGGTAAAAGCTGCACGCTCTAAAACCAAAAACACAGCATCCATGGGACCGGACAACATCCCAGACTGCGTTTTACATGAACTTCAGAATGAACTGGCTCCCCACCTAAGCTCATAGTCTCAGGTCAGGCTTTGTGCCCACTGAATGGTGCACAGCAACAGTTATCTCACTCCACAAAGGGGGAGCCACCACTGATCCTGGGAACTATCACCCTATTAGCCTGATGAGCCTGGTCTGCAAGGCCATGGAACGTATCATCATGGAACTCATAAACAAAGACATTGGTAACCTCCAAACTCTGGGCCCCACCCATTTCGAGTTTGTGAAAGGCAGATCACGGCTTCTGAACCTGATCGACTTCTTTGAGGCAGTCACCAAAGCCGTAGACAAGGGTAAGTTGGTTCACAAAGTCTATCTTGACCTCGCCAAGGCTTTCAACACCATCCACCATTCTGGAATTATAGCTAAACTCACTAAACTAGGTATAAATCCCTACATCACAAGATGTGTTGCCAACTGGCTCACTAACAGAACCAACACTGTAAAAGTTGCAGACTCCAAATCTGACTTCAAACCAGTGACAACTGGAGTACCACAGGGTTCAGTCCTGTGAGCTCTCCTGTTTGGGATCTACTTCACTGAAGTACAGGCTAACACAGAAGGCCTCTGGCTAATGAAGTTCGCAGATGACTGAAAACTAGGAGTCATAGTCGAGTCCCCAAATGATGTGGACATCCTACAGAAGGGCCTCACTGAGACAGATGCCTGGTGTCAGAGGCATGGCTCAAGCTCAATGCCAAAAAGTGCATTGTCATCCCCTTTGGTAAAAACTCTGTACCCATGAACTACCACATAAACGGCAGTCTATTTAATGCCGAATGTGTGATAAGAGACCTTGAGACCCAGGTGGACAGTAGTCTCTCCTTTGATAATCACATCGCCACAGTAGTCAGGAAATCCTTCTATGTGGCACACTTCATCACAAAAGGGTTCTCATCCAGGAAAAAAGAGGTAATTGTTCCCCTCTACTTGGCACTCATTAGACCCATTATAGAGTACAACACCCCTTTTGCAATGTACCTCACAAGACATCTGGAAAGGCCACAGAAGTACCTCACAAAGAGGATTACTGGCCTCAAACAGATGCCCTACACTGACCATCTCAAAAAACTCCAGCTTTACTCTATAACATATCACCTACTCTGAGGTGATCTCTGCCTAACATATAAAACTATGTTAAACCCAGAGCTGTTGGACATGCTACACCTAAAGAAATCCCAATCGCTCCAAGCTACACGCTCTAGGGACCTAAAACTTGTCACCACAATAAACCAGACATGCTGGAGGGATAGATTCCTGTCCCAGAGACTTCCTATACTCTGGAACAAGCTACCCATCTATGTCAAGCAAAGTTCCTCATTAGCACTCTTCAAGAAAAATCTTGATGAGTGGATGGGAAATAGGAAATACACGGGGATCACTTCTGCGGCGCTGCTCAACAGAGGCACAGGAAATTAACTTTCTTGGGTGGCGTAAGCCAGGGAACCTTGTTGGCTAGGTTTACTTAGGCCCTTGGGCAGATAGCCTAGTAACTACCTATGAACCTATGAACCTATAGACAACTTAACTGACCTAGACACCACTCAGTTCGATTTTGTGATTTTGGCCCTGTCTCCTTAACCTTGTAAATTTCTCTGTAAAGATTACAAAGATCATAGACAGTGGTCACTCCATGCATCTGCTTAGCTTGACCTGTCCAAGGGTTTTAACACTGTTCCCCATGCTGGTATTATTGAAAAGTTAGACAAATAATGTAAATCCCTGCATTGCCTACTGCACATACAGTTACACCAGGGTTATCATGTACAGCCCTCACTGATCTAGGAAGTGGACAATATTAAGTACTTGACATTTCAAGTGTACCTACGTCAAGGTGTACATAGCTAGGTGTCTTACAGTCTCTATGATCACTTGCCTGGTGTTGTTCCTATGTGTCTATTGAAAATTTATGAATATAATTAACCCTTTGCTTTGGGTATTATACAGAGACTAATTTGATAGAAGGAAGAAATAAGTGGATTTATTATATGGAAGAAATTGGTAGGGATAGGCATGCAGGCATTGCATGATAAAATGTGAAAATAAGAAAATGATAAATGAAGCAAAAAACATGGTATAGGAAAACAATGTTAGCTGAAATAAATCAGCTGTGTACATAAGCAGAATGCAATGTTTGTATGTGAATTTGTGTTTTTTTTTATTTTAATATTTGTTTATTTGACTTTAATGAAACAAAAGGAAGCCTCTCCTCTTTTAAATAAGTGCCATGTAAGCATTAACATCAGCCTAAGCTACAATCAACTCAGGCAGACAGGGCTTTGGTTTGATCTGTCATGCGAAGCACAACTCCATAGCAGTGAGGCACACCTCTAATTGTCCACTATAGTATCAGTTCTGGAACACAAACTGAATCTCTTTTCTGTGACGATAGAACCAAAAGCCTTCTGGTATTAAAGGAAAGTGTTCACACTACTGAGCTACTGATGCTGTCAAGCTCTTTTGACAAACTATGGCAAAGACAGAATTCAAAATAGTATAAGATATACGGACACAACAAAATAATGTTATGAATCATGAACATTAGAAAGTTGTTCAAAACATTATATGCAATCACAGAGACATCATCTGCATCTCAGTGGCTTATGTTTGTATATCAGCATGTGAAAATGTCAATTTTTTTTCATTTGTAGATTGTTTTGTTCTGTATTGCAGGCAAGGCAGGGTATGTACATAATGCAAAACGTCAGCAGTTTTCTACCATTGTCACATAACTGAAATGTCTTTTTTAAAAACAATTTGCTTATATAACAACATACGATATGTTAAATAAAATGGTCTCAGAAATTCTCTTCCTGTTTGACAACAGCTTAGCAGGCATGAACACACATTCTGGGGCAACGTGACACAGAATTGAAAAAGCATTTACCAAGTGCTTTCCTACAGCCTAGATAGACAGGAACCGAACTTTCATATTTCTAGGACTAGGACAATCAGTACAAATGCCCTTTTCATTTACAACATTTGAATGGCACTTAAAGAATTATAATGCTCCAAGACCAGTGCTATTCCACTTTACAAGACAAACAAATGGAGTCCAGAGGGGGGACACATTGCATTAACTGTTATTCTCATTTATGGAAGTACACTTGCATTCTTAAGTGCTATGAATAAATAGCAGTCCTGTTAAAAATAATGTTTGATTTAAGAATTTCATGTTACATTATACAGTCATTCTTTTTTAATGCTTGCTTTGTTGCATATTACAAAGCTAATTTAGTGAGCTTGAGGCAACCACTGGAAAATTCTAAATATTAGAGAGGCTACTTATTTATTATTTATTTTTTTATTTTACATTTGTTGACCGGGATAGTCCAACTGAGCTGAATAGCACTTTTCAGCGGAGGCCCGGGGAGAAAAGCTCCACAAACATTACAATAAAGGTTAAACATAAGCAATTAACAAAATGGACTCAAAAGAAAACTTTTACAATAAGAGTAAATGAAAGTAAATAAAGAAACAGTATAACAATGTCAGTAGAATTTTATCAGTAGAGCAAGAAGAAAAAGAATCATAGTATCATTTGCTGTTACTGTACATTAAGATGCATATTTTTAGAAGTAGTGTAAGGAGGTTACTGTTCATGGTACAGACGCCAGGTACAAGAGAGGTCAGTGAAGCAAAACAACACAGGGCAGGTAGAGCACTGTCTTAGGGATAGTAGGGAAGATTATGAGGGGTGAGTACAGTGGCAGGACCAGCGACTTTTTAAGTATTCCTTGGTGGCCGCTTTGAATTGTTTAAGTTGATTGAGGGACCTGATTTCTAATGGAAGCCTGTTCCAAGAAATGGTAGGATGGTAGCTATAGAGCTTGCATCCGATTTTGGTCTTGGGTTTATAGATCTGTAGATGGTCTTGGTTTGAGCTACATAGAGATCTAGTGGGAGAATATTGAGAGATAAGAGGAGTTAAGCTGGGGCAGTTGGAAGGTTGATACAAAATGGAATGAATTATCTGGAGCTGAGAGAGGAGGAGCTGGTGAGGTAATTCTATCCAGTTTAGATGTTTTAGTGAGAGACAGTGATGGGATTTATATGTATGGTGCGCTGCGAGTCTGGCTACTTTGTTGTAGGTTGATTCTAATTTAGTAAGGAGTGGGGAGTTGTGATTTGTGAGGATTTGAGAGCTATACAATAGACTGGGTAGGAGGTAAGCATGAGAGAGGGTTACTTTTGCTTTGTTAGTGAGAAACTCTTTATTTCTATATAGGAGGCCCAGTTTTAGATGAGTCTTCTGGATACAGTCATTAACATGTAAGTTGAATTTAAGTTGATAATCTATAATGACACTTAAGAGTTTTGTGCAAGATTCAACTTTGATAGGAGTATTATTGAGGGACAGTACTGGGAAAGTAGGTTTAACGTGGTTAACATTTTAGGTAAGAAAAGTA
Source organism: Protopterus annectens (assembly GCF_019279795.1). NCBI lineage: Eukaryota > Metazoa > Chordata > Ceratodontiformes > Protopteridae > Protopterus > Protopterus annectens. The sequence continues at coordinate 667,207,350 of NC_056732.1, forward strand.
GGAGGGTTTTTTTGGGGTTCAGAATAAGCAGGTTATTCGAGAGCCAGGTTTCAACTGAGTTAAAGGATGCTTGATTGGTAGAGATGAGTTCAGTCTGAGATGGTGATGTCTGTAGAGTCATCTGCATATTGTACCAGGGATGACTGGGGGCAAGAAGTATAGAGTAGATTAGCAAAGATATTGAAAAGTAATGGTCCAAGAATAGAGCCTTGGGGGACACCCATTTTAACAGGGAGAGAAGGAGACAGCACAGAAAGCAGTCGATCAGTGAGATAGCTAGAAAATCAGGCAACAGTAGAGGTGGAGAAGTTAAGGTTAGTCAGTTTAGTCAACAGAAGTGAGTGAGACACAGTGTTGAAGGCTTTTGAAAGGTCTAAAAAGGCAAGAGAAGAGTTTGTTATTATCTCTGGCCAGAGAAATAGTGCTAAGGCAGGATATGAGGGCAGTAATAATACTATGTTTAGTGTGAAAGCCATCTTGTGTGGGTGTGAGCAGGTTTTCCTGTAGAAGGTATTGCATGACTTGCTTATGCATGCATTTTTCCAAACTTTTGAGAGTGGAGATAGGATAGCAATGGGCCTAAAGTTAGTGATTTCTGTGGAGTTACCAACCTTTATGTATAGGTAGAGTGTAGATTTCTTTTCAGATAGAAAACACCTTTGACCAGGAGATAGAGAGATTTATCAAGATAGATACTGGGAGAGCAAGTGAGTCTAGCTCAGTGGCGGCTGGTGACTTCAAATCACAGGGGGGCTGCAGGAGACGCTGAATGGGCGGGGTCAAAGGGAAGGGGTGTGGTCAACCATAAAGGGGAGGAGCTATGCACAAAACCACAAAAAAACTAACTTTAATTAAATACGCTGCCCTGGGTGGCAAACCATCATTATGAAAGTCCAATCAAGACAAAAATAAGTGTAGAAGAATAAAAATATTTCAATGCATTGGCTGCATGACAGCTTACTTAATATCTAGATGGAAACAAAAGGTTGTGAGGCATGAAAAAATAAATTACTTTTTAAATACATTACTGGAATGCCAGTCAAAATCAAGTATAAGAAAAACCAGAAGCACTCAACTCAAACTACTTCTCCTTGCACTGCAGTTCTAATTATAATATATTCAGCTTTATTAAAGTACCAAGCAACATGCTGAAAGTAGAAATCTATGTGATGCCCCACTTGTAAAAATGTTTCTTATCCAAAAAGACCTGCTGCCTGACAACGTTTCATGGGGAAAACATGATAAAAGTAAAAATGAAAAGCAAACAAGAAACAAGCTCAAGATACATTGCTTAAAGGATTACTGTACAGGTTATGGACCACACATGATTGGCATTCTGTTTAGTTTACGGGTAAAGCCTGTAGAGATGACTGGAAGTCTCCAACAAGTGTAATGAGCTTTTTAAAATAATGGAATCCTGTCCTTTAATACCCAAGGCTTATACATTATCTAGTCAAGTATTCTCTGCATGGCAACAACAGAAAGGCTTTCAATGTTGGCAATTCTTTAACAGTATGCTTATTAAAGCTTACTTGCATCTTACGATGTCAGACAAGCTTACCTTATGGTCATTAAAGCATTGCTACTTAAACACAGAGCAACAGGCACTTTGAGTAATAAGCATAAATCAACAGTACAAAATATGACAGAAACCAGACCATTCTGCAAAATCAAGGACAGATGAAAAGCCACTGTAGTACTTATGCAGTGTGTCCTCCCCATCCAAGGTAGATACAACTACTCCTTGCCTTGCTTGGACACATCCAGAGTCACTACATGGGGAGTGGGGTGCAACAAGCATGTCACAATTTGAAATCTCTCTGGCTGACTGTGATGGCCCTGACACATTTGTCATACCTCTCAACTTCAAGAGCAAGAAATCTGGACAAAGCCATACACAGAAGTGGGACAAAGGCACAACAAGAAGGACAATTTTTAAATATTGCTCTAATAAACTTAGAAAGATAATAGAATAGGTCTTGCATTAGTATGAATTTTCTGAAGGGTATAAAATCTGAAACTCAAATGTCTGTCATTTTCTAACTTCAGTCTTTAGTGATTTGTCACTAATTTGCCAAAAACACAATTTTATGAAAAATGGACCAAAAATGTGATGCAAAAATATAAAATAGACACACAATACAGCTTCTACCTGTCAAAGAAGGGACACTTTAATATTAGTACTGCTACCTTGAGCAGCTGACAAAATAAAAGAATCTACATGCATTTCAAGTAATCTATAACTTTGATTATTACAGTTATTTCTTAATTGTAAACCCTCCATGTTTTCTTCCAAAATTGCTATTTTATGGAGGGATTATTAGGCGAAGAGCAACATTTTGAGCCAAAAATTGGGGACAGTTGAGAGGTTGGCTATGCCTAATTCTATAAAGCAATTTATTTGCATGTACCTCTCAACCTGTTAATGCAGTAAATCTGAACAAGGCCAAATATATTGGGGCACATATAAACAGTACTAAAATTGCTCTTGTATAAATTGAGACAGTTGATAGAACGGCTCTTACTTTAACATGCATTTTTATGAAGGTTATGAAGTCTGAAACTTATTATTTAGTGACTTCTGGCAAATCATTTTGGAATTAAAACTACAAATTTTATGAACAACAAACCAAAAATAAGAAGCAAAAATCTATTCATTCTTTGAAAATCTGGACAGTTGGGAGGTATAGTTCAGCTGGGCCTGTCTGAGTTTGCTGCCCTTCCCCTGACAAAATAATGGTTGAACTGGAGCCTCTGCAGCCATTCCAATTAACCATTACTTGGCTATTTCACTCCATTTACCATAAACACTAATGTGCATACTGCTTTACTTCAATGATTGGACTTCATTTGAAAGTTTTATTTTGTATTTTACAGCACAAACATTAAGTAATCTGTTAAACAAAGCAATGCAGTCTCACAATGAAAACTTAGCATTAAAACTTCTCTGCCCTTGAAACTCACATTCATTGAAACAGCATTGAAACCCACATTCAAAGAAAATACATTTTGCCAGTGGCAGATAAAGATTAATTTTGGGCTGTTTTCGAATCATAGGCCCCTTGCATATGAAACATACATGTGCTCTTTGATACACCTTCCTCATTGTACTAAAAATTATATTCCTTGTACAATACAGTACACTTGTTAGAGGGTGTTTTAAATTTGTTTTGAACATTTTTCCAGTAAGCAATGAAACAAAACATATGCACCCATAATGGCAAAACTGCCCAGTTGAGAACATTTATCATAAAAAGTCTACTCAGACTTCCACAGTCCACCATTATTAGTAAATATACACAATTCTACAGTCCACCATTATTAGTAAATATGCACAATTCCACAGTCCACCATTATTAGTAAATATGCACAATTCTACAGTCCACCATTATCAGTAAATATGCACAATTCTACAGTGTACCTTTATCAGTAAATATGCACAATTCTACAGTCCATATTCAGTGAATTCAGTTCTTGCCATAGCTGTCAACCTTAGCACAAAAACCTGGACGAAGCCAATAATGGGGGAATACAGTCCCAAAAATAGGGACAAATTTAAAATATTCATCTTATAAACTTAGAAAATTGCTAGAAAAAAAGGTTGTGCTACTATGTATTCTGAAGAACATGAAGTTTGAAATTCAAATGCCGGTCAATTCTACTGCGGACAGAACAAAAACAATTTTCAGCAGAGACGAAGGGATTAATACTGCAGACACGTCTTTGTAAAATGGCAGGGCATCAGAGCAAATCCACACAAACACAGGCAGGAGATGCAGACTCCAAACAGAAGCCACCCCAACCAAGAATCAAACCAGAAAACCTATAGCTGTGAGGCAACAATACTACCACCGCACCATCAATTATGCAAGGAATTAAACATTCAGAAACCTGAAGTCTGAAATTCAAATGCCTGTCAATTTTACGACAGAACAAAACCAATTTTCAGCAGGGATTAAAACTGCAGACACGTCTTTGTAAAATGGCAGGGCACCAGAGCAAATCCACACAAACACATGGAGGAGATGCAGACTCCACACAGAAGCCACCCCAACCAAGAATCAAACCAGAAAACCTATAGCTGTGAGGCAACAATACTACCACTGCACCATCAAATCTGCAAGGAATTAAACATTCAGAAACCTGAAGTCTGAAATTCAAATGCCTGTCAATTTTACTGCGGACAGAACAAAACAATTTTCAGCAGAGATGCAGGATTAATACTGCAGACACGTCTTTGCAAAATGGCAGGGCACCAGAGCAAATCCACACAAATACAGGGAGGAGATGCAGACAGAAGCGACCCCAACCAAGAATCAAACCAGAAAACCTATAGTTGTGAGGTAACAATACTATCACTGCACCATCAATTATACAAGGAATTAAACATTCAGAAACCTGAAGTCTGAAATTCAAATGCCTGTCAATTTTACTGCGGACAGAACAAAACAATTTTCAGCAGAGACGAGGGATTAAAACTGCAGACACATCTTTGTAAAATGGCAGGGCACCAGAGCAAATCCACACAAACACAGGCAGGAGATGCAGACTCCAAACAGAAGCCACCCCAACCAAGAATCAAACCAGAAAACCTATAGCTGTGAGGCAACAATACTACCACCGCACCATCAATTATGCAAGGAATTAAACATTCAGAAACCTGAAGTCTGAAATTCAAATGCCTGTCAATTTTACTGCGGACAGAACAAAACCAATTTTCAGCAGGGATTAAAACTGCAGACACGTCTTTGTAAAATGGCAGGGCACCAGAGCAAATCCACACAAACACATGGAGGAGATGCAGACTCCACACAGAAGCCACCCCAACCAAGAATCAAACCAGAAAACCTATAGCTGTGAGGCAACAATACTACCACTGCACCATCAAATACGCAAGGAATTAAACATTCAGAAACCCTTAAGTCTGAAATTCAAATGCCTATCAATTTTATTTAACATTTTTAATCAGGACAGTCTGACTTGGAACAAATAAACAAATTTTCAGCAGAGGCCCAGGAAGAAATAATGCAGACATGTCTTTGTAACATGGGAGGGCACAAAAGCAAACCCACACAAACACAGGGAGAAGATACAGACCCCACAAAGAAGGAACCCCAGCCAAGAATCAAACCCAAGAACCTGCAGCTGTGAGGCAACAATGCTACTACTACACCATCAAATATCAAGCATTGCAACATTTACAAACCACAGATATTATGAGGAACAGATCAGATCGAATATGAGGTAAAATCTGAAATTTTTTTACAAATGGTGGTGGGTAGGGAACTCAAGTCTTTAACACCTGCATACAGGGTACAGGGTTCAAGCCTGAGGCATTCCCTACCACACCACCATAAGCACCTGGGGCATTTACACACACACACACACACACACACACACACCAGTAAAGCACAAGCACCATACACAAACTCCAGTAAAGCACAAGCACCATACACAAACTCCAGTAAAGCACAAGCACCATACACAAACTCCAGTAAAGCACAAGCACCATACACAAACTCCAGTAAAGCACAAGCACCATACACAAAAAAAGCACAAACTCAAGCACCATACACAAATAAAAAGCACAAACTCAATAAAAATAAACATTGTAAATTAAAAGGCACCTTACCTGAATGAATACATCCAGAGTTAACGTCCGTACATACATCCTTCCAGCAATACTGAAGACCCGAGATCCCAATGCTCCTTCCGACCGACGAGATCCCTAAGGCTCTGTCCCGAGTCCCTGCTGCTCCTCTTGCAGTCCGGACGTCCCATAATCCTGGCGGGTCTGTGCACTGTAAAGTGCACAGACGCTCCTTGTGTCCCCTATGGGGACGGCTTGAGCATGCATAGACCGATAAGCGGGACTCGGTCTATGCGCATGCAAGTCCGCTAATTTTAAAAAAATATTTTTTTTTATTTTTCATTTTTTTTTCTTTCTTTTTTTCATTTTTGAGGGGGCTGCAGTCCGGCAGCCCTATGCCACGAGCCGCCCCTGGTCTAGCTGCTATCTGAAGGAAATAGGAAGGAATATTGTCAGCAGATGCAGAACAGGGTTTTAGTTTGGAGAGCAAAGATTTAATGTAGCTAGTAGGAATAGATCTAAGAGAAAAAGTATTAGAAGAGTTTGAAGTAGGAGAGGGTTCAGAGGAGTTAGTAGTCCAGTTCATTTTAGAGTTAGTAGTGGTAGTAGAAGAGAGGTCAGAGGTAATCATCTTAGATATGGATTCGATAAAATAGGTGTTAAAGATGGCAGCAGTTTCTTCAGGTATCTTATTAGGGCAGGGATTGGGAGAAGAAGGGTTCCTAGGATGCAAAATTTGGTTAATTGAGTTCCAGAATTTTTTGCGATTTGATCTTTGAGCTGTACAAGGGTTAAAGTAGAATTCTTTTTTATCTTTAATAATGTGTATTTTGTCAGATTTCTGAGTTCTTTACACTTTTGTAAATCAGTGGGGAACTTATTTTTCACCCATGCTTTCCACATCCTGTCTCTAGATTTCATTAGGGTGCGAGTAGCATTTGTTAGCCAAGGGGGATATGTTTGATTTTATATGGACTGTGCAGAGAGGTACAAGGCTGTTGAGAATATTAAGAAAGCTAGAGTTGAACGAGTGGACTGCTTCATCGAGGGGGAGTTGGGTTAGATTAGTCCAATTAATTCTAGAGAGAAGGGCTTTAAAAATCTCTGAGAAGAAGTTAGTTAGTTTGCGACAGGTTATATATCTGAGTGGCCTGGTGAAGTCAGGAGTGAATATAAGAACTTTTACTTGGGAGTGGTCGCTTTGGGAGTTGGGTAAAGTTTTAGAGTTACGATATTTGCAGGTATCAGAAACTAGTATCCAGTCTATAAGAGTGCTTGGGTTGCTTGAATTGTTGATATAGGTTGGTTCAGAGATGAGTTGTGTAAACCGATGTAAGTTAATGTCTGAGGTAGAGTTAGGAGAGCGAGAGTTAGCCAGTTGATATTTACACCCCAAGGAGAATGGTTTCATTTGGGATGTGTTGTGGGAGATATGAGAGAATAGTGTCCAGTACAGGAATGTTGTTCCCTGGAGGAATGTAAATGGCTGCTACAGTAATAATAGTGTAGTTATTAAGTTTGAAGTTGGCTGTCAGCATTTCACAGAAGGAAAGGATGGGATAGGTTTATTAGAACATGTAAGAGTGAGTTTTTTGGAGTAGACTATAGCAGCTCCACCCCCTTCCCTTTTTTCTTTTGGCAATCTATGCGAAGGATATTATAATCAGGAGGGAGTATTTGTCTATCAGGGTTTCGAGGTTTCCAGCCAGGTTTTTGTTAGGATGATTATATCTGGAGTATGGTTGGCAATCCAGGCATGGAATTCACTTACTTTGTTTCGTACTTAATAGCATGAATTACTAGTAGATGCTCTTTGAACCATTTAGAGGCATGTTAAATATCATTACTAAAATGATTCAGATTTTGTTATTTATTATTATTATTACTGTTGCAGCTGACTACACTGGCTCACTGGTTCAGAGTTCAGCATCACAGCTGCAGTGTCCTGGTTTCAGTCACAACTTGCACCTACTGTTAGAATGGCACCTGCATATAACCCATGTCTGTATGGATTTTCTCTGTGAAGGGTTGCTCACTTGTAAGAAAATAAATGCTGTTTGATTTATTACTCTAAAACTGCCCATATACATTTACTTAACCAGTGCCTACCTGACCCATGTTGTAAATGAAAAGGGTCCATGAATACAGTCTCGTTTGCTGGGCTAACAAATAGATAAACAAATAATTTGTATGTATCCTTAGCAACAAAATTTTGCTTAAGTTAAGAAGAGATACTGTTTTATATTATAATTTTGTTAGTCCTGCAAATAATTATGTTGCATATACCTGTATTGCTATAAAAATATATATTAAGTATAATTTAGCATTTCTGTATTGTTTAATAAGAAAATAAAATGCAAATAAGCCAACATTTAAAGCTATGCAGACTAGAACTGGACAGTACTTCCTCATTGTACAGCAGTACCCAAAGTCTGTATCTCTGTTATTGTTACATAACACAACAATAAACCAAGAAGGAAAAAATGGTGAGATTATATTTTACAACAGCAGAAAATGATATATTTATTTCTATTCTTTTCTTCAGATTATTTAGAGCAAACTTCAAATTTCTTTGCAGAGAGCAGTAGGTGACTTATGAAATTAAATCCACTGTGAAGAAGATGTTTCTTGTCTTATGTAATATTTTTCAATTAATTTATAGAAATTCAATATGACTTGAAGGGTCACCGGGTACGAATTCAGTCTGACATGTTTAGTAGATGACAGAAAAAGCAGCCACCATATTGGTTATATTTTTTCAGGGTGTAACAGTGAGTCATACAAGTTATATGCAGCATTTAACCAGGAGATGTTGCCTTGGTGACAGAAATTGAAATTTAATTCCAAATCCTGCATTGTGGTCATGGTGCCCACAGCGTTTTAACCATACATTTATGGCCCGGCATCACAAGAGTGTAGAAGCCTTCTAAAAAGTTAACTATCCAAGACGACCACTGTGCTTTGTATTACCTGTTAAAATTGCAGGTTAGACCATTTTAAAACATAGTGCTCTAGCAGTAAAAAATATTATTATACTGTCTTTAAAGAATTTACTCAGAAGACTTTTGTTATTATCAGATGGAATGGCCTTACTTCTTTATATGAAGTAATTCAGAACAATGAAAAGAAGGGAAACATGCTGTGATAAGCATTCTTTCGGTAACAATACCCTCTTAGTTATGTCTGTTACAAGCGACATCTTGCAAGGCAGAAACTTGACATTTCTGCAGTGTACACATATTGAAATACTTCGGATTTAGACATTCAGACAGTAAAAACAACTGAGTGCAATGTTGTACTGCAGTTAGCTGTTTTAACCAGTGTTGTATCTGCTGAATTTTGTACTAAAGTAGTTTTAATAAGATTTACAAATGAAGATTTTGACTTATTATTGCACACCTCTAGAGAAAAAAACATTGTGACTGTGTGATGCACTTCACAAAAGATGAAATTAATTCTGGAGAGAATTTCTCACTTATTAAAAGTTACAGACATAGCCCTTCTGTTATACTGCACAGGTATATGCTATACAAATACTTGCAATTTTCAGAATAAACAAGTTTTTCGACGGTTTTATTTTTAAAATATATTTTATTCATCAGCACTGAAATTAAGTACCTATATCTTACTGGAAACAAAACTGTAATATTTAATGTCACTCTGAAGGAATGGCAGTTGTATTTCATGCAATGCTGGATGAATGGGATACTTTTTGTTCGAAAGATTACATCCTATCCAGTAAAATTGGAGTTTTCTAAATGTGTACGTAATACATAAAAAAATAAGGGATTTTGTTCCTGAAAAAAAAAGCCTGGTAGTTACTAATACATAGAAAATATTGGTCACATGGCAGCTCTTCCTTTGAATTTCCAATTGCTTCCTTCACCACATGTGGATCCTACTGTACGTTTCTTTAGTTTCCTGCAGTGATGATGGAAATATTTACCATAACTTACAGCTTCTAAAATTCTTTTGATAAAGATTGATAATACTTACATGTAAGTATTAAAATACATCTGCGATTACAAAACAGAATACCGTTTTTTAGCTGTTCCATTGTACTAGCCGCAGATACAGCACAGAGTGCAGAAGTCACTCTGTGTCACTCCTGTGCAAGTTTACCACATTCATAAAAGGTTTGTAATGCCACCAGTACCTGTCTTGACTGTAGTTGTTTTTGTTTTACATTTAAGATCAGGGGTGTAGCTAGCACAATTTAGAAATTTTGTAGTAAAACCTAAAGTTGTTAGCCCCTACCACTCAGCTATCGTTGTAAAAAGCTCCTGGTTACATTAATACATAAGCACCTAATAATCTGGTATTTTTTTCTTTTCAAATTTTACAAATGTAAGAACATAACAAAAGGGTAACAAACACATATGTGATATGACATGGTATCTTTGAGCTTTCTTACTGATGGATGTTTCTGCCTCTAAGCTAGTTAACAGCCACTGAACAATGCTGAAGTCTGTTTTAACAGAGCACTCAAAATCTATGTGAGACAGCCACAAGAAAACTTCTGCAGCAGAGGATGGACACTTAAAAGACACTAAATGACATTTCTGTGAGATGTTATACTCCTATGTTCACAAATCATTTTTATTTATTAATTCATTAAGGGAATGATGACCATGCCCGTCGAGACAGGGAGTCAGGGTACAGCAGGATCCATAGGATCCATAATCCTTACCCAGAGAAGCATTGTGCTTGCTGGTGGCTTTCATTAGTTAGAGCACAGCAGCACCCATTTGCATAAGGAAGGAGTTATGAATCTCTGTGTTGATGTGGGTAGCTGGTTCATACCTCCTGTTAAGGCGAAGGGGTTAGGGCATACAAATGCCCTCATTCATGAGATGCTGGTGAGAGCACAAGCAAGCCTCATAGCTGCCTATATGACAGCCTTTTTGGGTAAGTCTTTTTCCCATACAGAACTGGGGTAACTCACCAGTACCGGGGAATACATGGACAGAATCAGACAAGGGGAGGCTTGATGGTCAAGAGACATGGGGGCAAAAAGCACTTAGCAAATAACCAACTAGAGTTTATTTACCTAAACAGATGACTCTCAAGTAACTGTTTAGGATGAACAACACTACACAGATATTAAATAAATTGAAATACATAAGCATGTCTAAGCTGCAAGGGACCACATCTAAAAAAAAAAAAAAAGTTACAACAGTCATGTACCTAGGAAATGATTTAGTTCCTCTCTCTACTACTCCCCCTCAAAAAATGCATTACCAGAGGGATCTTACAAAGACTACACATTAGCTTTAACTCATTGCCACCTTAGGATCTTTGAAAAGTTACTTTCTAATTCCCAATCACTGAAGTCTGAGCCTCTTAACAAAATCAAGTTTTAAACCTACAGTACCTACATGTGTTCTTATTTCTGGAACCATATTTGTTACTACAGAAGTATATAAATAACTCAGCTGTTCAGAATCCACTCATCTTCACGGAGGTATCACTCATTAGATTCAAACTCCAAAAGTAAATTTTAGAAAAGTTAATTTTTACAAGTTATATTAAACATTTTAATGTGAATTTTTCTAATAGTTAATAAACAGCAAAAATATATTAGTAAACATTTAGGCTATACTCAAACTTTCAGCAGCAGCTTTGTTCACCCATTTGTGAGCTTTTGTATGAGGCAAGAGAATTCTGACCATGTTGCTTGGTTGTCATTTAGTGAAATATAAAAATTACGACATTTGCATAATTATGTATATAAACACACTAAATATTTTGTTGGCTGTTCTAGACAGAGTTAAGTATCATGGCATATGTATTTCCCATGGTGCAGGCTTTGAGCTGACAGCTGTTTTCAACAGCCTGTGTATACCATGGTTCTGCAGTTATTAATTAAGCAATAACTGATGAGTTGGCGAGGGTATATAGGTTTATAGGTTCATAGGTTCATACTAGGCTATCTGCCCTAGGGTATTTATAAGCTTAGCCAGAGTGTGTTTGGCTTTCGCCACCCATTTTAAATTAATTTTGCTATGCCCTTTTTCGAGGTTAGTATACTGTGCCTCTGTCTAACAGTGACACAGAAGTGATACCCGGGGTAAACCTACGATCTCCCATCCACTCATCAAGATTCCTCTTGAAGAGAGTCAATGAGGGACTCTGCCTAACCTGGACTGGGATTTTATTCCAGAGTGAAGGGAGCCTCTGGGTTATGAATCTGTCCCTGCAGCATGTCCTATTTATTTCAGTGCTGAGGTTCAAGTCTCACGAGCGTAGCTCAATGGGATTTGGATTTTCTGAGGTGCAGCATGTCCATTAATTCCGGGTTGGACATGGCTTTATACATCAGGCACAGATCGCCTCTGAGCAGGCGGTATGCCACTGAGTAGAGCTGGAGTTTCTTTAACCGGGCAGCATATGGCATCTGTTTGAGCCCTTTGATCCTCTTGGTGAGGTACTTTTGGGGTCTTTCCAGTTGCTGCAGGTGTCTGGTAAGGTACATCCCAAAAGGGGCATTGTACTCAATTATGGGCCTGATGAGGGATGAGTAAAGAGGCACAATGACCTCCCCTGATCTAGATGTGAATCCTTTCATGATTAGGCGGGCTATATAAAATGTTTTTCTAACCACTTTGGCTACGTGGTTGTCAAATGAGAGATTGCTATCAACTTGGGTCCCCAGGTCCCTAATTACTTCTTCTGTACTTAATGGATTACCACCTATGTGGTAATTTGTGGGCACTTTGTTTTTGCCAAAGGGGATGACTATACACTTTTTGGCGTATATTGAGGATTTACCCATGGTTGGCATGGTTTGATCATGAAGGCAAAGGCAGAGTGATTAGACAAAGCTAATATGGGTAAATCCAGATATACTTGCACACAAAATCCACATATACCCCCACACACAGGTTGGTTATTGCTATTATACAATGATATTACTTAAGAAAGAAATTCCTTACTTTTCTTAAATAATGTCTTTGTATAATGATGCTGTAGTGTTCCTCTGTGGTGTTTCCTCATTCTTCTGCATTTGTTGATGTACTGCGCATGCATATAGTATTTGCATTCACATGCTCTCACAGTTCATTAGTGTTGTTGAAAACAAGCAATTGAGAAAAGACGATCTCTGCAGTTTTTTTTAAGTTATAAAATCTAGACAGTTTAGAGGTATGACAGAGACAGGGCAGAAATATAAAGAAAATCAGGTATGTTTCCTTAGTTTTGAAGAACATACCTGATTTTCCTTGTATTTACTCTGCCCTCCATATGTACCTCTCGGGTCTATATTATATTTTCAAAAGTTTCAAACATCAAACACCATATGGTCGACACCATATGAGCAATGTTTGAAATTTCGAAAATATAATAAAAAAATAAAAATAAAAAACTATACTTACCTAAACGCTGTAGGCAGGGGGGCAAGCGCCCCTGCACCCCCCACACCCCCGCTACTTAAATATTCCTACTCTGAGATCGCACTGCATTGAAGTAAAGAGAAAATATTCCCTATGGTGATTTCCGTGTTACGCGCGCGATGTTTAGACGTTTCAGCCAATCAGGTTTGCTCAATACGTGTTTGCTGTTTACAATTTTCGATCACGCTATAGGAACCCGTACCGCTCAACCTCTTAGCTAAAGAAATGTGGACAAAGCCTTAAATAACAGGCGACAAAGGCCCTAAAATAGGGACCAATTGTAAATGTTGCTCTGACAAACTTAGAAAACTGTAGAAATGGAGAAATAATGGATGCTATGTTGGTCACTGCAAAACACACTGTCATTTAATTAAATACAAATATAAATAAGCACGTTCATCTTTAACTTTGAAAACACTTCTTCAGACAAAACAATATGTCAAGAGTCAACCAATTTAAAACTTTGCAAAAATCACATGACCCCTTGAAACTCCATTCTTAAAGTCATACGCCATAAAATAAATACTTTAAATACCTACATGATCATCTGACTTCACAAAAACTTGAATCTGCCCAGTCATCCGTGACATGGGAAATGATAATGGAAGAGCTCCTGTGGAAATGTATCCTATTTTTAATGCTATAAGGGCTAGACAAGTCGCAGGTTTCATGGAGCACAATATGCATTCAAATGGTTTTGGTAATGCAGCAAATGGTCCTAGTAATAACAACATTTTCACGGTCTTTAGACTGGCGGGATGGTTACAAAAAATGGATTTGACAAATGATGCACAAAGAGATGATGGCACTTTAAGTAAGTGTTTGGAAGAATATGAGTATAAGTTGTTTAATGTACGTAAACTTCAGTTGGAGATTATGTACTTGCTGGACTCCTTTAAGACTAATAGGGTTCCAAAGGGACTGAGGGTATGGAAATATCCTACAGGTTTGATATGATTTTATTGTAAAATAATGAATAAAATGGCTGTTTGACATATATCTTTGCACTATAATGTAGATCAAAGCACAAATGCTAAAATATACAATGAAACAAATAAAAACTGGATAAGTTCTTTCAGGAACTATCCCTTCTTCAGATCCATCCAGTGAATCCCTTCTTCAGATCCATCCAGATCCACAAAGGATCCTTGGTTCTCCACGGACTCCTTCTTTCCAGTGCTTTGTAAAATGGTAAGATGACTTTCTTATCCATAGTCCTTTTTCCAGAACTATGCAATTCAGCATCTTGCTGGTCTCGGCTGCTTCCTTATAACATTGCTCCTGGTACAATACTCCATTGTTGAAGAGATAGTAACTCTAATGTCTTTTCTTGATTTATTATCACCAGTGTGAGTCCCCCCCCCCCACTGCACAACTTGTACCAATTTCAGAGCCTGCCTGCCCTCAGATGCAAAACTTAACATTTGTTGGCAATGAACTTTATTCCCACTTTAGCTCAGGTTTCTGAATACCTCTAGTCCATTTTCAGGTTGATTTCTCCAAATAAGTTCTTATTTCTTGCCCTCTGAAAATGCAATGATTTGGTGGTTGTTTTATTTATTATCTGTTATGTGACATCCCTGAACATTTTTTACTTTTTTTATGCACCACTGTTACTTGCAAATTCTCTGTTTAGCACCACGACTGCCTATTATGCATTGCCACACCTTGGACTGATGACTTACATTCTTGCTATTGTTTTTTTTAATGGGAGTTTTTCCTCTCTGGGCCTCCACTGAAAATGAGTCTCAACCTAGTTGCTCTCATGCTAATAAAAACAAGTATATATAAACACATTTATATAAACATACAAAAATGAGCCGCCTTATACAGGAATGCACATACATATACAAATAAATAAACAAATACATCTTCCTCCACCCCTCAGAGAATGATATGATTTCTCTTACCCTCAATATTCTGTCTGCGATATAAGCACTGATGAGTACAATTCAGTTCCACTGCCACACAATTGGCTAGTCTTCTCAGTACAATTCAGTCTCACTGCCACACAATTGGCTAGTCTTCTCAATACAATCCAGTCCCACTGCCACACAACTGGCTAGTCTTCTCAGTACAATTCAGTCTCACTGCCACACAATTGGCTAGTCTTCTCAGTACAATCCAGTCCCACTGCCACACAATTGGCTAGTCTTCTCAGTACAATCCAGACCCACTGCCACACAATTGGCTAGTCTCTCCTTGGGCAGCAATCCTCTTATCGTCACTTTCTGTATTCATCCATGCAGCCAACACACTTACCAAACTACATACTACCTACTGATCCCACATTAATTTTACCCAGTAGCCTGTGGTAAAGGACATTCATGAATATAATGAATCCAGGTCAGTTTCTTTAAATATTACATAGATCACTTACTTTAAAACCTTCATTTGTTTTATATTTCCCCCCCTCCACATATTTATCCATTAGCCATTCTTATATCATATAAGAAAACATATTTGTGATTTTACGTTTCATGGTACCTGGACCTCTAGATTCTTACCTTTTTGCCTTCTGAGAGAGTAAAGATGTGGTGACTGTTTTATGCTTAACATTTTGTTCACATTTTTTTTCTTCCCCTGTTTGAATATCAACCTCCCCTTGCTGGCCTAATGCTTCCTGCAAGTCCCACCCTGACAAATTGCCCAGCATTTCCTTTGCTGGGAAGGTCCACCTTTTAATGGGAGTGGTCCAGCTCTGAGGAAGACCTCTTCTTCCTCTTCCCTGTGCAGATTTTAAGAGTTAAATTTCCTGGTGGGGAAGCAGATGAGCCATCATCCACACAGTCAGGGACGTTTTCTACTGGCCTAACTCTCCTGCCTGGGCTGACAGCTAACTGCAAAAAGACATGAGTAATGAGAGGCTGTGCTAAGCATGTGTTCCACCCCTGGCTGTAGAGCATACATGCCCTCCCTACACCATCCACCCTACTAACCTGATATCAATACTTACAAATCCCAGCCACTACCAGTGGTTGTGAACTGATGCCCAGCACTGTCCTTCCCCCAGGATATCCACACTTACTCTCACTGTGGTTCTACTGGTGTCTGAGCTGCAATAGGCCATAACCTAAGCTGTAGTCATGACTTTATTCCTCAGTGATACTGGATTGACTATTTTATGCACAACATTTTCTTTAGTTCTTCATTTTTGAGAGCCTGATATGTAAAAAGTAAATAGATTCATAGACTGTTACTAGGCAAATGACTGGGGGGGGGGGGGGATTTCTATGCCTAGCCAAGTTTTCCCAAAAGAATAATAATGTCCTACATCCAAATATGACATTGAGGGTCATGCATTTATAAGCTACCTCTGTCTGTAAGGGACATGGGTGCCAGGCCTGGTGTAAATTTCCTATTCCCCATCCACTGGTCTAGATTGTGCTTAAACTGGGTAACAGACAAACTCAACTTCACATGGACTGGAAGCCTGTTTCATGGGAAGGGCAGTCTCTGGGACATATATATGTCTCCCCAGCGTGTTCTGTTTAAATCACAGACAAAATTCAGGTACCTAGATCTCATATTTCTGGTACTATTTGACTCAATGAATACGCAAGATATTCATAAGTGTGGAGTCTGCAGATGCCTTGTAAGCCAGGCATAGATCACCCCTTGGCAATCTATAGGAAAGAGAGTAGAGGTAAAGGACTTTAAGGCACTCTGCGTCAGGCAGGTTTTTTACACCTTGTACTCTTCTTCTAAGGGACTTCTGAGGTCAATCTAGTTGCTGCATATGCCTGATCAGGTACATACTGAAGGCAACATTGGTCTGATAAGGGCAGAGTACTGTGGGATATTGGCCTCTTTGTACCTAGATGTCATGCCCTTACGTATAAGTTGCACAACGTAATAGGATTTCCTCACCACTGTGGCCACATGGTGGTTGAAGATAAGGCTACCATCTACGTGCATACCCAGATCCCTGACCATTGGGTATATTATCAACATGGTAATTAGATGGGATGGATGACTTCCCAAAGGATACAATTATGCATTTCTTAGCACTGAGTTTAAGACTGTGGCTTTGGCGCCATTTGTTAGTCAGAGATAGGCCTTCTTGAAGAATGCAATCCAATCAAAAACAGCACACTCTTCATACTTTTACACAATACTGGACCAGAAAATGACTCAGGTCTCCTCTACTCTCGGTGAAGTGGAGCCACAGCAGTTCTAACTAAAGACTGTAAAAAAGGTAAAAAAGTACAGATATGCAACACAGAAACACTCAATGAATGCAGCTGTGGCAAAAACAATGTGAAAACCCAAGTGCCAAAACAGTGGATATGGTAATGTCAGTCAGCCTTTCCAGAGTTTGCAGAAACCAGCAACATTTTTTTTCTCAATTAGCATAGTCACCAAACAACTCAGAGTTCCAATGTCATGAGCCAAGTGTTGTGCAACTGCAACACTTAAATACCAGTAGAGATTTAATAAAAAAACCACAATGTTCTGCAATTATTCATCTAGATGTTAAACTATAGCTGCTTTAATGCTCTGAGTCATATTCATTCATTAGATGCTTTCTCTGATTTGGCTGAAATGTTGTTTTAAAATATGAAAATAAAGACTGTATCTTCCTTGAGGAAACTAATCATAGTGCACATCTAGAGAGCTAAGATGCCTGCTTACAAACCTTGTTTTCTTGAAGAAAGTGCTTTTGTTGTCTACTGGAATTTACAGGTCACTGCATTCTCCATCCTTGTTAATTTCTTGAATGCCAGTGTGATGGTTACTTCATATTATACTTTGTTTAACTGCATGTAACTAATTTGGCTTTATCAAAATTTTTAGTGCAGTTAAAATTCTTACAAATTGCTACTTTGTTTGCTGTATTATTATGAAGTGGAACACTTTAACATTATCTGCATATTTCATTAGTGCTACTCTGTTAGTTGTAGGAATTTCCTTCACATAAATGGAAAATGTCTTGTGACTCTAGTAGCAATCTTTGTGTATAGCCATTTCCATATATTGAACAGTACCATATCATCCATGTGCTCTGTTTAGGAATCATTCGCCTATCCATAATATTATTTGATAATTTATTCCCGATATATGATGTACTGTTATCCTGACTAGGACTGGTTGTCTGCCTTATGTCCACTGCTTGCCAGAATATGCTCTCGCTCCCTGGGACCCCTGAATAGGATAAGGCAAGTACTGGTAACTAAATACATATTTTTATTGTCTCTACTAAGTTCTGATGATTTTAACTCTCAAAGAGTTTACTAAAGTCTACATAAACTATATATACTAATTGTCCTGTACAACTACTGCTATGATTTCATCTATTAAATGACATGGAGTTGTAGTCTTCTTTCTATGAATGCATACCAATATTCATCTTTAATGTGTTTGTAATTTCTGCTACAATCAGGTTTATTTTGTCATTCCTAGTATCCTCAGGTGTGCTAAGCATTTTTCATACAGTTTTTCTGTTTTAGAGAGAAGACTTATCAGCCTACAGTTCAAACAGTTGTTGACACTTCCTTTGTTTTTGTAAACGGAGCCAAATTGCCATGAGGGATTATTGTTTTCTTATGAAGATCTTGTTCAGGAGTTTCCTCATAATATTTATCTTGGCATTTGTTATCATATCTATTGCGGCAGTACTTCCAGATTTAATCTCACAATATACATTTTAATGGTTCTTCATTTATAATGTGGGGTCTTTGTATAAGGCTGAATGAAAGCAAGAGGAAAATATTTTCTTTCTTAATAAGTTAACAGAATATGATGTTAATATATTTAATATGTATTTTTTTTAGAATATTGTTATTAATGGTAACGGATGCGACTTAATTTTATTTATTAATGTATTAGCTATTAATTATATGTTTTGTGCATAATTTACTTTGATAACACATCGCTTTTTAATTATTTTGTGACATTTATCCTGTCTCAGCCCTCCATATTTCCCTAGCTGCCTTTCCTTTGGCTCTTTTGCATGCAACCGATGTTGTTCCCCTTTAACTCCTCCACTCCTTAGAAGCTATTTTCTTATTTGTAGAGTGTTCTGGAAACTAGCATTTAACCATAAAGACATCATATTTTTCTTTGCTTTGATTCACCTTCACAGATATCATCCCATATTCTACTCACTCTAAACTCTCTACTGTCTTTGCTTATTTTTGTTTTGTGTTGCTTCTACCTTAATAATGCATCATACTGAAATATGGTCACTATTACCAAATGATGACTTCATCTTTATTTATGCTACTTATCCCATTCTGAGTATCATGTCATAAGGCTTAATACACAACAGAGACAACAGGATATGTGGTCTCACCTCAGTGAAATGTATATATGGATGGAAATTATTGCAGCTTATTAGTATTAAAGTTGTACATCCCACTTTTTAAAAGTTAGAAAATATATATAAATGTTACATATTGGAGGTACCAAGCATTAAGTTATTTTGATAGTATAAAATTAACTTTAAAACAATATTAAGCATGTTGTGACCTTTTTGGATCATATGGAAAGTTCTGACATATTCAGAAAATACATTTTAATTATGAAACTTTTCAGTATTTAGAAAAATGTAATCTGACTTTCAAATAATCCATTTATCTGTTTGGTTTCCTCAATGGTCTTCCACTACTTGGGGAATTTAACAGAACTATTTACACCGAATAACTGCTTTTATTTTTTTATAGAATTCTGGCTGAAGGGATTTCCTGCACACTAATGGAACATGACTGGGACTCTAATAGCAAACTTTATGTATGATAGGCCTCTCCATATATTGAACCACAACTTTGGATGCATTACTTCAGGATTTTCTCTCTCCACTTTTTGACTGACACAGTTCTTGAATCTTTTTTATTGTAACAAGACTGCCAGTCACTCTTCTGACTCTTCTTCCTTGGCCATTTTTGACATGGTTGTTATATATAAATGTCTGCAATTACTTCAGTAGAGTATATTATTTTCTCCAAGAACATATGGCATTGTTTAAAACAGTCAAACCAAGAACTTCAGATTTCCCCATGGTATTGCATTGATACTTTGTTTTAAACTTGTAAATCTGGTAGTGTTGTAGGTTTTTATCATGGTAGTGTTTCTGTCTCTCCTGATTTCTTTCCAGCATTTCACTCAATTTATGTAGATTTTTTTCAGGTTATCAGTAATGTAGCTGAAGTAAGTAATTTTGTTTATGCAGATTTTCAGACCTCAGAAATATAGCCAAAGTAGCTAATTTGTTTTTTTAACATTACATTTTTTTTACAGTCAAGTTGGTGAAAGATCAAGTCTCTGCAATGGAGTATTCCTATGTTACAGATCTGCAAGATACCAGTCCTCGTAGCTTTTACTACATCACCTCTTCTTGAGACTTCTCTTTCCATGTATGTGTTTTTTGCTTCTTTCTTTTGTTGACTATGAGCACTCCTTTTTGAACATTCCTCAGACCTGTTCATTTCTTTTGGCTTTGGTGATGAAAATCAGAAAACCAAAAGGGGGACTATCATACTCACAGAAGAATAAGTTTTTTTACTTAAGCCCTGTTGTCCCACTATGCATGCTCAGTGGCATTTAAGGAGTTATTGTGCAATAGGCATGTCCATGCCTTCCCATATGAAATAGTCAAATAGCCCTGCCTTTCTTATGGACAAACATGGCTGTGTGATGTCTGGTCTCCACAGGGATTCTACCATGGATAGTGTACACTCACCAGATGGTCCTTCCCTTCCTAAAAATAAGTGAGCTGACTAAGCCTCTTCATTTCTCTCCACTCCATGCCATCTCTAGCATTACCTGAACCACTAGTCAAAGTCAGGTCACCGGGGTCATGATCAGGGCTTTATCCATCTGTGATAACTTAGCTGCCACTTTCTCATGAGATTTTTCATTGGATAGTTTTCTTCACTTGTTCATTATATGCAGTAATGTGGACTAGACATTATGTATACAAATTCCCAGTTATGCACACATTTTCTGAAATCCTGACTTCTGTTTTGTGGACCACTGACAGCTATGACAACACAAACAATTCCTTGTCTTGACAACACTGACTTTAATACACTAAGGTTATCCATGCTTCTTGTGTCTATCAGTTTGATTATTCAAGGAAATGAAACAATCAGCCAATCATATAAGATTTTTGCCTTGAAATTAAAAAAAAAAATCTGTGCCCACTCCACTCCCAGGATGATGTGGAACTGGATTGTTATGATATGGACTGCATATAGCATATCTCTAAAGCACTTGTTCTATTTCAGTAAGTACTCCTGTCCAAAGCATCAGATCACTTGTTCTTTTTTTGCATTTTACTGCTTACAGATGTTATTCATGAATCTTCTCAAACAGTTTTGTTCAATGGATTGGGAATATTATTTTTTCGGTTTTCAACACCAGGACCTATTTCTTCTTTGAAAGAAAACTAAGAGTGATATTTTTCTTAATAACATGTTTTTCTTCAAGCCAGCCTTTCACTGTAATACATTACAGTAGCTGTATTCTAAGTCCATGCTGGTATACATCTGAATTTTTTTTACCTTTCTCTAGTTCTTCTTCCAGAAGGTCTTTATATGTCTCTTGTAAATATTCTCTACTCAGCACTTCTTGAATGTGTAAGTCCTTACCTGGCTTGTATTTCATATTTCATTTTCAGATCATATCCCTATATTTTAAAAAACACATGATGGACAACCTAGAAAGTGCCTTGTATGAAGACTTTCTGAATATGATTTTCAAAAGTTTGTGATCTCTTTCTACTTGAAATTCTTTGCCATGCACATATTCAAGACTTTTCTCATAGCCACAGAGTTTTACTAATACTTCATTTTCTAAATGAGCGTATCTCATTTGTACCTGAGTAAACACTCTTGATTGACATGCAAAGGTCTCTGGTTTCTTGTAGGATCTCATCTACTTGGCACACAGCTGGCTTATTCATATCATTATATTTAATATTAGAGCATTTGTAACTAGTTTCTTAAGCAGTGGCGGCTGGTGACTTCAAATCAAAGGGGGGCTGCAGGAGACAGCTGAATGGGTGGGGTCAATGGGAAGGGGTGTGGCCAACTATAAAGGGGAGGAGCTATGCTCAAAACCACAAAAACTAACTAAATACACTGCCCTGGGTGCCAAACCGTCATTATGAGAGTCCAATCAAGACAAAATGAAGTGCAGAAGAATAAAAATATTTCAATGCATTGGCTGCATGACAGCTTACTTAATATCTAGATGGAAACAAAAAGGTTGTGAGGCATGAAAAAGTTACTTTTTAAATACATTAATGGAATGCCAGTCAAAATCAAGTATAAGAAAAACAAGCAGCACTCAACTCAAACCACTTCTTGCACTGCAGTTCTTATTATAATTTATATTCAGCTTTATTAAAGTACCAAGTAACATGCTGAAAGTAGAAATCTCTGATGCCCTCACTTGTAAAAATGTTTCTTATCCAAAAAAAGACCTGCTGCCTGACAACTATCTACTTGTTTCATGGGGAAAACATGATCAAAGTAAAAAATGAAAAGCAAACAAGAAATAAGCTGAAGATACATTGCTTAAAAGGATTACTGTACAGGTTATGGACCACACGTTTGGCATTCTGTTTAGTTTACGGGTAAAGCCTGCAGAGATGACTGGAAGTCTCCAAGTGTAATGAGCTTCTTAAAATAATGTAATCCTGTCCTTTATTACAAATACTATCATATGCATTTCAATACCTGAGGCCTATACATTATCTAGTTAAGTATTCTCTACATGGCAACAACAGAAAGGCTTTCAATGTTGGCAATTCTTTAACAGTATGCTTATTAAAGCTTACTTGCATCTTACGATCTCAGCCAAGCTTACCTGATGGTCATTAAAGTATTGCTACTTAAACACAGAGCAACAGGCCCTTTGAGTAATAAGCATAAATCAACAGTACAAAAATATGACAGAAACCAGACCACTCTGCAAAAATCAAGGACAGATGAAAAGCCACTCTAGTACTTGTGTCTACCTTGGATGGGGGGGGGGGGATACTCTGCACATTTACACTGCATAACCACTCCTTGCCTTGCTTCGACACATCCAGAGTCACTACATGGGGGAGTGGGGTGAAACAAGTATGTCACAATTTGAAATGTCTCTGGCTGACTGTGATGGCCCTGACACATTTGTCATAACTCTCAACCTCAGAGCAAGAAATCTGGACAAAGCCATACAAAGAAGTGAGACAAAGGCCCAAAAATAAGGACAATTTTTAAAATATTGCTCTTATAAACTTAGAAAGATAATAAAATAGGTCTTGCATTAGTATGAATTTTCTGAATGGTATGAAATCTGAAACTCAAATGTCTGTCATTATTTTCAAACTTCAGTCTTTAATGATTTGTCACTAATTTGCCAAAAAAAAAATACAATTTTATGAAAAATGAACCAAAAATGTGATGTAAAGATATAAAATAGCCACACAAAACAGCTGGGAACCTGTCAAAGAAGGGGCACTTTAATATTAGAACTGTTAACTTGAGTAGCTGACAAAATAAAAGAATCTACATGCATTTCTGAAATAAAAGTAATCTATAACTCTGATTATTACAGTTATTTCTTAATTGTAAACCCTCCTTGTTTTCTTCCAAAATTGCTATTTTGCGGAGGGATCATTAGGGGAAGAGCAACATTTTGAGTCAAAATCAGGGACAGTTGAGAGGTCTGGCTATGCCTAATTCTATAAAGCAATTTATTTGCATGTACCTCTCAACCTGTTAAATCTGGACAAGGCCAAATATATTGGGGAACATATAAACAGTACTAAAAATTGCTCTTGTATAAACTGAGACAGTTGATAGAACAACAGGTCTTACTTTAGCATGCATTTTTCTGAAGGTTATGAAGTCTGAAACTCAGTGTGTCATTATTTAGTGACTTAATTCCTAAATGATTTTGCCAGAAAACCACAAATTTTATGAGGAACAAACCAAAATAAGAAGCAAAAATCTATTCATTCTTTGAAAATCTGGACAGTTGGGAGGTATAGTTCAGCTGGGGCTGTCTTTAAGTTTGCCACCCTTCCCCCTCACAAAATCATGCAGCCTCCCCCTGCAGCCATTCCAATGATCCATTACTTGGCTATTTCACTCCATTTACCATAAACACTAATGTGCATACTGATTTACTTCTATGATGATCTGGACTTCATTTGAAAGTTTTATTTTGCATTTTACAGCACAAACACTAAGACATCTGCTAAACAAACTTAGCATGAAAACTTCTCTGCCCTTGAAACTCACATTCATTGAAACAGCATTGAAACCCACATTCAAAGAAAATACATTTTACCAGTGGCACATAAAGATTAATTCTGGGCTGTTTTCAAATCATAGGCCCCTTGCATATGAAACATACATGTGCTCTTTGATACACCTTCCTATTGTTTTGAACATTTTTCCAGTAAACAATGAAACAAAATGCATGCACCAATAATGACAAAACTGCCCAGTTCAGAACATTTCCATCATAAGTCTACTCAAACTTCTACAGTCCACCATTATCAGTAAATATGCACAATTCTACAGTCCACCATTATCAGTAAATATGCACAATTCTACAGTCCACCATTATCAGTAAATATGCACAACCTCTGAAGAAGTAAAAAAGTCATCTAAATAATTCCACATTAAATAAATTTGTAACTAATGAAGAGGTTGCTGCTAGCAAACACCTTTATATTTCATGGTTTCATCGAAAAATAAAGCGTCTGATGCCCCTGAAGAATAAATTGCCTATATTACATTAAAAATGATAAGTTAGTAATATTGCAATAGGAAATGGATGGCAAACTGATAACAGGCTCATAGTTAGTATCTTAACTTTTTCAGTACGGCAGCATTCACCCCTTGTGGGAGTAGAACCAACAACCTTCTGCATCAAACACAAGTACACAACCTGTTGTGCTATTAACAATGCAAGCTGACTTAGCATAAGCAGCACTAAACTTCTCTTCCCCTGCAGCTCTCAGCTCCTTGTAAAATCTACTCAATACTCGACTGCATCTCAACTTCGCAGCACAAGAAATCTGAAAAACCAGGGACACATTAAACATTGCTTGCATAATCTTGGAAAGTTGCTAGAATAAAATGCTGTGTTACCACCATACATTTTACTGCCAAGGTCCCTGTGCAAAAGAGTCAGAGCTACATACCACTATGCCAAATCAGCTGCTTTGCGAAAGAAAAATGCTGCGTTACCACCATACATTTTACTGCCAAGGTCCCTGTGCAAAACAGTCAGAGCAACATACCACTACGCCAAATTGTCTGCTTTGTGAAAGACAGGAAGACTGAAACTTAAATGGCTATCATTTAATGAATTCACTTCTCACCATAGCCGTCAACCTCTTAGCACAAAACACCTGGACAAACCCAGTAATGAAGGAATACAGCCCTCAAACATATTCAGTGAATTCAGTTCTTGCCATAGCTGTCAACCTTAGCACAAAAAAATGGACAAAGCCAATAATGGGGTAATACAGTCCCTAAATAAGGACAAATTTCAAATATTCATCTTAGAAAATTGCTAGAATAAAAGGTCGTGTAAAAGGTTGTGTTACTATGCATTTTCTGAAGAATATGAAGTCTGAAATTCAATGTTAATTTTACTTCTGACGGAACAAAAACTATTTTCAGCAGAGGCCCAGGAAGAAATACTGCAGACACGTCTTTGTAAAATGGCAGGACACAAGAGCAAATCCACACAAACACAGGGATGAGATGCAGACTCCACACAGAAGGAACCCCAGCCAAGGATCAAACCAGAAAACCTATAGCTGAGAGGCAACAACGCTACCACTACACCATTAAATATGTAAGGAGTTAAACATTCAGAAACCTGAAGTCTGAAATTCAAATGCCTGTCAATTTTATTTAACATTTGTTAATCAGGACAATCTGACTTGGAGCAAAAAAACAATTTTCAGCAGAGGCCCAGGAAGAAATAATGCAGACATGTCTTTGTAACATGGGAGGACACAAAAGCAAACCCATACAAACACAGGGAGAAGATGCAGACCCCACACAGAAGGCACTCCAGCCAAGAATCAAACCTGAGAACCTGCAGCTGTGAGACAACAATGCTACCACTGCATCATCAAATATCAAGCATTGCAGTATTTAGAAACCACAGACATTATGAGGAACAGATCAGATTACATATGAGGCAAAAATCTGCAATTTTTTTACAAATGGTGGTGGGTAGGGAATTCAGGTCCTTAACACCTGCATACAAGACACAGGGTTCAAGCCTGGGTATCTCTACCTACCACCATTTGTTCTCTCTAGCCACCAGTATATAGTAACTGGGGCATTGCACACACACACACACACACACACACACACACACACACACACACACACACACACACACACACACACACACACACACACACAGTCATCCATACCCCTTCAGAGAGACACACAAACACATACACACCTATCACTACCTGGTGAAGATTGGGTGGAGCAAAAGTCCTCAAATGAGTATAAAGGATTGGTAGCTTAAGGCAAGAACAAAATCAAAAGTTCCCCGCCAGGGTGAACACAGTACAACTGGGTATGTAATGAGGTGGCTCCTGTTCCCTTAGAGAGTGAATGATCACCCATGAAACACTGGAAGTGGAAACATGTCATCAAGATGTGCTTTGCATAATGAATAGGTCGGGACCTTATTACTAATTAGATGTTGTATGTGATATTACAGGAGGGCAGATCACCTTGGTATGTGTTATTTCATGTACTGTCAGGGTGAGTAAATAATTGGCAGGGCAGAGGACCCTGTTAAAAGTCATGGTAGTATATGAATGGCAGGACCAAGGTCTCTGTTGTCTGTCTTGTACTTTGCCTTTCTGCAGTTTGCTTTCACTCCTCTGTGTTTCTGGTCATATTCTAGAAACAAAGAAGTGCTGATATGATTCTTGTTGGACAGTGTGTTTCATTTAGTGTTCTTTCATGCTTTTGGAAAAGCAGTATTGGTTTTAGCATAGCTCATAAAACAGTAAAGTAATTACTGCCAGTCTTCTTCTACATCAACTAAGGAAGATCTTCCACAGTGTATAAACCAGACTGTTTTGTTGTGTTCTTGTCAAAACTACCTGCAGCCTTCGAGACTGAACTCTGTTATACTTGCTTATGGCTTTTTGTAGCATATATGATTTTTTTAAGTATGCCATCTGTGTTTTAATTCACTTTGTTTAGCAGTTCTGCTGAATTCACAGTCAAGCTTCACTATAGTTCTGTGAGTTAATCAGAGGTACCATAGAAACTAGAAGTGCAGTAAAGGAGTGAGGGACAGCCTCATGCAGGTGGCTTGAAACTAACAGCTTAGCTTAATGCAGAAAAGGCAGCAGGCAAAGGAAAAATGTACAGTTCACGTGTATGCAACATACGAAAGAATATTAACACGCAGTGTGGATGTGTGTTCATGTATCTCTCACACACACACACACACACACACACACACACACACACACACACACACACACACACACACACACACACACACCAGTAAAAGAAACATGCACCATACACTCAACAGTAAATGAAAAATGCACCATACACTCAACAGTAAATGAAAAATGCACCATACACTCAACAGTAAATGAAAAATGCACCATACACTCAACAGTAAATGAAAAATGCACCATACACTCAACAGTAAATGAAAAATGCACCATACACTCAACAGTAAATGAAAAATGCACCATACACTCAACAGTAAAAGAAAAATGCAGCATACACTCAACAGTAAAAGATAAATGCACCATACACTCAACAGTAAAAGATAAATGCAACATACACTCAACAGTAAAAGAAAAATGCACCATACATTCAGACACACTTACCTGTCCGTTCAAAGAAACATGCACCATACACTCAACAGTAAAAGAAAAATGCACCATACACTCAACAGTAAAAGACAAATGCACCATACTCTCAACAGTAAAAGAAAAATGCACCATACATTCAGACACACTTACCTGTCCGTTCTCCATTAGATCCAAACCCCTTCCCGCGCAATACTCCAAAGACTCGCGCGAGGATAGTTCAAATCCTTTCCCGATGACGAGACTGCAGCAATTCCCATTCCTGACTCCGACTGCTGCTGTTGCAGTCCGGCTACGATGTATTCTCCCAGCGTGTCTGTGCACTTTAAAGTGCACAGATGTCTCCTCGCGTTTCCCTATCGGGACTGCCGGACTGCCTTGAGCATGTGCATACAGTAGACCAGTAGTCTGGACTACTGCGCAGCGAATTTTTAAACTTTTTTTTTTTCTATTTTTTTTTTATTTTTAGTTCTTTTTGTTTTGAGGGGGCTGCAGTCTGGCAGTCCGATAGCACGGGCCGCCCCTGTTCTTAAGCATTTTGAAACTTTAATCCTATCAAATAGTCCCACTCCCCAGCTACATGTTTCTCAAGAAGCTTTTGTAGAAGCATACTTATCTCAGACACAGAGGTACAACTTTGCAAGATACTGCAATAGTATTAGAAACCTCTACAATGTGTGTATGTCTTCTGACCTAGACAATTGCACTATTGTGATAATATTTTCTTCATCATCAGACTCCACTCAATCTGGTTTCAGAATATGACCCATGTATTTCAGAGAAACATAATATATTTCTCAATTCAGCAGTTGCATAACTGTCTTGTCATGTTTTTCTAGTGTCTGACCCTACATTAAGAGGTCAACTGTTATACCTACCACATCACTGAATCCTTCAGTTACTTGTACAACAGCTCATTGGAATCTTCTGGTGCTGATAAAGTACTAACAGAAGCCTAAGAAAGGAGAACAGAAATAAGTAAAGAACAGACAGTAATCAGTGTAAGTGGGAATACAGGCTGTAGTATGCTCTTTAGCACTGGTAACCTTAATTTTAGGTTACGCAATACCTGTCAGCACAACTGTCAATTTGGGGCAGTTACTCCTATCTGGAGGGTTAAAATGTGTTCTTTGAAGATGTGCATAATTTGAGTGCTTGCTCTAAGTTAATAGGGGATGGGGTGTTTTGAAAATGGATTTTGTTTTTTGTTTAAAGGTTTTCATTAAAAAGGTACTGAAAATGTGACATAAGTTCAAATGGAGATGAGAAGAAAGAACTGCATAAAAGCTCAGCCTGCCAAGTATTAGTGTGTGAATGCAACACAAAAGTTGGAAATACACATTCAAAAAACTATTGTATAATAGGTGGGAATAATAGTTTTTTCCTTGTGGCTGTGCTATCCATAATATCTTGGAATGTAAGTCTAGACAAAAAAAGGAAAGAGTACTGAATTACATTAAGAAACACAGAGTGTAAACAGAAATACTGCAGGAGACACATTTGGAAAGACTAAGCATATGCATTTGACAAATAAAGGATTTCAAGATGGATATTCTGCAGAATATCAGGGAGAAAATATACTAGTTGCTAGAGAGGCTCCAATAGTGATAGAAGAGGAAAAAAGGACAATAATGGCATATTTGTGGCAATAAGGGGGTATTAGCAAGGATGGAAGATTATACTGGTATATAGTTATACTTCACCAAAAACTGCTATCATGGAGCTTAACAAAATTTTGGAATGTTTTTTGTTACTTTTACATTAATTTATAATACATTGGTACTACTGAGCTGGTGTATGTATTTTTCCTATTCAAAACCCATTTGTAAGGACTTCAAAAATAAATACATACATACATACATAAAAAAAATAAAAAAGGAAGAGAGGTACTTCATTATACAATTTACATGGGGATAAAAATCTGAAGGCTCATTATCATGGATATTATAGCCTGTCAAAAAAGGCAGAAAAGCATCACCCTCTTCACTCACTTCCATTGGTGGAAAAACACTATGACCAAAGCAGCTATTGGAGATGCCTCTTCCCCTTTAATGTTTGAAATGGATTACCACAAAGGATCCATGAATCCATTACTGTTCCCATGCCATAAAGATGCATCAGGAGGGAACTGTTACTTTGCTGAATCCCCTCAGGTATTAAGGAGCTCTGTTATTGGTAGATTCAACTGATGGACAAAACATTTCTACATATTATGTAGGTGACACAAACCTGTAATCAGACACTGCTGATTGTTGATAATTCTTTAGTGTTTGATCATCTTGTCTCCACAGTAGCTTAGAAGCCTTCTATCTGACTCATCTAATTTCCCAAGGCATCTCCACTAATCCAAAGAAGTCTTAATTCCCTTTTAATCATATCTCATCAGACCCATTAGTGAATATAATGCACCTTTTGGCATGTATTTATCTAAACAAATCACTCAACTTGTGAGACCTCAAATATTCATAATTATAAAGATCAGAGGCCTGCAAAATCTTACGTTACTAGAACAGATGGGTGGTCCTCTTTCTGTAATCAGACTCTTACAGACTCCTTTGTGGAGATTTGTGTCTATGCTTTGGAGCTGTAAAATATGCGACCTTCTTTGACCTCTTATTATTTTGCAGAACAAACGGTACCTGAAATACCTGGTTAAACTAAGTAAAGATTTAACAAGAGATAAACAAGACATATTGATGTGATAAATTCATATCCTAACATAGGCCTCACCTCTGGTACGAACTTCCATTATATGCCAAGTAGAGTAACTGTTACTTTGCTGAAGGCTCTCTGGTATTGAGGTGATCTATTATTGGTAAAGTTAACTTGCTGTTCTCTGCCTATTTCTGATCTCTGTCTGAATATGATTTTGAATTGAAGTCTTTCATTTAAGGTTTGGTTACATCTAAAAAGCAAAGGGAAGATCACTGGCTCAGCCTTCAACAACAATACAACACCAAAATTTCTTTTAGGAGCAGAAGTCGCTAAAAATGCTCCTTCACAAGACCCTTGTCAGCAAAAACAGATAAACCAGCACGTAAACGTTTAAGACTGGAACAAAACTTCTTTATTCACAAAGAAAGTAAATCCAAGCGCTTTCGCCTGAGAATCTCAGGCTTTTTCAAGGTACATTAACTGTGTGGCCATTCAGTATATATAACTCTCTTAATAGGCCGAACTCATTAATTAACTCATAGAGAATTAATCAATTGAAAACAGTTGTTGTTACCTTCAAATAAAATAGTTCATGTTTAAAGTGCTATAGTACTTGTAAAACCAATAGTCATTTGACATTCATAAAACCACGTAATTTAAAAAGTCTATGTATATTTTAAGATGAAATTATACTCCTAATGAGTGAACTTTACAAAAATAACAAAAAATTATTATAACAACATACTAAATAATGTTCATCTTTATAAAAGAATGCTGCCAAAAGTATGCTACTTTGTGTGAACAAATTATCTAAACAAATGCAACTACATGAATCCATCTTCAAAAGAATTAATTTAAATGTAATAAATTAAGACCTAAACTTTTTAAGAAGATATGTGTAAATCAATACACCAGGACCAAAACATATTAAATATATAATGGTTAAATATAAACAAGGAATTTTTTTTTTTTTTAAATTACAATTTGTTCCTCCTCATTTTAAGTATGCTCCTTTGGTTACATCTATCTTTTATCTTTTTTACTGCATTTTGTTTTGTTTTGTTTTAAGTGTTTTGTTCTTTTGTAGTTTTAAGAGGTCTTGGCTAGGGTCAGTTAGAAAAGAATTCCTTTGCAGAGAGTAAATAACATCCAGCTAATCAGTGGTAGAAGCCGAGAAACAGCATTCTTCATTTAACTAGAGCTATTTGGAGGCATCTTTAGCTGTAGTGCTTGTTTGACTTGCTGTTCTCTGCTTGACTATTGCTGATCTCTGTCTGCATTTTATTTTTCTCACCCAACCCTCCTACTGCTAATATACTCTTAAAGTTGGTGTTTTTGAGTTGCCTGCCCTACCATAAATCTGATTTCAGACACTCCTCCCAGTCCCATCTCAATAGCTCACTCTACTGAGTACTCAGATCAACTGGGAAAGCCCACCCCCTTAGTCACTTAAACTTGAATTATCTTCCATTTCCTCCCTTCCCACTTAAAAAAGTTGCACTTTATTTGGCTACTTTTACTATATCTGTGATTCTTCCTACTTTTGATTTTTGCTGCACATTCTTACAGTGTTCAGTTGCATTTAATCTGCTGCATTTATTACTGCTTCTTAGCAGCCTGATTAATCTGTAACTGTTATTCTAAGCCTCATAGTTTTGATTCATGCATTTGGGCTTCAAACTAGTTATCTTACATAACAAAATTTGTGGCCTACACTCTTGTGGCAGTAGAGGTAGCTTACACCCTTCTAAGCTGGGAATTGCTGGCCAAAGTCTTATTGTGTCTGTTATTCTAAGAGTTTATTGTGTCTGTTATTCTAAAAGTGTCTTAATTCTGGTTTAAGCACTTGGGTTCCAAACCAGTTATTTTACATTAAGGTTTGTGGTCTACACTCCTGTGGCAGGAGAGGGTAGTCTCCACCCTTTTGAGCTGGGAACTGCTGGTGAAGGCTTATTGGTTGTGCCTGTTTTTCTAAGTCCCTTTGTTCTGATTTAAGCATGTGGGCTGTAAACCAGTAATTTTACATTAGGAAGTTTTGTGGTCTACACTCGTGTGGCAGGACAGGATAGCCTACATCCTTCTGAGCTGGGAATTGCTGGTTGAAGGCTTATTTTGACTGTTATTCTGAAAAGTGTCTTAGTTCTGGTTTAAGCACTTGGGCTCCAAACCAGTTACTTACATTAAGAAAGTTTGTGGTCTGCACTCTTGTAGAAGGACAGGTAGCCTCCAACCTTCTGAGATGGGAATTTCAGGTGAAGGCTTGTTGTGCCTGTTATTTTAAGTGTCTTTGTTCTGATTTAAGCACTTGGGTTCCAAACCAATTATTTTACATTAAGAAGGTCTGTGGTGTACCCACTTGTAGGAGAATAGGGTAGCCTTCACCCTTCTGAGCTGGGAATTGCTGGTGAAGGCATATTGTCCTGTTATTCTAAGTGTCTTTGTTCTGGTCTGTGGTCTGCACTCTTGTGGCATTACTGTCTAGACATATTTTTTAAACTACTCACCGTGCCCAAGCCTATCTCCTTCCTAGTCTCCTCTATGGAGCACCAGTCTTTACCAACCTTCAATCCTGGCTACTTTTCAAGTTAGAACAAACTTACAATAAAATCGCTAAATAAATAGCTCTCAATAAGATGCAATGGCTTGAATTTTCCCCTCATCTAAAATTGTCTCAACTTCACATAACTCACCTCATTCTAAATAAACCCACTGCATGTTCCTCTCTAGTTATCTACTGTTCCCCCCATACACTACACAGTGCTGAAAATCTTCTTCTTCAAATTCATACACACAAAATGAACATAGGCAATCTCTTATATAAATCCTCCATTACAAAAGGCTGGAACAACCTCCCTTCCAACTTGCAAAACATCACACAAACCAACGGTTTCAAAAAAAGAACTAAAACACTTCTTCCAGAAAAATTGTATCTGGCCCTGTCAGGACCCTACCTAATCACTTATCTCTCCAACTACTGTAATTCAAGTCTATTGACAGGCCCTACATAGAAATTACTGTGGAACTGTAAACATGTACATATGTATCAAATTTATCTATACTAGCATAAGCTATGTCTCATTTTCCATTTTTTCTCTTTGTCAAACCTGCTTCATTATAAATACTTGCCTACTAATTGTATATTCCTCCATGTACTTGTTCTTTAATCATTTGTGTTTTTGTGATATCTCTGTATATATTAACACTGTGCTGCATTTACTGTATTGTACTGTATCATTTCTGATTATTATATTTACTGCATATTTTTGTAGCATTTATTTTTTGGAGCTTTTCTCCTCGGGTTTCCAATGAAAATGGGCCTGTGCTCAGTTGGACCAACCCGGTTAACAAATGTGAAATAAAAAAAAAAATAAAATATAAATACTAGAGCATCCTGTTTGCTCATAGCTGAGCATTGCTCATCAAGTTCCTTGTCTTACTGACTTGTTCAATATTTAAGTTTCCCTCACTCCTCCCTAGTAGATCAGTGGCCATGGATGTGCACTTCCTGACTCTCTCTGTGGCCAGTCTGGGCCTACTGTAGAGGGTAAAGACCCCACACATAAAACTACTTATGCTGAGGTACTTACAGGTAAACTTCATAAAACACTAAAACCTCCTGCACAGCACAAAGAAATGCTCCTCAGCCATGACGTAAAGACTCCATTATAACACCACCCGCAAACATAGTGACACTGTATCCAATGCCTCCACTGCTACGCCCTTAAGGCAAACTAGCAAACCAGCACACAGCCAAATTTATTGGTCACTGGTGAGTCTATAGTGAGGCGCACTGATGTCTCCCTCACCAGACTGAGTAAGGAGAGTGTCACGGTTAGCTGGCTTTCTCTGGCTAGGATCCATCAAGTCACACAGACACTCAGGTCATGGACCCACAGCCACCAGTATGACTCTGTCATAGTCCATGTGGGTGTTAATCACCTGAGTTGTACCTCTGTTGACTATATGAAGTGACACATGATTGAGCTCACTGATTATGTGTTTCAGGCAAGTATGAGCCTAGCACTAACCAGCATATTACCTTCTTCAAGAATGATGCCAAGTTACCAACAGAAAATGATTGTTTTTAACAAATGGCTTAGCTTCTGATATCAATCCAGTGGGGTACAACATTTGACTGTCTGGGATGACATGGCTGAAAGACCACACTGCTTTGCCAGAGATGGTCTGCATTTATCCCCTCTAGGCTTTTGGATATTGGCAAAGACTTTTTCCACCCCCATAGTGCCTTTTTTAGGCAATACCAAACTGATAAACCTACTGACTTAACTGAACCTATGAGGGAATATCTGAAGGTGATACTGTTCAATGTTAGAAAGCTTAACAAGAAACTCCACTCCCAGCAACCTTACTCTCCCTGGAGAGAGTAGACATCTATATAATAATGGAGACATGGTTTAAAGTCGCTGAGAGTACCCCAGCAATACAAGGTTATAATGCCTTTCACACCTTTAGACTGCACAGGAGGGAACTAAAAGTGGAGGAGTGTCGGTCTATATTAAGACTAATCTCACATCGAGGCTGAAGTGTATGACCCACTGGATCTCATAAATGTGCAACTCATCATAAACAGGGTATCATACCATATCCTTGCAACATACAGGTTCCCCTCCAAATCCCAGGAAACTTATACTACCTATTTCAATGTATTAGAGTCCCTCACCGTTCAACCCAATATGATATTCATGTCGGATTTTAACTACCCTTCTATAGATTGGGAATCATATCCCACTTCCAATGCGCAAGCCCAGCGATTCCTATACTTTATTATTATTACCAACATCCTGGAACAGTTGGTCCATTCTCCTGCTGGAGGTCCAAATATCCTTGACCTTGTACTCACGAACATTGGGAGCCAGTGTTCCTCACCCAATGTAATATCTTCGCAAATCAAATCTGATCATAAGGCAATATTACTTGAAATAAAAATTAAATCTTGGGATCCAGGGAAACCAAAAACCTTTAGGAACTATTCCAAGGCTATCATCTCCATAAAGCAAAACCATGGCTAAATTCCAAGCATCCCCAAATCCAGTAAACACCATAGAATATACTGAGCTATTTACAAAATCTATGTCTAGCTATATTGATAGCTGTATAGAGCGAGCTGTGCCCACTCTTATTAAGAATAAATAAACTCAAAAGACAAGCCTTCCTGGTGGCATCACAATATCAATTGGTTACACACAAAAGAAAAAAACTCTTGGTCAAGCATAGCAGGAACAAAGCCATACATAATAAAAACCTATGACAAAACTAAACAAGCAGCTAAGATGGTTAATTAATACTTCAAAGGCTAAATTTGAAGAAAAAATGGGTTCTCAGGCAAAGGGCAACCACAAAGTTTTCTGCAGCTATGTCTGTTACCTCAGCGGGAATATACAACGATGTGCAGAACTTATTGTAAATGGCATCACCCACACTGAATCAGGGGCCATTGCTAACCTTTTGGCTTCCCATCCATGTAGAGCTGAGTTCATTTATTACCCAGTTTAAGCACAACATGGACAAGTGAATGGGAACAGGAAATTTACACCAGGCCTGGCACCCATGACCCTTATGGACAGAAATAACTTATAAATGCCTGGCCCTCAATGTACTATTTGGATGCAGAACATCATTATTCTTTGTGGAAAAGTTGGCTAGGCTTAGGAAGGCCCCCCTGGGTCATTATCCTATTAACAGTCTATGAATCTATGAATCAAGGTAAACTTACATAACTGGATGGAAGTCTCAATTTCTTTTCAGTCTATGTTCTCTTTCCCTCCTTTCGGCTGGAGGGAACTTTAAATGTGGATTTTTTTGTTAGGCTTGCAATACTCTGCAGTCTGACTGCCTGGTAATTACCTGTGAGCCTATGAGTCCTAAAGATAGCATGAACATGTATAACAAAATAAAAGCAAATTAAGCTTCTGTTTCCTTAACTCTAAACAAACCCTAAAGAAGTAAATATATCTTGCAACTTCTCCACCACACAAAGAATCCTGGGCCATGGAGACATCTGGGAAAAGGAAACTCTGCTTCCAACGTTTCTTACTGGCCAATAACTGCCTTACTCCCATGTCTTTATATAAGAACTCTGTCATAAACAAATTTAAATAAATGTTAAGTTTACCGCAGTTCAGCTTTAGAAATAGGTTCATAAGTGTTTACTAGGCTAATGACCACAACAGACTTTCAAAGCCTAGCCATGCATCCTAAATCTGTGACAAGGTCTGGTACCCTTGATAAGTGTAAGCAGGGGCATGGGAGGTAAAACATTTACAGGGAGAGGCCTGGGAGATGAACAATTTACAGGCTGCCTGTGTCAATTAGAGACATATGTGCCAACCCAGGGATGACTTTCCTGTTCCCCATCCAATTTTCCAAGTTACACTTGAATTGGGTTAGGGAGGAACTCTGCTTCACATAGATGGGGGAGCCTTTTCCAGAGAAGGGGTAGTCTCTAGGATACATACCTCTTTCTCTCCAGCAGGTCCTATTTAAATCACAGGCAAGGGTTAAATCTATATAACAGATAATTCTGGTGCTATTTGTTTTGCAGATATGGAGGAGGTCCATCAGAGTGGAGTCTGACAATGCCTTGTATGCCAGGCATAGATCTCCCCTCAACAGCCTGTAGGAACTAGAATACAAGGATATGGCTTTGAGGTGGTCTGCATAGGACATGT
Organism: Protopterus annectens; assembly: GCF_019279795.1. Lineage (NCBI taxonomy): Eukaryota > Metazoa > Chordata > Ceratodontiformes > Protopteridae > Protopterus > Protopterus annectens. The sequence goes on from NC_056732.1 coordinate 667,244,499, forward strand.
TACGTACACCATGTATTCTTTTAGTGAGGAACCTCTGTGGACATTCCAATTGTTGGCCATGCCTGGTTAGGTACATACCAAAGGGGGCACTATACTCAATGAGAGGTCTGATGAATGCTGAATATAATGGAACAATGACTTTGTTGGACCTAGATGCCATACTTATAAGTTGCACAACATAGAATGATTTCCTAACCACTGTAGACATGTGATGTTCAAAGGCTAGTTTTCTATGTATGCCCCCAAGTCCCTGACTACTGGATCAACTCTAAGGGGTGTGTTGTCAATATGATAGTTACCGGGGTGGATGACTTTCCAAAGGATATTATTATGCATTTCTTGGTGTTTAGTTTTAGTCCATGGCTCCTGCACCAGTTGTTTGTCTGTGTCAGCCCTTCTGGAGAGTATCTGTGTCAGTGGATGATTCAATAACAACTCCAAATTTGCAATCATCTGCAAATTTAGTCAGCCAGAGGCCATTCACAGTGGCCTTGACATCAGACAAGTAAATGCCAAAAAGGTGCAGTCCCAGGACTGATCCCTGAGGGACTCGCTTGTGACTGGCCTAGAGGCAAACTTCCCAATTGTAACTTCCTGGGTCCTGTCTGTGAGCCAGCTGGCTATCCACTGGGTTACATACAGGCTTGGACCTAACATCTTAAGTTTTTCAACAATACCCAAATGGGGGATTGTGTCAAATGCCTTGGCCAGGTCAAGGTAGGCAGTGTGAACCATTTTGCCCTCATGCATTGCTTTTGTAACCTTCTCAAAGAAGTCCACCAGGTTGAGTAGACAGGACCTGCCCTTGATGAAACCAAATTGGATTGGGCCCAGTATCTGGAAGTTTCTTGTCATTACTGATCATATCCATTATAATTCTTTCCATAGCATTGAATATGAGACTAGTGAGACTTATGGGTCTGTAGTTTCTAAGGTCAGTATATGGCCCACCTTTGTGCAGAAGAATGTCTGTTGCATGGGGCACGCAACCTGTTTGGAAGCTAGAGTTAAACAGCAATTCCAGACAGCCTAAGAGACCATGTTTCATGCTATTTAGAAGGCATCCTGGGATATTTTCTCAGCCCATTTATGCAGTGTTCTTGGTCTTAGAGACAGCATTAAGGACCTGTTGCCTAGTGATAGCAGCGGGAGTTATATTTGATGGCATATCCTGAGGGAAGTTTGATGGGGAAAGAGAGGAGTAAAGTTGGAGCTGAATTTGTTTGTCAGCATCTTTGCTATATCTTTGGCTCAGTATAGGTTTTATCCATTAACAATGAGCTCTGTACACAATTGTCTAGTGCCTTTGAGGTTGCAGACATAGCTAAAGAATGCCTTGTGGTTGTCCTTGGCCTGGGAGGCCAAATTTATCTCAAATGTGACTTAGGAAGACTTTATGTGTCCTCTGATTTGTTTGTTTAGTTTGATGAGAGTGCATTTATCCCACTGGGAACTGTACCTCTTAATGTTTGCCATGATTTCCTTTCTTCTGTTATACAGTCTACTGATGCTGTGATTCCATCAGGGCGTCTTGTTTTTTGAGTTATTTCTGTACTTCTTCCTGGTAGGTACAGCTGCCTCCATGCAGCTATTAACAAGCGTATATAGGGTTTCTGTGAACAGTTCTGCATAGGCAGCAGTGTTCTAAGGGTTTATGAGGGCTTGAAATTTTGCCAGGTTATCAGTTAATAGTAGGACATTAGCCTTAAGAGTAGTTCCTGAATATTCCACGGTTAGCTGGAATTCGAGCTTTTATTTTTAATTCAAAGGAGATCTTTTTGTGGTCTGACCTTACCAAAGAAGACATTGCAGCAGGGGGTGTGCACTCTCCCATATCAGTGAAGACCAAATCCAGTCTGGTTGCACCCCTTGGTGTATCGACAGTTTGATCCAGGGAGTTTGGGTTTAAAAAATCCAGGAATCTCTGTGCATGTACATTTTATGTCATACATGATTCATAGTTAATAATGGTGTAATTAAAGTTGCCCATTAATATGGTCTTGGGTTGAGTGCTTTTAATAAGTTTAAATACATGGTATGGGTTTGTTGGGTCATAAAGGGGGATCTATAGCTTGCTGATGGTAATTTGAACATGGAGAAGCTCAAGTGCATTGCCCGGTTTTACCAGCCATGAGGTATGTTTATTTTTGATGTAAATCGAGACACCTCCGCCTTTACTCTATAATTAGTAGCTGGTATAAATGTGTGGAAGGCATTATAACCTTGCACTGTTGGTGTGCTCTCCATGGCTTTAAACCATGCTTCCGTGACCACACAGACATCAGCATTGTCTTTTTGTTTAGACTCCTACAGAGTACTTTTTAGAATTTCTGTGTAGCCATTGATAGCAGTGGGGGGTAGGTTCACCTCATCACTGAAATTCTGTCTTGCCTTATATAAGTGGTAAATTTTGAGTTATCTTTGCTTAATATCAGAGCTTTGGCCGGCTAACATCTACCTGAAATCAACTGGATGCATAAGTGAATTTAAGTACACTTTTAACTGCTATGTTGCATACAATACTGTATTTAATTTATTTATTTGTGTTTTTCACTGAAAATGAACTCAACTGAAGTTGTGGCTGTCTCTCTACAGAGTACTTTTAAAATTTTTGTGTAGCTATTGATAGCATTGGGGGGTAGTTTCACCTCATCACTGACATTCTGTCTTGCCTTATATAAGTAATACATCTTGAGTTATCTCTGCTTAATATCATAGCTTTGGCTGGCTAACATCTACCTGAAATCAACTGGACATATAAGTGAATTTAAGTACACTTTTATCTGGTCTTTTGCATATAGTACTGTATTTAATTTATTTATTTGTGTTTTTCACTGAATATTAACTCAACTGAAGTTGTGGATGTTTGTCTACAGAGTACTTTTTACAATTTCTGTGTAGCCATTGATAGCAGTGGGGAGTAGGTTCACCTCATCACTGACTTTCTGTCTTGCCTTATATAAGTGGTACATTTTGAGTTATATCTGCGTAATATCAGAGCTTTGGCCGGCTAACGTCTACCTGAAAACAACTGGACGTATAAATAAATTTAAGTACACTTTTATCTAATCTTTTGCCTACAGTACTGTATTTAATTTATTTATTTGTGTTTTTTATTGCATATTAACTCAACTGAAGTTGTGGCTGTCTCTTTACAGAGTACTTTTTAGAATTTTTGTGTAGTCATTGATAGCAGTAGGGGGTAGTTTCACCTCATCACTGACATTCTGTCTTGCCTTATATACATGGTACATTTTGAGTCATCTCTGCTCAGTATCAGAGCTTTGGCCAGCTAACATCTGCCTAAAATCAGCTGGATGTATAAGTGAATTTAATTACACTTTTATCTGCTTGTTTCATATAGTAGTGCATTTAATTTATTTATTTGTGTTTTTCACTGAATATTAACTCAACTGAAGTTGTGGCTGTCTCGCTACAGAGTACTTTTCAGAATATCTGTGTAGCCATTGATAGCAGTGGGGGGGTAGCTTCACCTCATCACTGACGTTCTGTCTTGCCTTATATAAGTGGTACATTTTGAGATATCCCTGCTTAACATCAGAGCTTTGGCTGGCTAACATCTACCTGAAATCAACTGGACGTATAAGGGAATTTAAGTACACTGCTCTTTTACATAAAGAACTGTATTTAATTTATTTATTTGTGTTTTTCACTGAATATTAACACAACTGAAGTTGTGGCTGCATATTTACAGAGTACTTTTTAGAATTTCTGTGTAGCCATTGATAGCAGTGGGGGGTAGTTTCACCTCATCACTGACATTCTGTCTTGCCATATATAAGTGGTACATTTTGAACTATCTCTGCTTAATATCAGAGCTTTGGCTGGCTAACATCTACCTGAAATCAACTGGACGTATAAGTGAATTTATGTAGACTATTATTTGCTCTTTTTCAAATAGTACTGTATTTAATTTAATTATTTGTGTTTTTCACTGAATATTAATTCAACTGAAGTTGTTGCTGTCGGTCTGCAGAGTACTTTTTAGAAATTCTGAGTAGCCATTGATAGCAGTGGCGGTAGTTTCACCTCATCACTGGCATTCTGTCTCGCCTTATGTAAGTGGTACATTTTGAGTTACACTTTGCTCAATATCAGAGCTTTGGCCGGCTAACATCAACCTGAAATCAACTGGACGTATAAGTGAATTTAAGTACACTTTTATGTGCTCTTTTGCATATAGTACTGTATTTAATTTATTTATTTGTGTTTTTCACTGAATATTAACTCAACTGAAGATGTGGCTGTCTCTCTACAGAGTACTTTTAAAACATTCTGTACAGCCATTGATAGCAGTGGGGGAAAGTTTCACCTCATCACTGACATTCTGTCTTGCCTTATATAAGTGGCACATTTTGAGTTTTCTTCAATTAATATCAGAGCTTTGGTTAGGTAACATCTATCTGAAATCAACTGGATGTATAAGTGAATTTAAGTACACTTTTATCTGCTCTTTTGCATATAGTACTGTATTTAATTTGTGTTTTTCACTGAATATTAACTTAACTGATGTTGTGGCTGTCTCTCTACAGAGTACCTTTTAGAAGTTCTGTGTAGCCATTGATAGCAGTGGGGAGTAGTTTCACCTCATCACTGACATACAGTCTTGCCTTATATAAGTGGTGGATTTTGAATTATCTCTGCATAATATCAGAGCTTTGGCCGGCTAACATCTAGCTGAAATCAAGTGGACGCATACATGAATTTAAGTACCCTTTTATCTGCTCTTTTGCATATAGTACTGTATTTAATTTATTTATTTGTGTTTTTCACTGAATATTAACTCAACTGAAGTTGTGGCTGTCTCTGTACAGAGTACTTTTTTGAATTTCTGTGTAGCCATTGACAGCAGTGGGGGTAGTTTCACCTCATCACTGACATTCTGTCTTGTCTTATATAAGTGGTACATTTTGAGTTATCTCTGCTTAATATCATAGTTTTGGCCAGCTAACATCTACCTGAAATCAACTAGCTGTATAAGTGAATTTAAGTGCACCTTTATCTGCTCTTCTGCATATAGTACTGTATTTAATTTATTTATTTGTATTTTACACTGTATATTAACTCAACTGAAGTTGTGGCTGTCTCTCTAGAGAGTACTTTTTAAAATATCTATGTAGCCATTGATAGCAGTGGGGAGTAGTTTCACCTCATCACTGAAATTCAGTCTTACCTTATATAAGTCATACATTTCGAGTTATCTCTGCTTAATATGAGAGCTTTGACCGGCTAACATCTACCTGAAATCAATTGGATGTATAAGTAACTTTTATCTGATCCTTTGCATACAGTACTCTATTTAATTTATTTTTTTGCATTTTTCACTGAATATTAACTCAATTGAGGTTGCGGCTGTCTCTCTATAGAGTACTTTTTTGAACTTCTGAGTAGCTGTTGATAGCAGTGGGGGGTAGTTTCACCTCATCACTGACATTCTGTCTTGCTTCATATAAGAGGTACATTTTGAGTTATCTCTGTTTAATATCAGAGTTTTGGCCGGCTAACATCTACCTACAAACAACTGGACGTATAAGTGAATTTAAGTACACTTTTCTCTGCTCTTTTGCATACAGTACTGTATTTAATTTATTTACTTGTGTTTTCACTGAATATTAACTCAACTGAAGTTGTGGTTGTCTCTGTACAGAGTACTCTTTAGAATTTCAGTGTAGCCACCGATAGCAGTGGGGGGTAGTTTCACCTCATCACTGACATTCTGTCTTGCCTTATATAAGTGGTACATTTTGAGTTATCTCTGCTAATATCAGAGCTTTGACTTGCTAACATCTACGTGACATCAACTGGATGTATAAGTGAATTGAAGTATTAAGTACACTTTTATATGCTCTTTTGCAAATAGTACTATATTTAATTTATTTATTTCTGATTTTCACTGAATATTAACTCAGCTGAAGTTGTGGCTGCCTCTCTACAGAGTACTTTTTAGAATTTCTGTGTAGCCATTGATAGCAGTGGGGGTAGTTTCACCTCATCACTGACATTCTGTCTTGCCTTATATAAGCGGTACATTTTGAGTTTTCTCTGCTTAATATCACACCTTTGGCTGGCTAACATCTACCTGAAATCAACTGGACATATAAGTCAAATTAAGTCCACTTCTATCTGCTCTTTTGCAAATAGTACTGTATTTTATTTATTTATTGGTGTTTTTCACTGAATATTTATGCAACTGAAGTTGTGGCTCTCTCTCTACACAGGACTTTTTAGAATTTCTGTGTAGCCATTGATAGCAGTGGGGTGTGTAGTTTCACCTCATCACTGACATTCTGTCTTGCCTTATATAAGTGGTACATTTTGAGTTATCCCTGCTTAATATCAGAGCTTTGGCCAGCTAACATCTACCTGAAATCAACTGGATGTATAAGTGAGTTTAAGTACACTTTTATCAGCTCTTTTGCATATAGTACTGTATTTATTTGTGTTTTTCTCTGAATATTAACTCAACTGAAGTTGTGGCTGTCTCTCTACAGAGTGCTTTTTTAGAATTTCTGTGTAGCCATTGATAGCAATTGGGGGTAAATTCACCTCATCACTGACATTCTGTCTTGCCGTATATAAGTGGTACATTTTGAGTTATCCCTGCTTAATATCAGAGCTTTGGCCATCTAACATCTACCTGAAATCAACTGGAAGTAGAAGTGAATTTAAGTACACTTTTATCTGCTCTTTTGCATAAAGTACTGTATTTAAGTTTATTTACTTGTGTTTTCACTGAATATTAACTCAACTGAAGATGTGGCTTTCTTTCTACAGAGTACTTTTTAGAATTTCTGAGTAGCCATTGATAGCAGTGGGGGGTAGTTTTACCTCATCAATGACATTCTGTCTTGCCTTATATAAGTGGTACATTTTGAGTTATCTCTGCTTAATATCAGAGCTTTTGCGTGCTAACATCTACCTGAAATCCATTGGACGTATAAGTTAATTTAAGTACACTTTTATGTGCTCTTTTGCATATACTACTTTGTTTAATTTATTTATTTGTGGTTTTCACTGAATATTTACACAACTGAAGTTGTGGCTGTCTCTGTACAGAGTACTTTTTAGAATTTCTGTGTAGCCATTGATAGCAGTGGAAGGTAGTTTCACCTCATCACTGATATTCAGTCTTACCTTATATAAGTCATACATTTTGAGTTATCTCTGCTTAATATCACAGCTTTGGCCAGCTAACATCTACCTGAAATCAACTGGACGTATAAGTCAAATTAAGTCCACTTCTGTCTGCTCTTTTGCAAACAGTACTGTATTTTATTTATTTATTTGTATTTTTGACTGAATATTAATGCAACTGAAGTTGTGGCTGTCTCTCTACACAGGACTTTTTAGAATTTCTGTGTAGCCATTGATAGCAGTGGGTGTAGTTTCACCTCATCACTGACATTCTGTCTTGCCTTATATAAGTGGTACATTTTGAGTTATCCCTGCTTAATATCAGAGCTTTGGCCAGCTAACATCTACCTGAAATCAACTGGATGTATAAGTGAGTTTAAGTACACTTTTATCAGCTCTTTTCCATATAGTACTGTATTTATTTGTGTTTATCTCTGAATATTAACTCAACTGAAGTTGTGGCTGTCTCTCTCTACAGAATACTTTTTAGAATTTCTGTGTAGCCATTTATAGCAGTGGGGGGGTAGTTTCATGTCATCACTGACATTCTGTCTTGGCTTATATAAGTGGTACATTTTGAGTTATCTCGGCTTAATATCAGAGCTTTGGCCGGCTACCATCTACCTGAAATCAACTGGACGTATAAGTGAATTTAAGTACACTTTTATTTGCTCTTTTGCATATAGTACTGTATTTAATTTATTTATTTGTGTTTTTCTCTGAATATTAATTCAACTGAAGTTGTGGCTGTCTCTCTACAGAGTACTTTTTAGAATTTCTGTGTAGCCATTGATAGCAATTGGGGGTAAATTCACCTCATCACTGACTTTCTGTCTTGCCTTATATAAGTAATACATTTTGAGTTATGTCTGCTTAATATCAGAGCTTTGGCTGGCTACATCTACCTAAAATCAACTGGATGTATAAGTGAATTTAAGTACACTTTTATCTGCTCTTTTGCACATAGTACTGTATTTAATTTATTTATTTGTGTTTTTCATGGAATATCAATTCAACTGAAGTTATGGCCGTCTCTCTACATAGTACTTTTTAGAATTTCTGTGTAGCCATTAAAAGCAGTAGGGGGTAGTTTCACCTCATCACTGACATTCTGTCTTGCTTATTTAAGTGGTACATTTTGAGTTATCTCTGCTTAATATCAGAGATTTGGCCGGCTAACATCTACCTGAAATCAACCAGACGTAGAAGTGAATTTAAGTACGCTTTTATCTGCTCTTTTGCATATAGTACTATATTTAATTTATTTATTTGGGTTTCTCACTGAATATTAACTCAGTTAATGTTGCGGCTATCTATTTACAGAGTACTTTTTATAATTTTTGTGTAGCCATTGATAGCAGTAAGGGGTAGTTTCACCTCATCACTGACATTCCGTCTTGCCTTATATAAGTGGTACATTGTGAGTTATCTCTGCTTAAAATCAGAGCTTTGGATGGCTAACATCTACCTCAAATCAACTGGATGTATAAGTAAATTAATGTATACTTTCATTTGCTCTTTTGCATATAGTACTGTATTCAATTTATTTATTTGTGTTTTTCACTGAATATTAACTCAACTGATGTGGCTGTCTCTCTACAGAGTACTTTTTAGAATTTCGGATTAGCCATTGATAGCAGAGGGGGGTAGTTTCACCTCATCACTGACATTCTGTCTTGCCTTATATAAGTGGTACATTTTGAGTTATCACTGCTTAATATCAGAGCTTTTGCTGGCTAACATCTACCTGAAATCAACTGGACGTATAAGTGAATTTAAGTACAGTTTTATCTGCTCTTTTGCATATAGTACTGTATTTAATTTATTTATGTGTGTTTTTCACTTAAAATTAACTACTCTGAAGTTGTGGCTGTCTCTCTATAGAGTAGTTTTTAGAATTTCTCTGTAGCCATTGATTGCAGTGGGGGTAGTTTCAACTCATCACTGACATTCTGTCTTGCCTTATATAAGTGGTACATTTTGAGTTATCTATGTTTAATATCAGAGCTTTGGCCAGTTAGCATCTACCTGAAATCAACTGGATGTGTAAGTGAATTTTAGTACACTTTTAATTGCTCTTTTCATATAGTACTGTATTTATTTATATGTGTTTTTCTCTGAATATTAACTCAACTGAAGATTTGGCTGGCTCTCTACAGTGTACTTTTTAGAATTTCTGTGTAGCCATTTATAGCAGCGGGGGGTAGTTTCATCTTATCACTGACATTCTGTCTTGCCTTATATAAGTGGTACATTTTGAGTTATCTTGGCTTAATATCAGAGCTTTGGCCAGATATCATCTACCTGAAATCAACTGTATGTATAAGTGAATTTAAGTACACTTTTATCTGCTCTTTTGCATATAGTACTGTATTTAATTTATTTATTTGCATTTTTCACTGAATATTAACTCAACTGAAGGTGTGGCTGTCTCTCTACAGAGTACTTTTTAGAATTTGTGTCTAGCCAGTTACAGAAGTGTGCTAGTTTCACTTCATCATTGACATTCTGTCTTGGCTTATATAAGTGGTACATTTTGAGTTATCTCTGCTTAATATCAGAGCTTTGGCCAGATAACATCTACCTGAAATCAACTGGATGTATAAGTGAATTTAAGTACACTTTTATCTGCTCTTTTGCATATAGTACTGTATTTAATTTATTTATTTGTGTTTTCACTGAATATTAACTCAACTGAAGTTGTGGCTGTCTCTCTACAGAGTACTTTTTAGAATTTCTGTGTAGCCATTGATAGCAGTGGGGGTAGTTTCACCTCATCACTGACATTCTGTCTTGCCTTATATAAGTGGTACATTTTGAGTTATCTCTGCTTAATATCAGAGCTTTGGCCGGCTAACATCTACCTGAAATCAGCTGGATGTATAAGTGAATTTAAGTACACTTTTATCTGCTCTTTTGCATATAGTACTGTATTTAATTTATTTATTTGTGTTTTTCACTGAATATTAACTCAACTGAAGTTGTGGCTGTCTCTCTACAGAGTACTTTTTAGAATTTCTGTGTAGCCATTGATAGCAGTGGGGGTAGTTTCACCTCATCACTGACATTCTGTCTTGCCTTATATAAGTGGTACATTTTGAGTTATCTCTGCTTAATATCAGAGCTTTGGCTGGCTAACATCTACCTGAAATCAGCTGGATGTATAAGTGAATTTAAGTACACTTTTATCTGCTCTTTTGCATATAGTACTGTATTTAATTTATTTATTTGTGTTTTCACTGAATATTAACTCAACTGAAGTTGTGGCTGTCTCTCTACAGAGTACTTTTTAGAATTTCTGTGTAGCCATTGATAGCAGTGGGGGTAGTTTCACCTCATCACTGACATTCTGTCTTGCCTTATATAAGTGGTACATTTTGAGTTATCTCTGCTTAATATCAGAGCTTTGGCCGGCTAACATCTACCTGAAATCAGCTGGATGTATAAGTGAATTTAAGTACACTTTTATCTGCTCTTTTGCATATAGTACTGTATTTAATTTATTTATTTGTGTTTTTCACTGAATATTAACTCAACTGAAGTTGTGGCTGTCTCTACAGAGTACTTTTTAGAATTTCTGTGTAGCCATTGATAGCAGTGGGGGTAGTTTCACCTCATCACTGACATTCTGTCTTGCCTTATATAAGTGGTACATTTTGAGTTATCTCTGCTTAATATCAGAGCTTTGGCCTGCTAACATCTACCTGAAATCAGCTGGATGTATAAGTGAATTTAAGTACACTTTTATCTGCTCTTTTGCATATAGTACTGTATTTAATTTATTTATTTGTGTTTTTCACTGAATATTAACTCAACTGAAGTTGTGGCTGTCTCTCTACAGAGTACTTTTTAGAATTTCTGTGTAGCCATTGATAGCAGTGGGGGTAGTTTCACCTCATCACTGACATTCTGTCTTGCCTTATATAAGTGGTACATTTTGAGTTATCTCTGCTTAATATCAGAGCTTTGGCTGGCTAACATCTACCTGAAATCAGCTGGATGTATAAGTGAATTTAAGTACACTTTTATCTGCTCTTTTGCATATAGTACTGTATTTAATTTATTTATTTGTGTTTTTCACTGAATATTAACTCAACTGAAGTTGTGGCTGTCTCTCTACAGAGTACTTTTTAGAATTTCTGTGTAGCCATTGATAGCAGTGGGGGTAGTTTCACCTCATCACTGACATTCTGTCTTGCCTTATATAAGTGGTACATTTTGAGTTATCTCTGCTTAATATCAGAGCTTTGGCCAGCTAACATCTACCTGAAATCAGCTGGATGTATAAGTGAATTTAAGTACACTTTTATCTGCTCTTTTGCATATAGTACTGTATTTAATTTATTTATTTGTGTTTTTCACTGAATATTAACTCAACTGAAGTTGTGGCTGTCTCTCTACAGAGTACTTTTTAGAATTTCTGTGTAGCCATTGATAGCAGTGGGGGTAGTTTCACCTCATCACTGACATTCTGTCTTGCCTTATATAAGTGGTACATTTTGAGTTATCTCTGCTTAATATCAGAGCTTTGGCTGGCTAACATCTACCTGAAATCAGCTGGATGTATAAGTGAATTTAAGTACACTTTTATCTGCTCTTTTGCATATAGTACTGTATTTAATTTATTTATTTGTGTTTTCACTGAATATTAACTCAACTGAAGTTGTGGCTGTCTCTCTACAGAGTACTTTTTAGAATTTCTGTGTAGCCATTGATAGCAGTGGGGGTAGTTTCACCTCATCACTGACATTCTGTCTTGCCTTATATAAGTGGTACATTTTGAGTTATCTCTGCTTAATATCAGAGCTTTGGCCAGCTAACATCTACCTGAAATCAGCTGGATGTATAAGTGAATTTAAGTACACTTTTATCTGCTCTTTTGCATATAGTACTGTATTTAATTTATTTATTTGTGTTTTCACTGAATATTAACTCAACTGAAGTTGTGGCTGTCTCTCTACAGAGTACTTTTTAGAATTTCTGTGTAGCCATTGATAGCAGTGGGGGTAGTTTCACCTCATCACTGACATTCTGTCTTGCCTTATATAAGTGGTACATTTTGAGTTATCTCTGCTTAATATCAGAGCTTTGGCCAGCTAACATCTACCTGAAATCAGCTGGATGTATAAGTGAATTTAAGTACACTTTTATCTGCTCTTTTGCATATAGTACTGTATTTAATTTATTTATTTGTGTTTTTCACTGAATATTAACTCAACTGAAGTTGTGGCTGTCTCTCTACAGAGTACTTTTTAGAATTTCTGTGTAGCCATTGATAGCAGTGGGGGTAGTTTCACCTCATCACTGACATTCTGTCTTGCCTTATATAAGTGGTACATTTTGAGTTATCTCTGCTTAATATCAGAGCTTTGGCTGGCTAACATCTACCTGAAATCAGCTGGATGTATAAGTGAATTTAAGTACACTTTTATCTGCTCTTTTGCATATAGTACTGTATTTAATTTATTTATTTGTGTTTTCACTGAATATTAACTCAACTGAAGTTGTGGCTGTCTCTACAGAGTACTTTTTAGAATTTCTGTGTAGCCATTGATAGCAGTGGGGGTAGTTTCACCTCATCACTGACATTCTGTCTTGCCTTATATAAGTGGTACATTTTGAGTTATCTCTGCTTAATATCAGAGCTTTGGCTGGCTAACATCTACCTGAAATCAGCTGGATGTATAAGTGAATTTAAGTACACTTTTATCTGCTCTTTTGCATATAGTACTGTATTTAATTTATTTATTTGTGTTTTTCACTGAATATTAACTCAACTGAAGTTGTGGCTGTCTCTACAGAGTACTTTTTAGAATTTCTGTGTAGCCATTGATAGCAGTGGGGGTAGTTTCACCTCATCACTGACATTCTGTCTTGCCTTATATAAGTGGTACATTTTGAGTTATCTCTGCTTAATATCAGAGCTTTGGCTGGCTAACATCTACCTGAAATCAGCTGGACATATAAGTGAATTTAAGTACACTTTTATCTGCTCTTTTGCATATAGTACTGTATTTAATTTATTTATTTGTGTTTTTCACTGAATATTAACTCAACTGAAGTTGTGGCTGTCTCTCTACAGAGTACTTTTTAGAATTTCTGTGTAGCCATTGATAGCAGTGGGGTAGTTTCACCTCATCACTGACATTCTGTCTTGCCTTATATAAGTGGTACATTTTGAGTTATCTCTGCTTAATATCAGAGCTTTGGCTGGCTAACATCTACCTGAAATCAGCTGGATGTATAAGTGAATTTAAGTACACTTTTATCTGCTCTTTTGCATATAGTACTGTATTTAATTTATTTATTTGTGTTTTTCACTGAATATTAACTCAACTGAAGTTGTGGCTGTCTCTCTACAGAGTACTTTTTAGAATTTCTGTGTAGCCATTGATAGCAGTGGGGTAGTTTCACCTCATCACTGACATTCTGTCTTGCCTTATATAAGTGGTACATTTTGAGTTATCTCTGCTTAATATCAGAGCTTTGGCAGCTAACATCTACCTGAAATCAGCTGGACATATAAGTGAATTTAAGTACACTTTTATCTGCTCTTTTGCATATAGTACTGTATTTAATTTATTTATTTGTGTTTTTCACTGAATATTAACTCAACTGAAGTTGTGGCTGTCTCTACAGAGTACTTTTTAGAATTTCTGTGTAGCCATTGATAGCAGTGGGGGTAGTTTCACCTCATCACTGACATTCTGTCTTGCCTTATATAAGTGGTACATTTTGAGTTATCTCTGCTTAATATCAGAGCTTTGGCTGGCTAACATCTACCTGAAATCAGCTGGATGTATAAGTGAATTTAAGTACACTTTTATCTGCTCTTTTGCATATAGTACTGTATTTAATTTATTTATTTGTGTTTTCACTGAATATTAACTCAACTGAAGTTGTGGCTGTCTCTCTACAGAGTACTTTTTAGAATTTCTGTGTAGCCATTGATAGCAGTGGGGGTAGTTTCACCTCATCACTGACATTCTGTCTTGCCTTATATAAGTGGTACATTTTGAGTTATCTCTGCTTAATATCAGAGCTTTGGCCAGCTAACATCTACCTGAAATCAGCTGGATGTATAAGTGAATTTAAGTACACTTTTATCTGCTCTTTTGCATATAGTACTGTATTTAATTTATTTATTTGTGTTTTTCACTGAATATTAACTCAACTGAAGTTGTGGCTGTCTCTCTACAGAGTACTTTTTAGAATTTCTGTGTAGCCATTGATAGCAGTGGGGGTAGTTTCACCTCATCACTGACATTCTGTCTTGCCTTATATAAGTGGTACATTTTGAGTTATCTCTGCTTAATATCAGAGCTTTGGCTAACATCTACCTGAAATCAGCTGGATGTATAAGTGAATTTAAGTACACTTTTATCTGCTCTTTTGCATATAGTACTGTATTTAATTTATTTATTTGTGTTTTCACTGAATATTAACTCAACTGAAGTTGTGGCTGTCTCTCTACAGAGTACTTTTTAGAATTTCTGTGTAGCCATTGATAGCAGTGGGGGGTAGTTTCACCTCATCACTGACATTCTGTCTTGCCTTATATAAGTGGTACATTTTGAGTTATCTCTGCTTAATATCAGAGCTTTGGCTGGCTAACATCTACCTGAAATCAGCTGGATGTATAAGTGAATTTAAGTACACTTTTATCTGCTCTTTTGCATATAGTACTGTATTTAATTTATTTATTTGTGTTTTTCACTGAATATTAACTCAACTGAAGTTGTGGCTGTCTCTCTACAGAGTACTTTTTAGAATTTCTGTGTAGCCATTGATAGCAGTGGGGTAGTTTCATCTCATCACTGACATTCTGTCTTGCCTTATATAAGTGGTACATTTTGAGTTATCTCTGCTTAATATCAGAGCTTTGGCCAGCTAACATCTACCTGAAATCAGCTGGATGTATAAGTGAATTTAAGTACACTTTTATCTGCTCTTTTGCATATAGTACTGTATTTAATTTATTTATTTGTGTTTTTCACTGAATATTAACTCAACTGAAGTTGTAGCTGTCTCTCCAGAGTACTTTTTAGAATTTCTGTGTAGCCATTGATAGCAGTGGGGGTAGTTTCAGCTCATCACTGACATTCTGTCTTGCCTGATATAAGTGGTACATTTTGAGTTATCTCTGTTTAATATCAGAGCTTTGGCCGGCTAACATCTACCTGAAATCAGCTGGACGTATAAGTGAATTTAAGTACACTTTTATCTGCTCTTTTGCATATAGTACTGTATTTAATTTATTTATTTGGGTTTTCACTGAATATTAACTCAACTGAAGTTGTGGCTGTCTCTCTACAGAGTACTTTTTAGAATTTCTGTGTAGCCATTGATAGCAGTGGGGGTAGTTTCACCTCATCACTGACATTCTGTCTTGCCTTATATAAGTGGTACATTTTGAGTTATCTCTGCTTAATATCAGAGCTTTGGCCAGCTAACATCTACCTGAAATCAGCTGGATGTATAAGTGAATTTAAGTACACTTTTATCTGCTCTTTTGCATATAGTACTGTATTTAATTTATTTATTTGTGTTTTTCACTGAATATTAACTCAACTGAAGTTGTGGCTGTCTCTCTACAGAGTACTTTTTAGAATTTCTGTGTAGCCATTGATAGCAGTGGGGGTAGTTTCACCTCATCACTGACATTCTGTCTTGCCTTATATAAGTGGTACATTTTGAGTTATCTCTGCTTAATATCAGAGCTTTGGCCGGCTAACATCTACCTGAAATCAGCTGGACATATAAGTGAATTTAAGTACACTTTTATCTGCTCTTTTGCATATAGTACTGTATTTAATTTATTTATTTGTGTTTTTCACTGAATATTAACTCAACTGAAGTTGTGGCTGTCTCTCTACAGAGTACTTTTAGAATTTCTGTGTAGCCATTGATAGCAGTGGGGGTAGTTTCACCTCATCACTGACATTCTGTCTTGCCTTATATAAGTGGTACATTTTGAGTTATCTCTGCTTAATATCAGAGCTTTGGCCAGCTAACATCTACCTGAAATCAGCTGGATGTATAAGTGAATTTAAGTACACTTTTATCTGCTCTTTTGCATATAGTGCTGTGTTTAATTTACTTATTTGTGTTTTTCACTGAATATTAATGCAACTGAAGTTGTGGCCGTCACTCTACAGAGTACTTTTAGAATTTCTGTGTAGCCATTGATAGAAGTGGGGGGGGATAGTTTCACCTCATCACTGACATTCTGTCTTGCCTTATATAAGTGGTACATTTTGAGTTATCTCTGCTTAATATCAGAGCTTTGGCAGGCTAACATCTACCTGAAATCAGCTGGATATATAAGTGAATTTCAGTACACTTTTTTCTGCTCTTTTGCATATAGTAGTGTATTTAATTTATTTATTTGTGTTTTTCACTGAATATTAACTCAACTGAAGTTGTGGCTGTCTCTCTACAGAGTACTTTTTAGAATTTCTGTGTAGCCATTGATAGCAGTGGGGGTAGTTTCACCTCATCACTGACATTCTGTCTTGCCTTATATAAGTGGTACATTTTGAGTTATCTCTGCTTAATATCAGAGCTTTGGCTGGCTAACATCTACCTGAAATCAGCTGGATGTATAAGTGAATTTAAGTACACTTTTATCTGCTCTTTTGCATATAGTACTGTATTTAATTTATTTATTTGTGTTTTCACTGAATATTAACTCAACTGAAGTTGTGGCTGTCTCTCTACAGAGTACTTTTTAGAATTTCTGTGTAGCCATTGATAGCAGTGGGGGTAGTTTCACCTCATCACTGACATTCTGTCTTGCCTTATATAAGTGGTACATTTTGAGTTATCTCTGCTTAATATCAGAGCTTTGGCTGGCTAACATCTACCTGAAATCAGCTGGATGTATAAGTGAATTTAAGTACACTTTTATCTGCTCTTTTGCATATAGTACTGTATTTAATTTATTTATTTGTGTTTTTCACTGAATATTAACTCAACTGAAGTTGTGGCTGTCTCTCTACAGAGTACTTTTAGAATTTCTGTGTAGCCATTGATAGCAGTGGGGGTAGTTTCACCTCATCACTGACATTCTGTCTTGCCTTATATAAGTGGTACATTTTGAGTTATCTCTGCTTAATATCAGAGCTTTGGCCAGCTAACATCTACCTGAAATCAGCTGGATGTATAAGTGAATTTAAGTACACTTTTATCTGCTCTTTTGCATATAGTACTGTATTTAATTTATTTATTTGTGTTTTCACTGAATATTAACTCAACTGAAGTTGTGGCTGTCTCTCTACAGAGTACTTTTTAGAATTTCTGTGTAGCCATTGATAGCAGTGGGGGTAGTTTCACCTCATCACTGACATTCTGTCTTGCCTTATATAAGTGGTACATTTTGAGTTATCTCTGCTTAATATCAGAGCTTTGGCCAGCTAACATCTACCTGAAATCAGCTGGATGTATAAGTGAATTTAAGTACACTTTTATCTGCTCTTTTGCATATAGTACTGTATTTAATTTATTTATTTGTGTTTTCACTGAATATTAACTCAACTGAAGTTGTGGCTGTCTCTCTACAGAGTACTTTTTAGAATTTCTGTGTAGCCATTGATAGCAGTGGGGGTAGTTTCACCTCATCACTGACATTCTGTCTTGCCTTATATAAGTGGTACATTTTGAGTTATCTCTGCTTAATATCAGAGCTTTGGCTGGCTAACATCTACCTGAAATCAGCTGGATGTATAAGTGAATTTAAGTACACTTTTATCTGCTCTTTTGCATATAGTACTGTATTTAATTTATTTATTTGTGTTTTTCACTGAATATTAACTCAACTGAAGTTGTGGCTGTCTCTCTACAGAGTACTTTTTAGAATTTCTGTGTAGCCATTGATAGCAGTGGGGGTAGTTTCACCTCATCACTGACATTCTGTCTTGCCTTATATAAGTGGTACATTTTGAGTTATCTCTGCTTAATATCAGAGCTTTGGCCGGCTAACATCTACCTGAAATCAGCTGGATGTATAAGTGAATTTAAGTACACTTTTATCTGCTCTTTTGCATATAGTACTGTATTTAATTTATTTATTTGTGTTTTTCACTGAATATTAACTCAACTGAAGTTGTGGCTGTCTCTCTACAGAGTACTTTTTAGAATTTCTGTGTAGCCATTGATAGCAGTGGGGGTAGTTTCACCTCATCACTGACATTCTGTCTTGCCTTATATAAGTGGTACATTTTGAGTTATCTCTGCTTAATATCAGAGCTTTGGCCAGCTAACATCTACCTGAAATCAGCTGGATGTATAAGTGAATTTAAGTACACTTTTATCTGCTCTTTTGCATATAGTACTGTATTTAATTTATTTATTTGTGTTTTTCACTGAATATTAACTCAACTGAAGTTGTGGCTGTCTCTCTACAGAGTACTTTTTAGAATTTCTGTGTAGCCATTGATAGCAGTGGGGGTAGTTTCACCTCATCACTGACATTCTGTCTTGCCTTATATAAGTGGTACATTTTGAGTTATCTCTGCTTAATATCAGAGCTTTGGCTGGCTAACATCTACCTGAAATCAGCTGGATGTATAAGTGAATTTAAGTACACTTTTATCTGCTCTTTTGCATATAGTACTGTATTTAATTTATTTATTTGTGTTTTTCACTGAATATTAACTCAACTGAAGTTGTGGCTGTCTCTCTACAGAGTACTTTTTAGAATTTCTGTGTAGCCATTGATAGCAGTGGGGGTAGTTTCACCTCATCACTGACATTCTGTCTTGCCTTATATAAGTGGTACATTTTGAGTTATCTCTGCTTAATATCAGAGCTTTGGCCAGCTAACATCTACCTGAAATCAGCTGGACATATAAGTGAATTTAAGTACACTTTTATCTGCTCTTTTGCATATAGTACTGTATTTAATTTATTTATTTGTGTTTTCACTGAATATTAACTCAACTGAAGTTGTGGCTGTCTCTCTACAGAGTACTTTTTAGAATTTCTGTGTAGCCATTGATAGCAGTGGGGGGTAGTTTCACCTCATCACTGACATTCTGTCTTGCCTTATATAAGTGGTACATTTTGAGTTATCTCTGCTTAATATCAGAGCTTTGGCCAGCTAACATCTACCTGAAATCAGCTGGACATATAAGTGAATTTAAGTACACTTTTATCTGCTCTTTTGCATATAGTACTGTATTTAATTTATTTATTTGTGTTTTCACTGAATATTAACTCAACTGAAGTTGTGGCTGTCTCTCTACAGAGTACTTTTTAGAATTTCTGTGTAGCCATTGATAGCAGTGGGGGTAGTTTCACCTCATCACTGACATTCTGTCTTGCCTTATATAAGTGGTACATTTTGAGTTATCTCTGCTTAATATCAGAGCTTTGGCCAGCTAACATCTACCTGAAATCAGCTGGACATATAAGTGAATTTAAGTACACTTTTATCTGCTCTTTTGCATATAGTACTGTATTTAATTTATTTATTTGTGTTTTCACTGAATATTAACTCAACTGAAGTTGTGGCTGTCTCTCTACAGAGTACTTTTTAGAATTTCTGTGTAGCCATTGATAGCAGTGGGGGTAGTTTCACCTCATCACTGACATTCTGTCTTGCCTTATATAAGTGGTACATTTTGAGTTATCTCTGCTTAATATCAGAGCTTTGGCCAGCTAACATCTACCTGAAATCAGCTGGATGTATAAGTGAATTTAAGTACACTTTTATCTGCTCTTTTGCATATAGTACTGTATTTAATTTATTTATTTGTGTTTTTCACTGAATATTAACTCAACTGAAGTTGTGGCTGTCTCTCTACAGAGTACTTTTTAGAATTTCTGTGTAGCCATTGATAGCAGTGGGGGTAGTTTCACCTCATCACTGACATTCTGTCTTGCCTTATATAAGTGGTACATTTTGAGTTATCTCTGCTTAATATCAGAGCTTTGGCCAGCTAACATCTACCTGAAATCAGCTGGATGTATAAGTGAATTTAAGTACACTTTTATCTGCTCTTTTGCATATAGTACTGTATTTAATTTATTTATTTGTGTTTTCACTGAATATTAACTCAACTGAAGTTGTGGCTGTCTCTCTACAGAGTACTTTTAGAATTTCTGTGTAGCCATTGATAGCAGTGGGGGTAGTTTCACCTCATCACTGACATTCTGTCTTGCCTTATATAAGTGGTACATTTTGAGTTATCTCTGCTTAATATCAGAGCTTTGGCCAGCTAACATCTACCTGAAATCAGCTGGATGTATAAGTGAATTTAAGTACACTTTTATCTGCTCTTTTGCATATAGTACTGTATTTAATTTATTTATTTGTGTTTTTCACTGAATATTAACTCAACTGAAGTTGTGGCTGTCTCTCTACAGAGTACTTTTTAGAATTTCTGTGTAGCCATTGATAGCAGTGGGGGTAGTTTCACCTCATCACTGACATTCTGTCTTGCCTTATATAAGTGGTACATTTTGAGTTATCTCTGCTTAATATCAGAGCTTTGGCCAGCTAACATCTACCTGAAATCAGCTGGATGTATAAGTGAATTTAAGTACACTTTTATCTGCTCTTTTGCATATAGTACTGTATTTAATTTATTTATTTGTGTTTTCACTGAATATTAACTCAACTGAAGTTGTGGCTGTCTCTCTACAGAGTACTTTTTAGAATTTCTGTGTAGCCATTGATAGCAGTGGGGTAGTTTCACCTCATCACTGACATTCTGTCTTGCCTTATATAAGTGGTACATTTTGAGTTATCTCTGCTTAATATCAGAGCTTTGGCCGGCTAACATCTACCTGAAATCAGCTGGACATATAAGTGAATTTAAGTACACTTTTATCTGCTCTTTTGCATATAGTACTGTATTTAATTTATTTATTTGTGTTTTTCACTGAATATTAACTCAACTGAAGTTGTGGCTGTCTCTCTACAGAGTACTTTTTAGAATTTCTGTGTAGCCATTGATAGCAGTGGGGGTAGTTTCACCTCATCACTGACATTCTGTCTTGCCTTATATAAGTGGTACATTTTGAGTTATCTCTGCTTAATATCAGAGCTTTGGCCAGCTAACATCTACCTGAAATCAGCTGGATGTATAAGTGAATTTAAGTACACTTTTATCTGCTCTTTTGCATATAGTACTGTATTTAATTTATTTATTTGTGTTTTCACTGAATATTAACTCAACTGAAGTTGTGGCTGTCTCTCTACAGAGTACTTTTTAGAATTTCTGTGTAGCCATTGATAGCAGTGGGGGTAGTTTCACCTCATCACTGACATTCTGTCTTGCCTTATATAAGTGGTACATTTTGAGTTATCTCTGCTTAATATCAGAGCTTTGGCTGGCTAACATCTACCTGAAATCAGCTGGATGTATAAGTGAATTTAAGTACACTTTTATCTGCTCTTTTGCATATAGTACTCTATTTAATTTATTTATTTGTGTTTTCAATGAATATTAACTCAACTAAACTTGTGGCTGTCTCTCTACAGAGTACTTTTTAGAATTTCTGTGTAGCCATAGATAGCAGCGGGGTGTAGTTTCACCTCATCACTGACATTCTGTCTTGCCTTATATAAGTGGTACATTTTGAGTTATCTCTGCTTAATACCAGAGCTTTGGCCAACATACATCTACCTGAAATCAGCTGGATGTATAAGTGAATTTAAGTACACTTTTATCTGCTCTTTTGCATATAGTACTGTATTTAATTTATTTATTTGTGTTTTTCACTGAATATTAACTCAACTGAAGTTGTGGCTGTCTCTCTACAGAGTACTTTTTAGAATTTCTGTGTAGCCATTGATAGCAGTGGGGTAGTTTCACCTCATCACTGACATTCTGTCTTGCCTTATATAAGTGGTACATTTTGAGTTATCTCTGCTTAATATCAGAGCTTTGGCTGGCTAACATCTACCTGAAATCAGCTGGATGTATAAGTGAATTTAAGTACACTTTTATCTGCTCTTTTGCATATAGTACTGTATTTAATTTATTTATTTGTGTTTTTCACTGAATATTAACTCAACTGAAGTTGTGGCTGTCTCTACAGAGTACTTTTTAGAATTTCTGTGTAGCCATTGATAGCAGTGGGGGTAGTTTCACCTCATCACTGACATTCTGTCTTGCCTTATATAAGTGGTACATTTTGAGTTATCTCTGCTTAATATCAGAGCTTTGGCCAGCTAACATCTACCTGAAATCAGCTGGATGTATAAGTGAATTTAAGTACACTTTTATCTGCTCTTTTGCATATAGTACTGTATTTAATTTATTTATTTGTGTTTTCACTGAATATTAACTCAACTGAAGTTGTGGCTGTCTCTCTACAGAGTACTTTTTAGAATTTCTGTGTAGCCATTGATAGCAGTGGGGGTAGTTTCACCTCATCACTGACATTCTGTCTTGCCTTATATAAGTGGTACATTTTGAGTTATCTCTGCTTAATATCAGAGCTTTGGCTGGCTAACATCTACCTGAAATCAGCTGGATGTATAAGTGAATTTAAGTACACTTTTATCTGCTCTTTTGCATATAGTACTGTATTTAATTTATTTATTTGTGTTTTTCACTGAATATTAACTCAACTGAAGTTGTGGCTGTCTCTCTACAGAGTACTTTTTAGAATTTCTGTGTAGCCATTGATAGCAGTGGGGGTAGTTTCACCTCATCACTGACATTCTGTCTTGCCTTATATAAGTGGTACATTTTGAGTTATCTCTGCTTAATATCAGAGCTTTGGCCAGCTAACATCTACCTGAAATCAGCTGGATGTATAAGTGAATTTAAGTACACTTTTATCTGCTCTTTTGCATATAGTACTGTATTTAATTTATTTATTTGTGTTTTTCACTGAATATTAACTCAACTGAAGTTGTGGCTGTCTCTCTACAGAGTACTTTTAGAATTTCTGTGTAGCCATTGATAGCAGTGGGGTAGTTTCACCTCATCACTGACATTCTGTCTTGCCTTATATAAGTGGTACATTTTGAGTTATCTCTGCTTAATATCAGAGCTTTGGCTGGCTAACATCTACCTGAAATCAGCTGGATGTATAAGTGAATTTAAGTACACTTTTATCTGCTCTTTTGCATATAGTACTGTATTTAATTTATTTATTTGTGTTTTTACTGAATATTAACTCAACTGAAGTTGTGGCTGTCTCTCTACAGAGTACTTTTTAGAATTTCTGTGTAGCCATTGATAGCAGTGGGGTAGTTTCACCTCATCACTGACATTCTGTCTTGCCTTATATAAGTGGTACATTTTGAGTTATCTCTGCTTAATATCAGAGCTTTGGCCAGCTAACATCTACCTGAAATCAGCTGGATGTATAAGTGAATTTAAGTACACTTTTATCTGCTCTTTTGCATATAGTACTGTATTTAATTTATTTATTTGTGTTTTTCACTGAATATTAACTCAACTGAAGTTGTGGCTGTCTCTCTACAGAGTACTTTTTAGAATTTCTGTGTAGCCATTGATAGCAGTGGGGGTAGTTTCACCTCATCACTGACATTCTGTCTTGCCTTATATAAGTGGTACATTTTGAGTTATCTCTGCTTAATATCAGAGCTTTGGCTGGCTAACATCTACCTGAAATCAGCTGGATGTATAAGTGAATTTAAGTACACTTTTATCTGCTCTTTTGCATATAGTACTGTATTTAATTTATTTATTTGTGTTTTTCACTGAATATTAACTCAACTGAAGTTGTGGCTTTCTCTCTACAGAGTACTTTTTAGAATTTCTGTGTAGCCATTGATAGCAGTGGGCGATAGTTTCACCTCATCACTGACATTCTGCCTTGCCTTATATAAGTGGTATATTTTGAGTTATCTCTGCTTAATTTCAGTGCTTTGGCCAGCTAACATCTACCTGAAATCAGCTGGACTTATAAGTGAATTTAAATACAATTTTATCTGCTCTTTTGCATTTAGTACTGTATTTAATTTATTTATTTGTGTTTTTCACTGAATATTAATTCAACTGAAGTTGTGGCTGTCTCTCTACAGAGTACTTTTTAGAATTTCTGTGTAGGCATTGATAGCAGTGGGGGATAGCTTCACCACATCACTGACATTCTGTCTTGCCTTATATATGTGGTACATTTTGAGTTATCTCTGCTTAATATCAGAACTTTGGCCGGCTAACATCTACCTGAAATAAACTGGACGTATAAGTGAATTTAAGCACACTTCTATCTGCTCTTTTGCATATAGTAATGTATTTAATTTATTTATTTGTTGTATTTACTTTATTTATTTGTGTTTTTCACTGAATATTATCTCAACTGAAGTTGTGTCTGTCTCTCTACAGAGAACTTTTTAGAATTTCTGTGCAGCCATTGAGAGCAGTGGGGAGTAGTTTCACCTCATCACTGACACTGTCTCTTGCCTTATATAAGTGGTACATTTTGAGTTTTCTCTGCTTAATATCAGTGCTTTGGTCAGCTAAAATCTACCTGAAATCAACTGGATGTATAAATGAATTTAAGTACACTTTTATCTGCTCTTTTGCATATAGTACTGTATTTCATTTATTTATTTGTGTTTTTCACTGAATATTAACTCAGTTGAAGATGTGGTTGTCTCTCTACAGAGTACTTTTAGAATTTCTGTGTAGCCATTGATAGCAGTGGGGGATAGTTTCACCTCATCACTGACATTCTGTCTTGCCTTATATAAGTGGTACATTGTGAGTTATCTCTGCTTAATATCAGAGCTTTGGACTGCTAAACTCTACCTGAAATCAACTGGATGTACAAGTGAATTTACGTACACTTTTATCTGCTCTTTTGCATATAGTACTGTATTTAATTTATTTGTGTTTTTCACTGAATATTAACTCAACTGAAGTTGTGGCTGTCTCTCTACAGAGTACTTTTTAGAATTTCTGTGTAGCCATTCATAGTAGTGGGGGCAGTTTCACCTCATCACTGGCATGCTGTCTTGCCTTATATAAGTGGTACATTTTGAGTTATCACTGCTTAATATCAGAGCTTTGGCTGGCTAACATCAACCTGAATTCAAATGGATGTATAGGTGAATTTAAGTACACTTGTATCTGCTCTTTTGCATATAGTAATGTATTTAATTTATTTATTTATTTGTGTTTTTCTCTGAATATTATCTCAACTGAAGTTATGGCTGTCTCTCTACAGAGAACTTTTTAGAATTTCTGTGTAGCCATTAAGAGCAGTGGGGAGTAGTTTCACCTCATCACTGACACTCTGTCTTGCCTTATATAAGTGGTACATTTTGAGTTATCTCTGCTTAATATCAGTGCTTTGGTCGGCTAACATCTAACTGAAATCAATTGGACGTATCAATGAATTTAAGTACACTTTTATCTGCTCTTTTGCATATAGTACTGTATTTCATTTATTTATTAGTGTTTTTCACTGAATATTAACTCAACTGAAGTTGTGGCTGTCCCTCAACAGAGTACTTTTTACAATTTCTGTGTAGCCATTGATAGCAGTGGGGGATAGTTTCACCTCATCACTGACATTCTCTTGCCTTATATAAGTGGTACATTGTGAGTTATCTCTGCTTAATATCAGAGCTTTGGAAGGCTAAACTCGATCTGAAATCAACTGGATGTACAAGTGAATTTTTGTACACTTTTATCTGCTCTTTTGCATATAGTACTGTATTCAATTTATTTGTGTTTTTCACTGAATATTAACTCAATTGAAGTTGTGGCTGTCTCTATGCAGAGTACTTTTTAGAATTTCTGTGCAGCCATTGATAGCAGTGAGGGATAGTTTCACCTCATCACTGACATTCTCTTGCCTTATATAAGTGGTACATTTTGAGTTATCTCTGCTTAACATGAGAGCTTTGGCCAGCTAACATCTACTTGAAATCAACTGGATGTATAAGTGAATTTAAGTACACTTTTATCTACTCACTTGCATATAGTACTGTATAAAATTTGTTTATTTGTGTTTTTCACTGAATATTACCTCAACTGAAGTTGTGGCTGTCTCTTTACAGTTAGCTCCACACCCACCCTCCCTGTTGTTGTTTTGGTGTTAATGTTGGTGGTTTTGAAATTGCCCGCCCCTCTTGTAGATTTGTATTTGGAAACTCATCTCATTTGCTCACTCAACTGAGTGCAGTGAGATCACATTCTGATTTCAGCACTCCTACTGTGTACAATGAGAGCATTTGGGAAGGACAACCCCTGTAGCCTCTTAATCTCTGTTTATTCGTCATTTGTTAACTTAGTTGCATTTATTTGAACTGTATTGGTCGTACTGTTGCTACACACTCGAGTGGCCTGGCCTGCACTACAATTTGAGCTGTATTTACTGCTGTTTTAGCTGCTTTTCTGTAACAAAAAAAATTCTAAGCTTGTTTCCTGCCTTTCCTGTAACTAGTCAAGTTCAGATACAAACTTGCTGTATCCAGGAGTGTTGGTAAGCTTCTGAGCTCGCCAAGCCTTTCTGTGCTGGAGGGAAGCATTCTAGCTTATCAGTGGGAGTGGTAAGCATCAGGTAGCCTATCTACCACAAGTGGAGTGGTCTCTGGCCCAGAAATTGTAGCTATTGGCTGTTTCAGCAGTTTTTTTCCATCTCTTTCAACTTTCTGGTTTGAAAGCCGCACTTGCTCCTGTTTACTGCCTTTCCTATAACTAGCCTAGTCCAGTTACAGAGTTGCTGTATCCAGGATTGTTAGTATGCTTCTGAGCCCCCCCAAGCCTTTCTGTGTTGGAGGGAAGCCTTCTAGCTTATCAGTGGGAGTGATAAGCATTAGGTAGTCTATCTACCACAAGCGGAGTGGTTCCTGGGCCAGAAATTGTAGCTATTGGCTGTTTGGGCAGTTTTTTTCCATCTCTTTCGATGTTCTTGTTTAAAAGCTGCACTTGCACTTGTTTCCCACCTTTCCTGTAACTAGCCTAAACCAGATACAGAGCTGCTGTATCCAGGACTGTTGGTAAGCTTCTGAGCCCCACAAGCCTTTCTGTGTTGGAGGAAAGCCTTATAGCTTATCAGTGGGAGTGGTAAGCACTAGGTAGCCTGTCTACCATGAGAGGAGAGGTTTGTGGCCCAGAAATTGTAGTTTATTGACCATTTGGACAGTTTGTCCATCTCTTTCAACTTTCTCGTTTAAAAGACCACATCTGTGCTTGTTTCCCATCTTTCCTGTAACTAACCTACTGGGTAGCACTAGAAAGCCTTAAACTGATACAAGCCTTCTAGCTTAGAAGAGAGATTTTGAAGTGATTAAGTATCAGTTTTCTGTACTTTCTTGCTGTACTTAACTGTTTTCCGCCTGAACGCAGATTTTCCAGCATTTATTGTGATTTAAAAGCTTATTTTTTTCACATATTGTACTTATTTGACTGCCTGCACTTTTAAAACGTTGTTTTTTGTTTAAATAATTTAACTGTTGTAGGCTACACACTAAAGTGCGATAGCCTTTTCTGATCATTTGTAGTCGTTTAAAGCTGTTTTAAGTGTATTTTTTAATGTTTTTGCCTTATCTTTTCAAAAAAAAAATCAAAACAAAAATTCCTTGTTTCCTGCCTTTCTTAGCTAGTATAGTCCAGTTTTCAGGCTAGTGCTGAATTCAGGGCTGTGATACTAGTTTCTGAGTTGCCCATACCTTACTTGGATAGAAAGAAGCTTTGAGCAACCTATCTGTCCCTGGAGGAGTGGTTCCAGCCCAGAAGTTAGTAGTTTATTGGCCATTTTTGGCTAATTTCTATCTCTTTCATTTCCCTACTATAAAAACTGTGTTTGCATGGTTTTGCGCACTGGGCAGTGCCGGTTAGCTATGGTTAAATTATTTCCGGCTCCACTAAGTCTCCTCTTCAGTTTTGCCCTTGAAGCTAGTCCACCTCTCAACCTAAGCACTCAAAAAGCATCTTACAGCCCAGCACTTGCTCAGACCTAATAGCAAGCACTAATAAACCCTGACACTGATTGCCCAGCAGGGCAAGGCTCTTTATTCACCCCTCACCAACCAAGCGACTAAGCAGCTTACCCTACTATTCAGGCATGACCAAAAGGCAACTTCAGGTGCACATTCCAGTCCAGCTGGTGAATCTGGGTATCCTGAGGCAATGTTACAACTGCCTCATGTACACAGACAACCCTCTCCTCCTACCACAAAACACTAACATATGTGAGAGATGCAGTTATACAGCCAAACTGGAAGCTAAACTGTCTCTACCCAAGACTGGAACAGGCAGTCAATAGGAGAAGGTTAACACTTGCACCACACCTTCAGCCACACACAGACCTACTAAAACAGCACTGGCAAAAAATACACATAAATACACACTCGGAGGCTCTAAATAAAAACCTGGAAAAGCATCAGAGACCTCCAAAGCAGACACCCAAACAACCTGCACCTCCCGTCACAAACCAGACAACACATAAAACACAAAATCAGTGTGCTGCACAATCACAGCCCTTAAGGCGAAATAGCATACCTAACACACTAGTAATAGGTGACTCTATAGTCAGGCACACTGACGTCCCACTCACTAGGCTGGACAAGCAGAAGGTTACTATTAGCTGCATGTCGGGAGACAGAATCCGCCACATAACACAAGCACTCAGGTCACTCCAGACCAAGTACAAATATGACTCTGTCATTGTTCATCTTGGTGTGAATGACCTGAGACGTACCTCCCTGGACTACATGAAAAGAGACATGGACGAGCTCTCTGATCATGTAGCTCAGGTTGGTATGACCCTGACCCTGAGTAGCATCCTGCCCTCACCAAGAATGATACCTCAGTATAAAGAAAAAATGATCAATTTCAACAATTGGCTAAGCTTCTAGTGTCATTCAAAAGAGATCCAGTGTCTGTCAGCCTGGGACGACATGCTTGACAAGCTGCATTGCTTTGCAAGAGACGGCTTGCACCTGTCACCCCTAGGCTTTTGAATACTGGCCAAGGCTCTTGCCGCTCCCATAGTGCCTTTTTTTAGGCAAGGATCAAAAGTCAAACCCACCTCCATTAACAGCACAATTAACAAAAAAATGAAGGTTATGCTACTCAACGCCAAGAGTTTGAATCTCAAAATGCACGCACTCGAAGCACTCCTCAGTATGGAGAACATCGACATCTATGCAGTAGCTGAAACCTGGTTCGAGGCTCCAGAGAGCACCCCAGCACTACCGGGCTACAACTCATACCACACATTTTGGCCACAGAACATGGACCAAAACACAAAGGGAGGGGGTGCATCCATATTCATCAAGGATACCTACAC
Source organism: Protopterus annectens (assembly GCF_019279795.1). NCBI lineage: Eukaryota > Metazoa > Chordata > Ceratodontiformes > Protopteridae > Protopterus > Protopterus annectens. The sequence goes on from NC_056732.1 coordinate 667,273,887, forward strand.
CTTCAGGTTAGTGGCACAGTATGATACATCTAAGATCATACATGTGCAACTAACATCGGGCAAATTTGCAATGCAAATTGTGGCCTGCTACAGATCACCCTCCATTACCCAGGACCAACACTCCACCTTTCTGGAGACAATGAAAAACATGAAGGTCCCATGAACACCCTGATACTGGGTGATTTTAATTACCCTACCATTCATTGGGAAAACTACTCGAGTACAAATTCCCAGGCCCAGCGCTTACTGGAATTCATCAACTCAAGCACCCTTGATCAGCTGGTAAACTCCCTTACCAGAGGTGAAAACATATTGGAGCTGGTCGTCACCAACATGGGCAACAGGTGTTCCACACCAGAGGTCAACCCGTCACTGGTTAGATCAGACCATAAACTAATCACTCTGGATGTCCACATCCCACCACCACCCCCAACTAAGGAAACCACAGTAAAAAACTTTTCTAAAGCAAACTTCACCTTACTTAAGACAGAGGTGGTAAGTTTCACAGCCCCCACACTAAAGGATAACTCTGCCCAAGATGCAGAAACCTTTACAAATGCACTCTATGAGCACCTACAAGGATGCATGGATCATGCCATCCCTAGCAAAACCAAAACTCACTCCTCTAAGAGAAGGAAACCAGTTTAGTGGACCCCAGCAATAAACAGGCTATACAATAGAAGGAGGAAACTAGTTTAGAAAAAAGCAAATCCCAAGAAGGAAAGACATCCCTGGTCAGTATCAGTAAGAAACTAAGGTCCCTCATGAAATCATCCAAGGCTAACTTCGAAAGAAAAATAGCCAAGGATTCAAATGATAACCACAAAGCCTTCTTTAGCTATGTTAAGAATCTAAGTGGCAACTCACAGATATTCACTGAACTAGTGCAAAATAGCACTAAATATACTGAACCTACTGATATTGCCAACAACCTGGCAGATAGATTTGGTGCAAACTTCACCCCCTCTCACCTCCAAAGGGGCCCACAACAATACCGGAAAAGTGTAGTGTCCCAAAAATCACAGACACACAGGTGAAAAGAGCCCTTTTAAAAGTCAAAAACACAGCGTCAATGGGACCAGACAGTGTCCCAGAATTCGTCTTGCACGAACTACAGAACGAACTAACCCCCTACCTAAACACTCTGTTCAACCTCAGCCTCTCCACAGGCTATGTGCCCATAGAATGGCGCACAGCAATGGTTCTTCCTCTCCACAAAGAAGGGGCTACAACTGACCCTGGTAACTATCGCCCCATAAGCCTGACTATCCTGGTCTGCAAGGCTATGGAGCGCATCATCATGGAACTCATTAACAAAGACATTGGGAACCTCCAAACACTTGACCCGATCCAGTTTCGCTTTGTTAAGGGCAGATCATGCCTACTAAATCTGGTTGATTTCTTCAAGATAGTCAACAAGGCCATAGACAAGGGAAAGGTGGTTCACACAGCCTACCCTGACCTCACTAAGGCTTTCGTCACCATTCACCACTCGAGTATTACAGAAAAACTCATCCGCCTGAACATAAACCCCTGTGTCACGAGATGGGTTTTCAACTGGCTTACAGGCAGAACTCACACGGTAAGAATAGCGGGATCCAGGTCCGACTCTAAACCAGTCACAAGTGGTGTCCCACAAGGCTCAGTCCTGGGACCCCTACTGTTCGGCATATACTTCTCAGAAGTACAGGCAAACACAGGAGGACTATGGCTAACCAAGTTCGCCGATGACTGCAAACTGGGAGCCATAACTGACTCTCCATCTGACACCGACATCCTCCAAAAGGGCTTTACTAAGACGGACACCTGGTGTCAAAGTCATGGCCTCAAGCTAAATGCCAAAAAATGCATAGTCATCCTGTCTGGGAAAAAAAAACACCCATGAATTACCACATAGGTGGCAGCCACCTTAATACAGAAGAGGTAATAAGAGATCTGGGGACCCAGGTAGATAGTAATCTGTCCTTTGACAATCATATTGCCAAAGTAGTTAGGAAATCCTTTTATGTGGCACATCTAATTACTAAAGGGTTTGCATCTAGAAATAAAGAGTTTATAGTGCCCCTCTGCTCATCACTCATTAGACCCATCATAGAGTACAATGCCCCATTTGGGATGTACCTCACAAGACACTTCTAACAGCTGGAAAGACCACAAAAGTACCTCACCAAGAGGATTACTGGCCTCAAACATATGTCCTATGCAGCCCGACTGAAAAAACTCCGGCTTTACTCAGTGGCATATTGCTTACTCACAGGTGATCTCTGCCTGACTTAAAAAGCCATGTCCAACTCAGAATTGATGGACATGCTCTACCTAAAGAAATCCAAGTCACTGCGAGCCACAAGCTCTAGTGAGCTAAACCTCACCACAGCAATAAATAGAACATGCTGGAGGGATAGATTCCTGTCACAGAGACTCCCCATGCTTTGGAACAAATTTCCAAATTACATCAGGCAGAGCACCTCACTAACACTGTTCAAGAGAAACCTTGACGAGTGGATGGGAAACAGAAAATACACCCCTGGGATCACTTCATTGGCTCTGCTTGACAGAGGATCAGTTAATTAATCAATGGGGTGGCAAAAGCCGACACACTCTGGCTAGGCTTATAAATGCCCTCGGGCAGATAGCCTAGTACCTACCTATGAACCTATGAACCTATAGCATTGCACAGTAACACCTTTAGATTTTCTTAGTTTTGAGTAGCTTGCTTCTCTGAAAGGGTTAATTAGTTTTCTTTACTTGGCAGAAGGGATTCTAGAGAATTACAGTCTTGTTGTCAAAGTCCTATGGACAATTAGAACATTTGGTGTCTCTATAAGGTCAGTAAAGGGCCTTTGTGAGCTGTAGTAAGTTGAGAAAGTCAGTAATTTAGCTTGAGTGAAATGAAATGGTAGATAAAAACAGTACTGGGATGATCAGGGCATTCCAGTGGCAAACTCTGCTTCTTTATGGTAAGCTTTGTTTAGGTTGGGCAACTTGGTCAGGAATGGGGGTAGTGACAGTAAGTGACCACAGAGCAATTTTACAAACTACATAAAAGTAACAGCTTTGCCATCATTGCTAATAAAATGTCTAACTTTCTTCGGGCCATACAGGGTCTGCCCTGACTGGTTCCAGAACTTGTTGGTAGAATCCATCATTGTTTTAGCTGCTTTCAAAAGGTTCCTCGAACCACAGACCAAAGCTGTCCATCCTCTTAATAAAGAGTCACATACAATGGATGGACTTGTAAAGCATGTGTTTTCATCTTCCACCTTTACCCTGAAGGTATTAAGCTATATGGTGCATACATTGAGGTTCCAGACGGAGCTAACACTTGAGACAGCATGAGACAGTTCAGGGTCCAGAAAGGTTGCCAACTCTGACTTGAAAGCCAGACTGCCATCCTATTTGAACTAAGTAAACCATGCTTCTTACTTGGACACAGAATTCATGGTTTATTGCTATGTCAGTCTCTGTCTCACCAGCTTTTTTGAAAGCATCAAGGTCAAATTTTTGAATGCCCCAAGTAATATAAACTTGCTGTTTGGTCCCAAGATAAAAGCTGAATTGAGAAACAAGAGAGTGAAGGAAATACTCTCCCCACATCTGTGGAGAAATTCCAGGCTGCTCAGTGTCCATTCTCATGGAATCAAAACCCACATCAGCTTTGGTTTAGAAACTCTGAATAGTCTAATTTTCATGATTCTAATAACCCCCCTCAGCAAGCATCAGAGATTCCAGAAATGACCATCCACCCAGAAAAGGAAGAAATTTTTAGCAGGATGAGCAGGGGTACAAAGGTCCTTCTTCTATATATTAGCAGTCAAAACTTGAAGACTTACCTGCCTGCTCCCCTCTTAAATCAATTAAAGGCTGTTTGTCCCTCCACCTGACTATCACATATGACAAATGAGTAAGGGATATAATATCCAAGGGCTATCATATTCCTTTCATTAACTCATCCATGCCACAGTCCTCCCATCTTCCAGACGCACCCCATCAAAAAACAGCGAGAATACGATAAGTGAGAGCCTGCTCATAGCAAAACAGCCATACAAGAGGTCCTACCAAACCAGAAGGGGCAAGGCTTTTACTCAAGATTCTCTTCAGTCCCTTAGAAAACCAAGGACCTTAGGCCAATTCTCAATCTGAGTGGCCTTTGCCAATATATATATACAAGGAACCCTTCTGAATGGTAATGGTGCAGTCCTGGGTGAATGCCTGCACATCTCCTGCATACAAGACAGTCATTTCACTTCAGTGCATTGTCATTTGGTCTCACCAGAACACCCCAGGTGTTCACCTGATGCATGCCTGTGTTAACAGTGACTCTCACACTGCACAGCATAGCAGTGACTCTTGTGAAATCTCAGGTAATGCCCACATAGTCAGTCACTTTTATAGGTTGCATTCTGAAAATTTTGACTTGCAGAACTTTTCTTCCACTAGACACGATTTCCCCCATCCTGTCAACTGTAATTAAACTAATCCAGAATGATTCTGGATAACATCAACAGTATTCATGTTGACTTATACTGGGTATCACATGAAAGTACTTAAGTGGATCCTCAAACTTCACCAGAAATAGATTTCAGACCCATGGGATTCTCAGATGAGCATATATTCTAAGTTCTATTTTGTATGGCTTACAAATCCAATTTGCCTTTAGACAGACACTTTGAAGCCCCATTTTCCCTGGTGATTGTGAATACAGATGCCTGGGTGGGAGAACTATTTGGAATAGAATGTCCAGAGAAATTGATCATTCCAAGAGGCCAGCCTGCTAATCAGAATTCTGGAAATGACGGCCTTCCTTCTACACTTGTAGGTATTTCAGGACTCCCTCTCATTTCAAACTAACTTCACAGAAGACTGACCCAGTTGTCTTCTGATGCATCATTTGTGGTCCCTCAGTTAAACAGTTGCATGGACACTGTTTTATCACTTCAGGGATCCTCCTTGTGACTTGCTTTCATCCCAACCAACTACAAATGCAGCAACTCCTTTTCCCTTATTCCTGCCACAGGTAGATTTCACAGAGATGCATCCATCCAGAAGTGGCCCCTGAAACTCCTTTACATACTTACCCGTCTTCTCTTATTTCCATGTTTTTACAGAAGGCCAAGAATTGCAGTGCCAAAGTGCTATCAATAGCATCCTTTTGGCTCCAACAGGTGTGGTTCTCCCAGCTTTGGCCTCACCTCTCCACTCAAAGTATTCCGGGAATCTACTGTCTCACGTGTCCTGTAGATCCCCTCCAGTCCTTAATTCCCTAAAGGCTAACCTCCTCAATTCTTCAATGTTGGTGATGTTTAGGGATCCTTTGAACCCCAAGGGGGTGCTCCAAATTCCTACCTTTATCCAGAGACAGACATGTTTCTCTCTTTGAACTGTAGCCAGAGGGATAGATCTGTTTACGACATTTGTTCCTAGCATAGTCGAGTACTTGTCACAGATTTTTGATCTTGTTCTTAGTTTCTCATCTGGCAGCTTTTTCTAACTTTCATCAATGAGCTGACTCTACTTCATTAGCTTTCCTTAAGATTTTCAAGACCTTTCTTGGTTTACCTTTCTTTTGCAGCCTCCAGATAAATTGCTAGTCTCCCCTTGGGATCTCTACTTCTTCCTCAGAAAGCTTATGCTTCCATCTGCATATTGCAAATATATTTCACAGAAAACTGTATTCCTGATGCCTATTACCACAGCCTGAAAATTTCTGAGCTCTGTGCCTTGTGGTCCAACCCAACCCAATATACTTTATCTTTCACAAAGACAAGAGTGTCCACGAGGACCAACCCTTTCTTCATAACTAAGGTGGACCCTGAGTCTAATATTAATCTCTCCATCAATCTCCCAAGAGTTTTTACATAATCGCACTAACCACGGGGAATACGTACATTCTTGTATGGATGATTGTAGACAATTTATATTCTATTTTCATAGAACCAAAGACATTTGAAAAAAAATCACAATTCTTCCACTTCATTTTATGTTAAGAAGTTGGGTACACAAGTGTCTAAAGCTACCCTTTTTGTTTGTCTTTCACAGTGTGTAAAGTGTAAAGTTTTGGTATCCTAAGTATTAAGTATGGTATACCCTTCTCTAACTTTGTCAGTTTGCAGTCTACTAGAGCAATGACCAGTTTGCAAGCCCTACTGAAAAATGCTTCAATGGCTAATGCTTGTATGGCTGCTACATGTGCATCTCTGCTTGCTATCACAGGATACTACAGGCTGCATGCAATTTTTGCATATAGGTCTTCCTTCAGTGCCACCATTATTTAGGGCTTTGTTTCTTGAGAGCCACTCAAGTGGGTCATGAATACTTCTGACACACAGCCTCTATGTTGGTGATGGAGGTGAAACTCCCAATAACTGATATGGCAGTTATATACTTACCATAAAGCTAGATCTGCATTAGTAGTTTCATACATCAACATCCTACACCGCATACCTGATGGCACCTTCACATTCAGGTGAGGTTCTGAGTAGATGTGTTTGTTTCTATTGTTATCCATGCCTTCTGCAGGGTGTCTGATAGCTGGTGTGGAGTTCTAAGGCACACAAAATTATTGGTAAAAGGGAGAGGTTAGAGTAACATGGAAAAGTTCTAGGTTCTGGACTGACTAGTTCCTGCTGGCCTTAGTCATATTGGTGACAGAGATATAACTGCTATTTTAGATATGGTGTTACATTAAGTATATAACTTTTATTATACTTCCTGTCTTTCTTGCATCCTTTCATTAAGGTATAACACAGCATTCCAGGCATGCCACTGCAAAATCTCCATTAGTCCAGCGGTTTTCTAAGATAGCTGCCACTCTCCCAGGAAGGAGTTAGAACCATCTGAGCCCTCAGAGAGAAAGGCCCCTCATATCTTGTTTTGCCAACTTAGTAACATCCTGCTATGTTCTGGAGGCAGTTTTTTCTGCCTTCAGAATTAGGTTCTGGTTCATCAGTTGTCTGGCACTAATAAGTAGATGTCCCTGTTAAATCATCTGATTTGATGTCTTACCATTTCAGACTTTAGTTTGAGCAACTGAGAGTGATCACTGGGTTACCACTTCAAAAGTCCTGTCTGTTTTTATATGTTTGTGAGTAGGGATTGCACCACAGAGGAAAAACCCTGATGACTGCCTGGATGACAGTCTTCTGCAGTCAACTTTAGCATCATGGGAAATGAATTGACTGACTGATCATGGGAGGGCTGATGTTTGGTTAACAACAGGGGAAAAATAATGCAAAAATATTTGCTGCTGACTCTTCGCCTAAACAATAACCCATCTTTTTCTCAATCCACTTCAAAATATTATTCTTTCAACTCAGAGAAATCCTACTCATTTATACAGTTTACTATCAAAAGCACTAAAATCACTTATGCGAACAGTGATTTCCGCGACAAATAACGTCGACTCATACATATTAAGTAGGTTGTATGGTCAATGCAACAAAGTCGACAAATTCTGTCGATCATAGTTTCTAAGTCCCCCATTCACAGCAATGCTGTGAATCCCTTCCCTGTGTACGTCCTTCTAAATGGACGTACACATGAACGTCGACATTCCAACTGTCGCTCCTACCATGGTCGAGGAAGTGGCTGTCAGACATGTCAACGTCGGCCTTTTGACTGTAAACCCATTTATACAATCCACCACATAATAACATTTCAATGTTTGTATTAAACACTCAAAAGTTTCTTGTCTAACAAATGTCTAGCAAATATGAAAACTTACAAATCACCAGCCATTGACAACATAACCCCACATTCTTTCACTTACCTATATTCTGTCTAGCTTATCCATTTAGCTTTTTACCAAATAGTATCATTGAATGCTACATTTATTTACTGCGCAAGAAAGCATATTGCCTTTCCATAAAGAGGGCTCTTCAGTTATGCTGTCAGACTACAGACTCTGAGGCATTCAATCCCTGTGTCTAAAAGCCTGACATGGGTAGTCAACTGTCAACTTATGTCCTATCTTGTAAACAATAAACTATTTTTTGTCTCACAGCATGATCTGTGGGATTGACACAGTCGTTTTATAGTCATTGATTACATTCATAAAGGTGACATAATTAATGCATTATTTCTAAATCTCTCCAAGGTATTCCATATAGTTAATCACACTATGTCAATAAACAGTTCACCAGCATCGATGTTATACCACAACCATCAACTGATTCACAAAAGACCTTACTAACATAATGCAGACCGCTCAATGGAAAATAGCCTTCTCCTCACTAATACACATTCCTCATGGGGTTGTACAAGCTTACATACAGAGACCACTTCTCTCTTCAGTTTCTGTCATCAGTATGGAAACTTTCATTATTTTTGATAACCAGTTATTTAGACAAACAACTGGAGTGGCAATGGGGGCAGCTTGTGCCCCCATTTTTGCAAACATCGTCCTAACACCATGGGAGGTAACCATGTTTTTTCCATCTGGATTGTATAGATACTGTAAATTTTATGGTCGGTTCCTTAATGACATACTTACTTTTTTGGGAAGGTACTGTGGAACAGCTAGGGGAATTTTTTTCAGTTTCCTAACTCTAGCACCTCATTTCTTCGTTTTACCATGGAGGTACAACAAAACAACATTAGTTACTTAGATATTTGTATCACCAAGGACAGGGACTTACAAAATTTCACATCTACTTTATTTAGAAAACCAACATATTCCAACACTCTGCTACATTTCGAGAATAGTCATCCTATATATCAGAAAAGATTGTTGGTTAAAGGCCAATGCATATGGTTGGCACGCATGGTAAGTGATACACAAGTATTTTACAAAGAGAGGGATGTTTTGAAAGAAATGTTGGTAAGGAGAGGTTACCCAGTCTGGTTTCTTGACCCTATATTAGAAGAAGTTACTGAAAAAAGATTAACAGGACACTTTTTTCCATTATTAGGTACAGGTACGGAGGTACTTGCTCCCCTTAGTGACATTCCCAGTAATAGGGAATCAGAGGAAAATAAAACTAAAAACTTTAACAATGCAATGATTTTGACATTCAATCCCCTGTTTTATGGGATAAAAGACATTCTTAAAAAGAACTGGGTTATTTTTAGAAGTGAAGAGGAGTTTACTCAAAAGAATGGGGAAATCCCGGTGGTGGTTTATAAAAAAGATTTCAGTTTCAAAAATATGTTGGAAAGAAGCAAAGAATTAAATAGGTATTATAAGATGGGCAAGATGACAAAATGTGGACAATGTTTACAATTCCAGTACATATTAGAAGGAAGTAGTGTAAAAATCCCAGGATATGGAGTCTTCGTGTTGCACCACAAATTAAATATAGTATACATTGCTGTGTGCCAGGGTTGTGACAACTATTATGTAGACAAATCAAAGAATGCCTCTAGGAAACATATTTATCAGCATGTATACCATATTAACAAAAAAACCTTAACAATGCACAAGCAAAACATATCAATCAGGTCCTCATCATTGTTTTTGATTTTTAGTTATAGATCAGGTTGAGAACAATAGTAGAGGCGACCCTGTGGACTTGTTTCTTGAGTATAAAGAACTTATGTGGCAATTGAGGGTTAGTGCTACTAGCCCCCAAGGGCTGAATGATGTAGTTTCTTTATCTAGTTATTTAAAATTAAAGGCTGATTTTCATTTCTAAGTGTTTAAATTCAGACAAGAGGTTTAAAAAAAACACATGTATTCATTTATACACACACATAAAGGGAATGTGCTGCATCATTTTTATTTTTTATTTCATTTTTATTTTGGTTGACTTTACAATTTGTTCCGTTTATGAAACAGATTGTCATGCTAGCTATAAGAAAAAGAAAAAAAAAGCATTAATGGTTTATGAAAATTAGTTTATGTGTGATTTGATTATTTTCAAACAACTTTAGGAGGTTAAAAATGTGTTCTGGTTTTAATAGGTGTGTCACATGATCCAGCCTAGATATAAAAGGAAGTTGTAAT
>NC_056732.1:667288826-667303826 GCF_019279795.1 Protopterus annectens
CACTGCCATTTCACCTAAGTACCTCCATGCTTCTACTAGTATTTCATCTGGGCCAACAGCCTTTCCATTCTTCATCCTCTTCATAGCTGACCTTACTTCCTCCTTGCTAATCTGTTTCACTTCCTGATTCACTATCCCCACATCATCCAACCTTCTTTCTCTCTCATTCTCTTCATTCATCAGCCCTTCAAAGTACTCTTTCCATCTACTCAACACACTCTCCTCACTTGTGAGTACGTTTCCCTCACTATCCTTTATCACCCTTACCTGCTGCACATTTTTCCCAGCTCTGTCCCTCTGTCTAGCCATTTGGTTCAGGTTAGTGTCCAATCTCTCATACAACTCTCCATATGCCTTATCCTTAGCCTTCGCCACCTCTCTCTTTGCCATGCGTCTCATCTCCTTATACTCATGTCTACTTTCTTCATCTCTTTGGCAATCCCACTTCTTCTTCGCCAGCCTCTTCCTCTGTATACTCACCTGTACTTCCTCATTCCACACAGACACACACACACACCTACGCATGCACGCACGCACATGCACACACACACACACACACACACACACACACACACACACACACACACACACACACACACACACACACACACACACACACACATATATATATATATATATATATATATATATATATATATATACATACACACACACATATACATATAGATATAATTAAACATTTTTGCAGGGGGCAAGTCCCTCTGCATCCCCACACCCTGTGCTAATTATGTATACCAACGTTGAGATCCCACTGCAATGGGGAAAGGGCAAATTTCCTGATGCCCACTGTTCCACGCTGTCTCACAGAAGAAAAGCTAGCAATGTGTGATCAGCTGCATTTCACTCAGTTGTACCAGCTTTTTTCTTTTTAACCATGTGTATTGTCAATCAAATGGCTTGCACCCCTGCAAAAAACATACTTTTTCTTTTGCATGCGACAAGGTGATGTCATAGAGTTACTCATATGATGACATATCAGTATTAGCAAAGTCAATAATTTGTTGTTTTGGTGATTAAACGAAACCCCACATACATATTATATCTATAGCTATATATATATAAAAAATATAAACTACATTTAGACATACTTACATATATAAAACTACACACACACACACACACACACACACACACACATATATATATATATATATATATATATATATCTGTATATACACAAATCAATCTGCTTAATAGAGAGAGAGCTCTGAGAATGTTAGTCCTAGTTTATAAAAAAGTAACGTCAGAACAACGATGTTATGGTATTTCTGCAATAACTGTTTCTAAGAGGCTAATTTTTGCCCCAGGGACACACAGTGCCTGGCAATTAAAGTTTTTTTCTTCCTGCAGAACACAGCCATGTACTTTAATTACTGAATCACTGATTAGCACTCAGGTTTACTGGCTAGACTTGTGAAATCAGAAGGTCACGTCTTTCATTTCTGCATTTCCATCACACTTATGAATTATATTCCTTGTCTTAGGGGTATTTACATTAGAGGAACAATTAATTCTGGATGATTTATTACTTCCCCATGCCATCCTTTTGATTTAGTGCTCCACTGCAAGCAAAACTGACTTTTTAGAGACAGAGACCATCATTATGTTAAATGTTTTCCATCATATTAGAAACTTGTATCTTTCTTTGTACTCATGGCTTTCCACAGAGACTTAATCAGACTTATTATAGTCAAAAAACATACTGTAAAGGTAATGTGCTCCACTTTCCCTTTCTGAACCTTTTCACATCAGGTGGCTGTTTTATCAGGTCTATAAGAGATAGCATTTTATATCTTTGTAAACAGCTTATGTTTGGCTACTTAATATCCTTAATGAGCTTTTTGTGTCAGTGTCTTTGACCCACTTTTATTTAGGCTGCCATATTTAATTTGGAGACCATGTGTCTGCACAGAATAACTTGGTTATTTACACTTGGGGAGCACACAATTCTAATTACGTAGTACAAACATGATACCCCAAGACTTGTGGCTGCAAAATGTGGTGCAGAGAACATTACCGTGCATGATCATACAAGGGGATGTCTATAGAATATAACTGGAAAGGAGTAACCAAATCCTAGTGATCTTCACCTCTGAGTTTAAAGGAAAAGTAAGAAACCGCCATGTTTACTGATGACACTTAACCGCAATCAGCTGCTGGCTCAGACACCAATTTTACCCTGTAGAAAGAATTTGAGAGCCAAATGTCTATGCTGAACTATTTAGTGCAACCATTATATATAATACGTGTTTTAAAAAGGTAAGAAATAGCTTTCTAATCAAGTCATGTGTATAATTGTGATGATCACCAGTCGTGCAGATTTACTCACTCAGATTTAACCCTCATACATAAACCTTCAAGGGTAAAGCAGAATGACTAATAAACCAAACACTAATTACCGCTAAAAGTAATACTTTTTTCTGCATATCATAACTGCCCTATGCTTGTACCATACCACCTTTGGTTTTCTCATCATTCTGACCTCTCTGTTACTGTAAGACTGCTGTTTCAATATCCACTGGCACAAAGTTACTAGCACAGCAAAGCACTAGTGAAGAAGAAAAAAAAAGTGTTATTATTGAAACATTAATCAAGTAAGCTCGTTATTTTAATGATACTAGCTTGCTCACAAAGTGTGAAAGTCTGCCCTTGTTTTAACCGAAAGGATGCAGCATTACTAACACACGACTATAGGATAAGGTGACCAAAGATCCATGATTTCCACTGCAGGTGTTGTAACTAGACCTTATACAGCTGGCCAAATTCTTTCTTCTCCTTTCTTCCTACTCACCTGTTACCCTCCCCAGATGCCCTTGAATTACTCTAGCACTGTTTTAACTTAACCATGGGAAAAAAAAAAAAAAAAAAAAAAAGGTAACTAAACAAAGATAAATCCACTTGGGTGTAGCACTTCCATAGGGACAAATTAAATGGTTCATTATGAAATAGACAAATATGTCTTAAGACATCTAATTAGTCTATTCATTTCTGACATCTAATAAATGCACTCATTTCTAAGCACGGCCCCCATGAAGGCTTTATGGGGTACAGCAATATGCCATGCTTGTGGCATTAGACTAGCTGTACCCAGTCATGGATGACGCTTGTCTAGCTCCCTCCATCTAATTAGATGCAATTTCTTTATACTGACTCACTCCTGTGAAGAATCTGTAAAGCATTTCCATTGTATTTTGCCTTCTGGTTAACGAAAGTTTTGGCATCTTACATTTGTTCAACACTCATTATTTGTAAACAAACTACTAAAGGCATCTACTATACCAGGCACGTTTGAAGGGTTTCCATTTGTCTGGCTATCACACTGCTGTGAGATCTGAAGACTTGATTCTGTATACAGAAAGGTTGACTAAAAGACTTTGAATTCTGTCATTACATTCTCAGGAGCTCTCAAAGCACCACCTCATGTGACATTCGTTGATGACAGGCACATAAAAGAAGCAATCTATGTCAGGATCCTAACCTCATATTCACTACTTTGATGTCTTCTTATGATTAGCAACTTCCTGTAGTAATGCAAACCAGTCAATATGCCCTTGTCCTTCTACAATATTAGTAAAAGAGGTGCTTTCATTGTAAGCTCTCCTGTCATCTATTTACTCAGAACACGTTCTTAACAGTAGGTATTCAGCTTGGATCATGCTTCCCATTTTTTTCTTAAGAAAATCACTCGTTTTCCTCAAAAAGGTAGTGTGTGCGGTATTTGAAAATATCAGTATATAAAACAGTTTCCATCAAATTTTGATAATAGATTAGTATTGTCGGTCACCCTATATACATGGTTTTGTTTTCAAGGTTGTAGACTTCTTTACGCTTCCAGAAGTTTTAGCTGCTTACATAAAATGGTAGGTCTGTAAGGTTGATTACAATGTTTTCTGATGAGCACCTCGTTGTGATTGCAGACTTGAGTGAAGTATTGTTCATTTATGTACATTAATATATATATATTTATATTATATATATAGTTTTTACAGCTCTTTGAATTTCAGAGTTCATGTCATAATGCAACAAAAATAAAGAAACACGAAGCAGAGCTTTTATGAGGCAATCGAATAAATGGGCAAAATTTTTAAAGAACCACCGAACCCTAAAACTGAAAAAAACACGTTTTCCAACAAATCTTGAACTTTCTGCATGGTTAATGCCTCTGTATCAAAGTAAACGTTTACTGTTATTTTCTAATTTGTTATACCTTAAAATGATCTGAAGCAGGCTGCCACAGCTAGCATTAGTTTGTTTTATAGTCAAAGCCTTTAGCTTCCTGATGTCACGTTAGAGGGACAGAAAGAAATCCTTATGATGAGGGTTCATTTACTGTAGTTTTCTCTCTCATCAGTTTACAACATTGCTGCGACTGCTTACTTTTCACTGTCAGCATCAATCCACGTTTTCAATTCCTGTTCTTCCTTTGATTTTCATTAGTGGCATCTCTGTTGCAGCATTTTAAGGGATGTTTGAATGACATGCAGGCTTGAAAATGTACCTGAGTTAATTGTTCTATTCAAAGTAACACCTGTAGTTCTGTGTTCAAGTGTGAGAAATCTGATCCCTGTGATTAAGAAGTGTTTCCTGGGATGAGATGGTCTGTGTCACATTCACAGTTTTAAATATTGTAGCTAGACTTAGTCTTTCATGTTAATCGTCTTTCCCCAATTCCAGAAAAAACATGCACTTTTGCAGAAATTACAGGGTAGAAAAAATGATAAATCATATACTGACAGAAAGAAAGAAGCTAGATTAACATATCTGCATTCTTTCTTTGTGGCATTGAGTTTTCTTACAGAGGAAAGACATTTGCATCTGAAAACTAAGCTTGAGAGACCTGACTTTGTTCAGACTCCATCCACAGTATTTATTTGAGGTGTGATGCTGACAATCTGTAACTAAGGCACATTTAAATGAATTTGTTTTCTTAACTGCTTTGTTGTTGGGGTAAATTACCTAACTTAATTACTCTTAGTAGTTGTTGTGATGTACCACATGAGGAAGATGCAGGAAAGAAAGGCAAATGTAACTTAAATTGTTTTTTTTTCTGTATGTGAAGTGTTTTTGGTCATGGATTACAAGGAAGAAAAAAAACTTTTTGGAAAGAAAAACTTGACTTTTGGGCAGAGTTCTCCTTTAAGAACTATGACAGAAGGTGAGGCTCCTATGCAAGATCAAAGTGCATGTAATGAAGTCTGTGTTTAACACTGATTCAGATAAAAATAACTTAAGTTAGTGGGCTGCAGCAAACTGCTGTTTGTCTTTAAAAGCAGTTAGCTATTGCACTTGATGTCTACAGCAGATTTCTTTATTCTCCAAGTAATTATACCATTTTGTTTTAATTTTAGTAAGTATAATCAATGTAACAGAACAGGCTCCTCCTTGCAGCTAACAGGTGCATTTCTTCTTCATGACACAGCTTAAAATGTAAGAATGTAAGGTCAGTAACAGGGGTCATAACTACTCAGAAACACTCACTTCATGGTATTCATCTCAGTTACCCTCCTTGTAAAGTAGGATAATTAATCATTTAACATATCTGCACAGAAAAGAAAGCAGAGAGAAGACTTACACTACAGGAATGCATGCTACGTTATATATTATGCATATGATTCAATATCTTGTAGGTATTAAGGGCCTGCAGACAGACATCTGTATTGATTTCTGCAGACTAGGTAGCTCTCATTGAATTTATGGCTCTATTACAGTGGAGACAAAAGATGACAGCTACCAATAACTCGAAGAGAGTTTGACTGGGACACTAAGGATAACTTCCCTTCTCTTCATCAGTACATACCATGGGATCTTAGCCATCCACTTGAGTTAACAACCGATTCAGGAAGATGACACTGCAGTTTGGTGTCTATCCAAAGGGTGGCCTTTCAGAAGTACATATTCTCTTTAATCAGTACCGGTGACAATATAAAGCCAGCTGCATACTGTGGAAGCAGAACTTGGCAGCTCTTTGATATTTGCAGCAGCAGACATGAGTGTGTAACTTGCTGACAATGTTGTTGCCTGACATATATAACAAGACATGCACTGATTGTGTCCTGCAGCACATTTAGGACTAGAAATTTTGGGATCAGGTGCTTAGCTATAGTGATGGTCCACTCATCTCCAATGTAACATTTTCTAACAAGCAAGCAAGATCATATATTAATAATGTACAGCAAGGTGGACTGTGCCCTGTCAAGTAAAATCTCAGATCTCAGACAATCTTTTTAACAAATGTGAATAATTCACCCCCCAAAAAGTAAACAACACTCGTCACACATACAGTTTTAAAGTGCCCAATACTAATGCAGAAGCACTTTTTCACATCTCTCAGAACTGTTCCTGAACATCTCCCTACCTCATAGCCATTCTTATGTACAGGTGAACCAGGTGGCTGATTAGGGTTCTATTTGACTAGAGGCACCTTTCTGCCCTTTATTCATTTATCTTTGTTTCAAGTAAAGACATGCGGAAGTTGTATTTCACATTTTGTTACTTAACTAAATAAACAAATGACCCACTGTGCTCATGTGCAAAGCTGTGGCACCCTATGGGGAGACGCTGTGCACCTGGCCAAGCAGTTTGGTGAACTTTCTGCTCTTTGCTTCATGTGATACCCAATCTGTGGAAAAGCAAGGACTAGAAAGCCTACACATATTCAAGGATAAAAAAAAATGGTCACTTTGGATGAGAGCAACAGCAACCAGCTAGAACATGACATTTTTGTTTTCCTTTTTTCTTGGTAATGGCAGGCAACCAGATATGGGCAGAAGATGGATTTGCAGAGCAAAATAATACCTGTAAACTCTCCCTGATTTCACAGAATGTCCCTGACATTGTCTTATATTTTTAGTTTGTTCCTTATAACATTTGCATTTTCTCTGATAAATCATTGTGGGTTATAGTCACTAAATGACAGACATTTCAGCTTCAGACTTAATAACCTCCAGAAAATGCATGCTATACAAAATATACCTTTTTATCAACTCTCTACATATATAAGAACAATATTTAAACTCTGTCCCTGATTTTGGGCCTTTGCCCCCACACATAATTTTGGCTTTGTCCCTGATTTGTAAGCTAACGAGTTGAGAAAGTTATTTGTTTATTTATTTATTTCATAAGAAATGTACATCTAAGATGTACACTGACAAATTAGTTGCCATTCCTGAGGCTGTATGTGGATAAAAATGACTAACTACTGTTGGTTGCTAATTAGTCTAGCTTTGTAAGAAAAACGTGATTTGTATGAAACAAATACTTTAACGGGTGGCTACTGTTAGTGTGTAACAAAACTGAAATACATTATATGGTCACCATTTCTTATCACAATCAAACATCTAATGTGTATATATACATTAGTATAACTGCTGGATGGGGTTGGGAACTGTTTGAGAATGAAAGTAACTGACCATCTAGTTGTTTGCTCTATTTAAGCAGTAATGAATCTGGCTTTGCAAGATTAGCGTGTAGTTTTGTGAAATAAGATGGAATCCTGTATTATTCTGACTTCTACCTTTACTTTTAACCATAACCATGTGAGGTATACACAGTAAAGTGGCCGCAATTGATGGGTATAGAGCCCATATGTGGATGTAAGTGGCTTACCCTTGTTGTTTGTTCCCTGTTAAGCAGAAGACACTGATCGGGCATGAGCAGAGTAGTGCCAGACCATGTATTTTATTTGCTGAAATCAGTCTAAAAACAGTATTGATAATGACTTATGCTTGTGTGTGTGTGTTTGTGTGTGGTGGGGGTGCAGTATTTTTAAGAATAATAAGTTGCCAGAATTTCTTACATCTTACATCACAAGCATCAGCACTGTACATGTGAAGTGACTATCTTTGGTGGTCTGGCAGTAACAGGATGTGTGTGAAAGAAATTGGTCTCTGGCACAGTGGTGTAGAGAGTAGAGTTGTCATCTCACTGTGCATGGTTCTTGCTGTCTTCTTGGCTGTGGCTTCTTCTGTGTGGACTCTGTGTGCCTTTCCTGTATTTGTGTGGTTTTATTATCCATGTGGTCTGTTTACCCCAACACCCCAAAGAAATAATGTAGGTGAAATTGTGTTACTCTGATTTGCCTGTGCATAAACATGCAGCGTGTGTGGATGTGTTTGTCCATCTTATGACAGATATGTCTTGTCAAGGACAGTATCAGTCTGAATATGCATGTGAAAAAACAGTGCATCTGGTCATAGACCTAGCCAGGTAGGGCCAGGGTCAGTACGTTTGTACTTTTTGTGAAAAAGCAGTGCATCCTGGTCATAGACCTAGCCAGGTAGGGCCAGGGTCAGTACGTTTGTACTTTTTGTGAAAAAGCAGTGCATCTGGTCATAGACCTAGCCAGGTAGGGCCGGGGTCAGTACGTTTGTACTTTTTGTGAAAAAGCAGTGCATCTGGTCATAGACCTAGCCAGGTAGGGCCGGGGTCAGTACATTTGTACTTTGTATGAAAAATCATTTACTCTTGTGATCGATCTGGCTGCCAGAGGCAGTGGCATCATGCATGTGCGCACTTGCGTGTGTATATGCGTGCGCACGCGCATGTGTGTGGTGGATGGGTGTGTGTGTGTGTGTGTGTGTGTGTGTGTGTTCAGGAGAAGGAGGGCTGAAATTTAAGGGAAGGCAGGAATTAAGCAATTTATGCAACGATGAAGTGAATGAAAATTGTTAAAAAGACAGAATATACATATACTGTATGAAAATAAATGGAATTGTGGCTATGATTTGTTCAATTTTCTATTTCTGTATGTGTACACGTTATCTTTTAAAAATGTCATGTTTAATAAAAATATTTTATAAAAGATGGCTGCAGAGTACTTAAAAGATGAATTCATAATTTATACATATATGTGCATGCATGCATGTGTAACACACACACACACACACACACACACACACACACACACACACACACACACACACACACACACACACACACACTGCATAATATATCTGCTTGAGATTTTTAAAGTAATGCTGCTTATTTGAACCTCTTAAAAGATCCTTGCATTCAAAAGCATTGCAGCTCTAAGAATAATGAATAAATGGAAAAACAGCTCCAGGCTCAAACAAAGAAACAAATAAAATAATGAGGGTGAGCAGAGTAGAATGAACTTTGTGAACGGTGATGACACCATGGTTCTGAGTGGTCATACTGCATCTTAGGAAAAGTAGTTGAAATCAATTATTCAAGGGGCACTTTTAGAAAATCTGTAGTTGGAAGCTAAGATGAAGGGAACTGATTGTAGAGCTTTTAAACAGATATATAATTCTGAACAAAAATTAGGAGTGTCTGAATGTTACTTTGAATTAATTTGCCTATAATATGATTTTATAATTAAATTGTTCACATATGGCTTCTGCAGCACTTAGACACCTAAATAAAATACAGAAACAATAGGTATGAACATAGAGGTTTACCTACATAATAGGTACTAGAACACTGCGTATACCTTCAGAACAAATGATACAATTTTAAAACACCAAGTAACTACAGTAATACCATATTATATGTCAACCCTTATTACAAGCCTGAGATATCATGGCAGATATGGGCATTTTACAAAGAGACAGTGGGCATAGGTAACCCAGGGGATACATCATGCATATGGATATCCCGGGGGAGGGGGGTACATTGATCCTTGATATATAAAAGTAAATGTGCTTCTGTCTTATATATTTTTCTGTGTAGGGAACAACTGCTTAGTGAAGCACCTTTACTAATAAGAAAACCACACACAGACAATGATCCTCCCCTCACACAAAACACATGGAAATGCATGTGGGCATGGATGTGCTCTCACACACACACACACACACACACACACACACACACACACACACACACACACACACACGCACACACACACACCATCCCAGTACTTACACAAAGACAGTGAAGCACAAACATAGGCAGCAATAATATAACCTACACTGGCACTTTGAGCATGGTGAAGTGGCCTCACTTTGTCCTTTAGAGATTCCTATTACTGAAATGCATAGAGGTGCACATGGAGACCACTCTGCATACTTACGCCTTTGGAACCCTGGTACTACACAAAACTTTTACAGCATGGACACGTATGAATCTTGTACTTCACAAGTCTCCTACCAGGAAGGCACACCATGAAGCACAGTTATATAGACTTGCCCGCACACTACAACAGGGAAGATAATTTGAAATACTGACCTGTAAAAGGTCATAAAAAATGGAAATGGTCTAAGGACCAAAGAACACCCCCCTCCTACAGTTTAACTCTCCCAACAATGTGTCTAGTGTTGTTAAGGTACCAGAAATTGTTTGTACCTCATGAAACTTTAATTTCCTTGCAATGGAATCAAAGGAAGGGAAGGCCTATTCCCTTTATTTTTAAGCTTAACTTATCACAAATGTTGGATGAGGAATTTGTCTCCATCTGCATGACCCAGCATAGACCCAGGTAAATATGTAATTTTTCCTGTCAGATACTGCCCACAACCTTATAGGTAAGTAGTTGTACTGATGTCAGCAGGGCATCAGATGCTATTAAAAAAAAAAGTGTTGTGAAATTATTTCCACTGCCTTTACTGCAGAGAGAAAGAGAAATTCTACTGCCTTTATTGCAGAGAGTATCAGTGCACCTAGTTTATAGGGTTACTACCTTTTTCTCTTTCTCCAGGGAAGTACTGATTTAGGCAGTTCTGTCCTGGGTGTGGGGCATGAAAATGGCAAATGTTTTGATATTTTACAAGAAATTTTTTTTTCTGACTTTTCTCTAAATGTCACAGAAGACTTAGGCACTAAATTTAAGTAATTTTAATATCATATAAAGTAGTATAAATAACCAACATTATGCATCACAGATTCTTTATTTTAGTAATAAGATGAAAATATTTTTTTTAATTTGATGATGATATAGTTTGTCCTGCATAATCTCAAGTTTCAGTAAGAATGACCCACTTTAGGCATCTAAAAAGATGGCAACCCTAACATCTGACTACATATTTTGCATAGTGAACCACTTGTAAGTGGCATTTTCTGTAACTGCAACGATTTTATAAAAAGTACTGTTAGTCTTATACATAGAGCTAGTGATTTGTCATAGTCATGGATTATTTATTATTTATTTATTCCTTGGTTGCTATTGTTTACCAGGATAGTCTAACTTGGCTCAAGACACATTTTCAGTGGAGGCCCTGGAAGAAAGGCTCCAATGTACAACAACAACAGACAGAGTGACACTAACATTTGAAAAGTAACCATATATAATAAATCGAGCAATGCATTTCAGATTTGATAAAGTAGACAGACAACCCCACTTTTGCTATTTTCAACAGAAAGCGATATGTTTTATATGATGTACAATGATGTGAGAGCTACAGCTGAGAAATATAAAAAAGGGTAGTTGAGGGTGAAGGACTATAACAAAAGGGGGGTGAGTTACAGTACAGGCAGGAGGACACAGAGGGAGTTGAACAGTGATGAGGATGAAGATGAATGACGTGGTAATCTGGTGCTGCACATCTGCAGAGTCAGGAGCTGAGTAACTGACATTTTAGCTGTAGTTTGAATCACTTTAGTAAACAGTCCTGTCTTACTGTTAGGGGGATGGAGTTCCAGATATTCTCACTTGATGGGTGTAGAGTGAACAGCCTGCAGAGTTATTAGGTTTTGATAGATGTAGGAGGTCTTTGTCCGAAGAGTGCAAGCTTTTAGGTGGGTTGTATGGTTATACCAGCTTGGCTAGAGACGGGCAGTCATTTGGTCTCTTTGTTAGATTGTGGATAATAGGGAGTTGGAAGTATATGGTTTGAAGAGGAAGTTCAAGACACTGGAGGTGTCTTGAGGGCTACACAGTGGTGAGAGACATCTACGAAGGAGACTGGTTTCAAAGTTTTGTGACCTTGTTGTAGCACCGCTTCAGTTTGTTTAATTGAGTTAGTTGCATATTTGTCAGTATTGGTAGTGGCAATATGACATCTTGCAATGGTAGACAGACAGGGTTTTGCCCTACAGAGAGTGCTTAGTTTTTGGTGTGTTTTTTGATGAATTGTGGCTGTGTTATGATATATCAGACTGAGGGGGTAAACAATGCAATAGAAGTGGGAAAATGTAATGTATGACAGCATTTTTGCCTTAGTTTAAAAAAATCTACAAACACAAATTCAAGAACAAATAGTTGCACTTTTTTGTACTGTGCTTGTAAAATACTTTTGCGCAAAACATCAATCAAGTCTCCAACATTGAGGATAATAAAAATTCTTCCTACTGCTGCAGACATTAAAGGCACAGAACAAGATCTTTGAAGTGTTAACAGCTCTTGGATTGCTGGCTTTGATACTTCAGGAAGAGGGTAGAAGAAGGTCAGACTACAGAATGACAGTCCATGCAAAAAGCTGGAATTCAGCTACTTTCTTTAGCTAGAGTTGTAAATTGATCTGAATTGCTTAAAACAGGCTCTGAGAGAAATTAATATAATGGCCATTTAGCAATAAAATGCAAGTGCTAATGCTACAGAAGGTGTGTAAGATGCCTATGACTCACAATGCTTTCACTGTATCTCTTTGGGCTAGGAAGACAACACATATAAAGGGGAACTGAAATGGATTCTGGGAAAGGGATGAGAAAGTACTAAAACAAGATTACATTAATATGTCAGGTCATATGCTGGCCATTTTGTGGAAGAACATATTACAATTTTATAACAGGCACTTAGACTTATTTTAATGAATTAAAATAGTTCAGAAAGCAAAGTTACAGTAAAAAAAAAAAAAACATGATTTTTTGAGTTCCAAGGTGGAGTTTTCCTTTAAGCAAACAGTACAGTCTTAGTAGGATATCTGCATGCCTAAACACCATGCAATGCATTGATTTGTAGATTTAGACTTTAGCTTTCCTTTAAGAGTAGATTTGCAAGCATCCTGTTTTGGGAATTATGACTCCGACTGCTCTCCGGTTATTGTTTGCGATCTGGTAGTTTAGTCTTACACCTCCTGTTTTCAGTGAGGCCTAGTGTCTTATTCGGCCAGCAGGTTTCTCAGAGAAGTCACTCAGCTTGTGTCTGCCAAGGCAGCGTGCTTACGGAAACAATTTTTGCTATCATCTAACAAAATGATGCTCTTCTGAGACTTGCACTCTGCCCCCATTCAGGAAGTGATGCACAGCTAAGTTCTGTCTGGCATTTAACTTTAATTTCTGACACTGTAGAGCTCCATCTGCAAGAACAAATTTAACCGACACCACAGATGTCAGAACCACTCAGCATAAAATAAAACTTTTCTCAGACTGCCAAACACTGCCAACAAATGAGCAAAATACTCCAAGTTTTCATAATTAATTTAATTTTCAATTATTCATAGCTTCTCAAAATAACTGTCCCTGTGTGAAACAAATCTCCTCATAAACAAAACACTTTTTTTATACTTTGCCCCCCTCCATGCCTGCCAGCTGTCCTTCCCTTGACAGCCAAACAAGCAATTTATTCTCCATCACCAGTGTAAATATTGACTGGGGGTGGCTATCATTAAGACAGCATCAGAGTTGGTTTGAGTTTTTTTGTCCCTTAAGCCATAATATATCACACAGTGATACCCCTGTGGATTGCATGTGCAATGGGTGTCAGCATATGTCCCATACACCCACCCATCCATCCATCCTGACTCTGTGGCCCCTGTTACTATTAAGACTAGCTAGATTTTCTGACATCCTAAAGAGTGTTTGCTGTGGGAAGCTGAATGATACTCTCAGCTGCAGCCCTTAAGACAAATCCAACTTCAAAGTCTGTGACTGTCCATCCTCAGGCCATAAATCCAGACCTCTGGATAAAGTTGGGAAACATGTTTTTACATATTTCTCATTGTCAATAAGGGTCTATTTGATTCAAATGTTGTACTTTCAGTAAGATTTACTTGGTAAAATACAGTATTCTACTGAGGAAATGCTTGACAGTATGTGACCATAAGGAATAAATCAAGGCCCAGGATTCATTGGCCTCTGCAGTTTGCAGTCTTATGGAATAGGCTGCATATGATTTGATGGATGATCCTCACATTGGAACTGCCTACTTTGCCTTACCCCCTTTAAAAAAAGATATCACGGGATCCCTCAAAGACACACCATTTAATAGTCACCTGTATTCTGGAGTGGAAAGTAATGAATCACTTTGAAAGGAAAAGGTAAATCTTTACACCTCAAGTGTTAATTTTTAAATTCCTTTATTGAATTATCACTTAGGACATAGGCAAACATACATTTATATAAAAGAAAACAAACCACATTAACATATTCCCATTTGCAAACAGTATACATAACATATATTGTTTTCTATATTTATCATCAGTTGAATATTACATAAATTGATAAATTCCTTCCTTCTCTTAAACCTCACTTATCCTCCATAACATTATTCTGCATACAGTTTCCATAATTTCATTTTTTTCTATGTAATTTGCTCCTACCCTTTTCTAAAGATCCCACTTCCAGTCCTTTTACCTTTTATGCAATATTCAATACTTCAAATACAGTTAATTTAGTCTTTGATTGCCTTTTTCTAGAAATTTTTTTGGCAAACACCAGAATTAAACTTATTAGAAAAATATGTATTAATGTATATGTTTAGTGCTTATTAGAAGCTAAAAGGGTTAACACATTTCATTCTATTTTATGTACAGCTTAATTCTGTATGAGATTATAAGATGCTTTTTCAAGCTGCAGTATGCTTTCTGAAATTGCAAGATGCACCCTGACCTAGTATTTGCTAACACAGCAAAATTCATGTTATGCCTTTTGGAAATGTACTGAGAAGCAGGTGATTATCTGCTAGGTCAGGAAAATGAATGAATAGTGAATGAATAGAACAATACTGTTTTCTATAATGTGATTGAATATGAACAATCAGCCCTGTTCGTGTTATGAGAACATGCACAGCTGCAGAAAAGAAGAGATACATCAGACAAAGACTGCTTGAAGAAATAGACTGTAATCTGTACTTGCTTTGTGCTC
>NC_056732.1:667308826-667356326 GCF_019279795.1 Protopterus annectens
TTGATCCTTTTACCTGTGGTTAGGGAACTAGTTCCAGTACCATAACTAACACAATGCTAGTATTCATTTCAGCAACTGTGCCTGATATCGTGGTTGATGACATTAACTCATCATTTAGTAGCTTCACTGTAGCATGGAATTCCAAATAATATACAAACATTTTTTGTCTTCAGAGAGGAGTCACCAGTCTGAGGACTGCCCAACGTGCAAGATGATCCAGCTATGACTCTGTCATTGGTACACTTACTTCCCTCTCCACCAGCTTAGGATGAGTTAAAAATTCTTGTCTTGTAAGACATTTTCCAGTTACCACAGCCAGGTGAATTACTAAGTCTTGAGTATTGTCCATAACATCTCCTTACCTGGCCTTTCATAAAGAACGCGTTTCACTGCACAACAACCATGTCTTCCTACCCAAAGTGCCAAAGAGACTTATTTAAACCAGTCAGGCTACTTGTGAGTGTTCTTATTACAGCACCGTAACCAAATACAGTATTTTCTTCCTTGCATGGATGTACACAGATATAGTGTACACAGAACAAGGATTATACAAAAAGATGATAAACTCTTTGTTTCATTCAATGAGGGAGGCAAATGTAGAGAAGTTAAACAAATTTCTTTTGAAGTAGCATTCACATTGGACTGTCTTCTTTAGTGGCAAACAAACAAAACTTCAAAAAACTTACCAGAGTTGTTTCTGTCCACATATATGTCATTCTACCATCACACCTGCCAAGATAAAATTTGCAAGGTCAGCTCTAAACATCTTTGCAAAGTATTATAAGTTGGATATGAACTCAAGTTTGGGGTCTTCTTATGCAGTTAGAAGAAAGTTCTCTTGGTACAACCATGCAGGAGCTGCAGATTCTGTTCTATTTTTTTTCTACTTGCTCTGTGGTGTCAGATATGAAACTTTAGGGGTAGTCATCATACCACTGGATCTTTTACTAGAGCTCTTGCAAGATGTAGCCTCTGTTCTGTCACGTTCTAGATCTTGTCTTTTACTTAGAACAGGAGTATTCTGCTTCAGCAGTGCATTATGGCTGTTGTATGCACAGTTTTTCCCACTGTGAAAGTTCTATCAGAAAACCATTTTTGTTTGTTTGTTTGTTTTTTGGGAAAACATTTTTTTAAGTTCTATGTGCTGATAAAGTCTAACAACTGTGGCATTACTTCTGTGTTTTTCCCCCTACAGATAAAGCTATACTTGTATTTTCAGATAATGGCGAGTACCCATAACTTTTGTTTCCAGGACCAAGGGCAGACCCTGTAAATTCTCAAAGCAGACCATAACTTGTGTTGTTGGCATTTAACATTTGCATATCTGGAATTATCCCATGTTTGTTTTCAGGTCACCTGACAAGCAGTGACGTGCAAGCTGGGCATTACCAACTAGTATGACTTCCCTGCAAGTCATTGCTCCTGTTTACTACAAAGTGACTTAAGACCATAATATAGCTGGTCTCCTTTCATCTTCTCTAACAGCTGATTCACTGGATCCACCCCTACACCTGAGAGCATGCTAATCACCTTAACCCTACTGCTGAAAGTTGTTTTGCATCAGCCTTTAAAAAGACAATGGTAGGTAGGTGATAGAAACACACAATGTCATGGGGAAATACATGAAACTTTACTACCCACTACCCACTCAGAACATGTTGAACGTTTGGTTATTATGTATGACAAGGACAGGGAGAATAAGATAACAATGACACACTGGCCCAGGATGTTGGACAGTAGTGTCTCTCAGGCTCCATATGAGTCATACATTTATTGCAGTGTACTGACATCAGTTCTGATGGCAGCATCAAAGGAATGTGCCCCTTGTAGCAGTAAGGATGCTCAGTGCCAGCTCATATTTAGTTTTGCTGAAACTGAAAGACTGGAAGATACTAATTCTGGGAAGGATGGCACTGGTGCTAAAGGACAGAGTTTAAAATGAAAGGAATGAAGAAATTTATATATTCAAACTGATGATTCAGCCTTTGTTTCCATTTAGATGGCCACAGCTTGGGGAATGATTTTGTTGGCTGGATTAGCTGCCATCTTAGGTCAGGCCATAGCTTGGGAAATGATTTTGTTGGCTGGATTAGCTGCCATCTTAGGTCAGGTAAGCTTCAGGATGTTTTACTTCACAGCAATGGTTAGAGAGAGACTGGTGGTACTTTCCAGTGCACAAAGATATAGTGATGTTAACAGTGATGGTCATTCAGCCAGGCTCCAGCCTGTTGCCTGTTTCCTGACAGCCCCACTCCCTCTTTGTTGATCTTGACCAACACTATGACCCTACCACTGCCCCCATCTAGACAAAGTATGCTAGTCCCAGTTTGCATACTT
Organism: Protopterus annectens; assembly: GCF_019279795.1. NCBI lineage: Eukaryota > Metazoa > Chordata > Ceratodontiformes > Protopteridae > Protopterus > Protopterus annectens. The sequence continues at coordinate 667,311,164 of NC_056732.1, forward strand.
CTGTGAGACATGGGAGGTGACAGCTGGGTGGGTACTTTTTGATCTCCACCTCCTAGTATTAGTACAATGCACCCTAGCCGGTATATGGTACAACAGTTGCCAGTCTAAGATACAGCCAACATACTACCTTGGGTACATTGCGCAACTTCCTCTGTGGATTAAAGAACAGGCAATTGGCCAATGCATGTCGTTCAAATACCAGCCAGCCCTCCAATGCTGGGGTCACTAACTGAATCCCAGTAAACTTCAATATAGTCGGGAGCAAAATCCATATATTTTCAGGATGGCCTATAGCTGTCCACATATTTAATACGGATTTTTTTCATTAAGGGCATTTCTATCACTTGCAGAAATGTCACCAGCACAACTTCAGATTCTCTGCTAAGGCTGTGTTATACAGACCTGGCTGTGTTATACAGACCTAGTAGAACAACACACCTGCAACATGAACACATTGCTAGAGATCAGGCAGGGCATGCAAGTATTGTAGCACATAAGGAAATTGGCAAATTGTCTGCATTTAGCAGCCTTATCCTCACCATGATCTGTGTTTCCATGCTTTTTAAATATTCATATGAAAGACAGATATACAGATGCAGATAAAAAAGGAGGGACAGAATGAGAAGAAAACTGAGTTTTGGCAGCAGACTGACACTGTCAGTATTAATTCTGAAGCAGAGAGTAAGCACAGATTGCTGGAGGCCTTCTTTCATTTGGAAATGAATTGAAAGTAGATAGCAAAGTGTACTGGAAAATGAAAAATGATAATCATAGCCACAAGCAAAGCTTCCTTATCTTACTGATAATGTGTTATTCATGTAAACAAGCTCTGAAGTATTTTATCTTCATTTTACAGTCCCATTTCCTAACGGTTAATGAGAGCAGAGCAGGAATGCAAACACATAAAAAAAATGCTCAACAGTTATTCATGTGCTGCCAGGTGATCAGTAAGGTACATATGGTAAGGCTGTAAAGACATATTTTATTGACTTTAACAAGGCCCTTGACACTGTCATTGACGCTCTTGATAAAAATTACTGGGAGAAAAAAAAGCAGCGTATTAACTGCATTACGGCAAACGGCAGCATTTTTACTCTATTCAGTCTTCTCTCAACTAGTGTGTGTGTGTGTGTGTGTGTGTGTGTGTGTGTGTGTGTGTGTGTGTGTGTGTGTATATGTGTGTGCATATGTGTGTGCGTCTTCTGTGTGCATGCATGTAGGTGTGTGCATGAATGTGTGTAGCTGTGTGCATGTGTGTGTAGGTATGTGTATGCATGTGCATTGTATGTCTGTGTGTGTGTGTATACACACACGCATGCACACACACACACACACACACACACACACACACACACACACACACACACACACACACACACACTCACATGCACCACGCATGCACACACAAGCCATGGTAAGCCCATTAAAGTCTATGGACGTAACAGATACTTTACCTATGCCTATGTAACTGAGGTTAAAGTTCCTTGTTTTTCCTCGGTGATGTCAGTGCAAGGAAACTGCAAATTTTAAAGCTAATTTTGTATAAGAATGAGATGACCAAAACATTTCCTGATGGGGGAAAGTCCTGTTTGGGAATTTATGCACTGCATGCTGTAGTGTTAAGGTACATTTAAGAACATCAGCAAATCACTTTAAAAAGTGATTATGAGCACACTACTGGGGTCACATCTGTTAACCCAAAGGACAACATGGAAAGGTGAAACAGATCACTGTAGACAGTTGCGAGCAGCTGGGAGGACACTTTAGTCTTAGGCCAGGTGGACATAGGCTGGCTGAGTATTTTAATCACCACTGGGAGACATAAGGGGCTGGGGTGAGCTTCAGTCTTTCTTGCAATGCATGATGGGTTTGGGTTGCTTCACAGTCAGCTAAGCCATGGTGGAAGATGCATACCTAATTACTGCTAAATTAGGCTAACATGACATAGGCATTAATTGCTATTAGAAAAAAAAAAAAAAAAACACTAGTACGGATGAGGATGAGAAAGGGACTGGGGTGAATGCCATTTGCTGCCACTGCTGTCATTGTGCCTGTCAGGTCAAAGATGTGCTGTGAGTGACATTAGACTGACAGGGTGTAGACCTGAAACTCAAATCATCACTAAACACTGAGACAGAAGATGCAGGTGACAGCTGGGTGAGTAGGGGGCTTTGGACTCTGACTACTTGTAAACCGACTGATGGCAGTGAAAGGGTTCAGAATTGCCATCAATCTAGAGAGGATGTTAAGTAGACTTTGACTACCAGGAGGGTGGGAATCAGTTTGTGCAGCTGTTTCCAACTACTAATAGAGATGAGGTGTTTGGAGTATTCTGATCCCTGTTCTGAGTATTACCATCATCAACGCATGGTCTACACATCAAGTTCTTTTTTTCTTTTGCATGCACTATGTACAATAGGACAGACACTTCACTAACAGATGAAGTGCCTGGGTAGCTGAATTCTGTAGATGCACAGAGCAATACCTATGACCTAGATAACCCAGGATTGATTAGTCATCCTGGTGTTGGGGAAGTCAAGGTGGGAGAGGAATTGAGGAGCTGAGTCCATTTTTCTCACGATGCAGCAGGGAGGGGCACATGCCTCGGAGCATGTGCTCCATTCTAGTTTTTCAGCAGACACCAGTCAAACAACAGAGGTGCTCTCCTCAGAGTATCTGCAGGCTTACATCAGTACTGGAAGTCACAGACAGTCCTGTCCAATGCCCATTGTGCACCTGACCCAAAAAGGTCACTGGGTATGCATGGGCAATAGTTAGGGTCAAGCCAGAACCCACCCTAACCCTAATGTGGATGGATGACAGCACCGCTCATGGTAACTCTCACCCTAAGGGTAATGAATGAGTCATAGACCTCACACCATAAGAGGAATGAATGAATCATACAGCTCACACCTTAAGGGGAATGAATGAGTCAGTGGAGTAACCCAGGGGAAATTTGATTTTCTGGTGTAGTGTGGGGAACAAAAAACAACTTGCAGTAGTGACACTCTTACGGAATTGCTAACAACTGTTGCTACCATGCTTAAGGTTATTTAATGTGTCCTTAATAGTGCAGCAGAAGACACCTGTTATCTTTAGTGCTGGAATCCTCTGTAATTGGACTCGCATACAGTGCAAGCCCAAAGCAAAGATCTTGTGCCTGGGTAAGCCCTTTCTAAATTCCAGTAACTCAGGAACTGTAGTTTGTTACTCTGAATTTGTCTGTCTTGACTTAATATTTTCACTCAGCATCATTCTAATGGTCATATAATACATTTGCAGCTCTCAAAAATATAATTAGGAGGATAAATGAAGGGTTGCAGGCAAAAAATAAGGTGGGAGAGTTAACTCTTCAACAAGCGGTGTTTGAATAGAGGAAACACACAGGGGTTCCTTATTTCCCTTTGATTGGCTGGTTTAATTTAGAGCCATTGGCAAAGAAGAAAACAGGACTTACCATTTTAAGGATATAACTGGTATGGTAATTAAGAAAAGTTAGTTTTATTTGCAGATGATATTATTTTGTACTTAATACATCCAAGAAGGGACACTTTGGTGTTCTGGAACATTTCTGAGACTGCTTCAAGTCTTTTTGGGATACAAAATTAATGAAGATAAAACAAAGGCTATAGTAATAAATTATATACCAACATATGAATTGGTCCAGTAATACCCATATTTATATGGATATTATAAGATGAAAGCATTTTTGAGTACAGGTTAAAAAAGGTTCAGTTATGGCAGCTAAGAATATGTGGGAAGAGACTGAAGAAACGATAACACAATAACTGAGGAACTGTAAGCTTTTGTTTATGGATATGGACAGGAAGATACAAGCAGTGAACTGTTTTTGGTCTCTTCAGCTTTATATGCAGGTCAAGCACAATAAATGATAATATACAGCCATAACTGTGAAATAATTTTATTCATGCTAATCCATTTAATCCTGAAGAAAACTAATCTCCTAATGTAGTAATCCATCTTTGCTTCTGCTCAGGTATTTGATGTTTAAACATATGTAAAATTTTACCAACATAAAAAGCAGATCAGGAACAAACAACCAAATAAATAATCCATTCACTACTACATGAGGCCAAGGCATGTATATCAAACAACCTATGGCACTGGCAGAAGTAAACTATTTCGTTTTCACCACATATTTACAAAATTTACAATTTTCACAGGGAATACAGAATGTAGGTCTAATACAGTCCATAGTCTGCTGTACAATGGGGTAGTTCATAGACATTTTATAATGACTGAAAAATGCAGATAGCATTTTACCTTTTCTAGAGGTAAACATGTATGTCTTAGGCAAAATATCATTAATATTTTTCCAGCTTATAAAATTCACTAATATTTGGTAACAAGTTGCCTAAGAAAATAACCATTCATAGGTTCATAGGTTCATAGGTAGGTACTAGGCTAGTGGCCCTAGGGCCCATACAAGCCTAGCCAAAAAATGTATCCTGGCTTTCGCCACCCAAAAAAAATATTTTCCTGTGCCCCTGTCGAGCAGAGCCACAGTAGTGATCCCCGGGGTGAATTTCCCATTTCCCATCCAATCATCAAGATTTTTCTTGAAGAGTGCTAATGAGGAGCTCTGTTTGACATAGATAGGTAGTCTGTTCCAGAGTATGGGAAGTCTCTGGGACAGGAATCTATCCCTCCAGCATGTTCTGTTTATTGTGGCGACAAGGTTAAGGTCCCTAGAGCGTGTAGCTCGGAGGGATTGGGATTTCTTTAAGTGGAGCATGTCCAACAGCTCTGGGCTTGACATCCCATAAGTGGTTATAAATGGTTATAAAACTAAGTTCACCAAATTGCCTGGATTTATGTGTATTATAGGTGAGAAGTTACACTCTTATTTTTAGTATCTACCAAATCTCTGCCCTTTTTCATGTCAACAGTGTCATACCTCTTCTCTTTAAACCATAATGCAAGTTCATGAGAATAAGTCTAGTAGTCCATAGAATGTAAATATATCCATTCACTTTTCATAAACTGGGATTTAGGTATGATTTTCATCATGTGTGGGGCATGACAACTGGTGCTCAATAATAATGTATTTTTATGAGATGGCTTTTGTTACAATGATGTACCGAGTGTTCTATATGGTTGTTTTGTAATATAAATGTCTAAATAGGCAATATCAGGAACTGCATAGCTTACTGTAAACTGAAGACCCCAATGGGATATGGTATAAACTCTTGTAAATCAGGGAAATCCAAGGTTTAAACCAGCCAACAAGTCATCTAGATCAGCAGTGTCCAACCCACGGCCCGCGGGCCGCATGCGGTCCTCAGAGCTCTTCCATGCGGCCCGCGACCCTTAAATTTAAATTTAATTTTAATTTAACTTTTTTTCCGTGTGTTTACACGTCCGCGTACTTTTACTGTTCTGCGCATGCGCCAACTTTCTTTTTTTCACGCTTTTTTCATACCAGCGTCTTTCCGCTGGTATGCGCATGCGCGAAAACACCGTTCGGTCATTTTTTAAAGCTGAAGGAAGGCGAGATCATGGAGAGAGGATTTATTTTATTTGGAGTACACACCGACTACACTACACTACAACATAGCAAAAGGTAAGTAAAGCTAAGTATTTTTTGACACTGTGAATGCTCCCTAAACTAGAGCTTATATATGGTCAGTTGAAAACATTCTTCTCATATTTAAATTTTCTTTTACTGTAAACTCAATTATCTATATACATTGAACAATTTTCATTTTGTAGTGGGCCACATGTAGCCATGTACCCTTGTTTCATTTTTAAAGTTAATCGTCGGTTAAACATGATTTTTTGTTTTTCTTTGTTAGACTGACTATACATACAAAGCATCAATGGTATAAAAATGGTATTTTTTGGGGTTTTTTTTATAATGAATATGATGGTGCTTTTAGGATAAATGTATTTATTTACCTATTTATGTTATCTGACGTGAATATAGTGAGCATTACTGTTGTACCCGAAAGTACCCAAGAGTTCTACTGTGATGATGCTAGTAGAAAGGTGATAAACTATTTTGAATTGCAGCTTAGATGTGTGTTTTATAATACCCTTATACCTCCTTCTGCTGTTAGCATGTATGTATATGTATATATGGAATAGTTGAGGTCTGATGTGTAATCGATGAAATATCTTGTACTGTAGTTTTAGGGATAAACATAGGACAAATGGCAAAGCCATAAACCAGTTCCCTAATCCTGTTTTGCCAGATATTTTCTCAAACCAAAACCCCATGCATACTATATTTTCCTATTTTTTTGTCTGAATTATTGTTTCCCATACTGTTTTGAATGTTATAATGAGCTGTATTGATTGAATAAGTTATCTGCTGAATAGGGATTTAGATATTTTCCAAAAGATTTTATGAAAGGAGTGTCTCTTAGGTGGTTTTGTGCTCTGGTGCTAAGGTAACTTTTTAAGTAATGTCAATTATTTGTTTGATTTAAAGAATTTTAATTACTTTTAAGTAATACCAGCTATTTATGATGTATTTCAGTAGTGTAGCAAGGGTTATGGTAAGGTATGTTAGTTTTCTAGTTTAATTATGGTTTTAGTTAGTCAGAATTAGATCCATTTTCTGTCTGTTGCATTTTTTCGCTCTGCTCCCTCCTCCATTCATGTTGACACAACTCATGTCACTCCACTCAGTCATTCAACTTAGGGTCAGGGTTATACTGGTGACACCATCTATTGAGGTGACTAGGTTTTTCACTTAATGTGCCTATGTTCTCCAGCATGCATGCCTATAGTTGCCCAAGATGCAAGCATGAAACAGCTTGATGCACAAGGCATCACCACCTTTTCAGGTGGTCTTGCTCTCCTCAGCAATTAGTGTCTCTGCATGTTCTTGATCTTGAGTCTCCACTGGAAACTCAGACATGGAGTGCTTACCTTGGGAATGTAAGCACAACCCACCCCATGCGAGAGGTAAACAGAAAGTGCCTTACCATCCTTTAGCCTCCTCTACCAACTCCTCCATTGGTTAAGGTTGCTAACTAAACCAAAGTCATCTGGATTAGCTGGGCTTCATCCATCTAAGTCACAGAGTTGGCTTTGGTTGCATTTTAACCCATTTTACTATGTTAGGTAATTTTTCATAAACTAAGGTCAGAGTTAATCTCTACATTTGTTTTAGGTGGGGTAGCATTTTTGGTGACGGTACTGTTTAATTTTAGTACATGCATTTTTACCAGTGTAACGAATGAGGGTTAATTACAATGATGGTGATATTGTGTGTTTTTATTTTTAAGCTTATTTGTTGTTATGATCTGTCTGAATTTGCTTATGAAGTGCATGATTTTTATGACCATATGGCTTGCAATGAGGGAGGAAGTCCACATTTTACTGCATTTTTATTAACATTTTTGATTAAAATAAGTGTACATGTGGGTTTCAGATCTCTTTAAGTGGGTTGGGATCTTCTCTGTGTGTAGTTTGGGACCAGTTTGTAGTGAGTAGTGTAATTATCTTGGGTTTGGGCAGGTTTAGTGGAAGTGAAGATGTGCCAATGGTGGTAATGGATGTTTGATGCTGTGGGAAGTAAACAATAAAATAATCTACCACTGGGCAGGACAACTTTTTTATCATATCCTTTTATCTAGGTCCACTGCTGGGATAAACATAGCATATGTGGATCTCCTGTATTAAAATATGTTTATTGTAAAGCTAAAAAGTGCACTTATATAAGTACGCACACTATAATTGTGAATGTTCAAATGTAGGGATCACTACTGCATTATTATTTATCACACCTGGGAATTTGTCAAAGGTAGCTACCCATTCATTTGGCTTAACATTCAGAGACTTAGATGTTTCCAACTCATGGAAGCTAACAATACATCTACAGTGCCTGTATGTCTTCTCCCACATTAAGAATATCAGTGGGATGCTCAGCAAAAGAAACAACAGCCCATGCTATCTTCATTTCTCTTTTGTGTGAAAAAACATCCTGAACAAGTGTGTTTATCTATCTCAGCCAAGGATAGTGACCCATAGATGCTAAGGTGTGTAATCCTGCCCAAACTGCTTTTGGCAAATATGGATGAGATAAGGAAGGTACTACTGCACCTGCTAATTTTTTTACAAATAAACTAAGATGTTAGATTTAACTGTTTTTTAAATAATTAGAATGAGATATTGAATTTTAGGGCAAATATTATGCATTTATTAATTTATTTATTGTTCAAATTCACCTACAAAACAGCCACATTAGTCCGCATAAACCTGGATGGAGTCTCTTGCTGTTTTTTTTTTTTTTGCTCTTCAGTTAATGTGAGACCTTTTTTTTTTTTTTTTTTTTTTTTTGGTCCTCACTTGCCATTTGCCCCCAGACCATTTCTGTTGACTCAATGCGGCCCTTGCAAGTGAAAAGGTTGGACACCCCTGATCTAGATATCTACGCCACATGACAGTGATATAGACAGATAAACAGATGCTGGTTGGTGTCATAAATCATGACCTTCTCCAAATATCCCATCAATAAATCTGCAGAGTTCAGTGCAAAGAAAATATCCATTGCTGTGCCCTGTACTTGTAGATAGCATGTGCTACATTGGAAAAAAAATGTCAAAACTAATTCAGTAATTCAGCGAAAAATAATAAAAAGTGTTAAACTCTGAGCTGTACAATTCTAATCTGATAAAGCAATATTCCAAGGCTTTAATTCTAGCCCAGTGTAGAATATAGGTATACAATGATGTTAACCCAAGGTACACATAATTCCATCTATATGTCTTCAACTAATTGTAAAAACTTGACTTGAAGCTATACCTTTTGGTTTCTCAAAAGAGTGTCAATCTCATATTAAAACTGGGCAGTGGGACACCAAACCATTTTTTGATAAAAATGTTTACCTATAATTTGAGAACTTGCTTTAGTTTTCTCTTGAGAAGAATTTAGAATTACTATACCTTAATCAACATCCCGAGGGTTTCCTAGCTGAATGGGTAAAGCTCTTAGGGAAAACTTGACACCCATTCATCCAAGGGCTATTGCTGGTACAACAGTAGCAACACAAGCACTGTATGCTGGAGGTCTTGGGTCTGAGTCCCAGTAAGAGCTAATATTAATATCTGGCAGACTCTGAGTTGATATTTGTCATTACATCCCACTAAGATAAGGCTGCAGTTTGTTGTGATTTAAAGATCAATTGAAATCAGAATGCCTATTGGTGGAAAATGGTCTTGATGTTTCATTCCATGTCTGCAGCCATTCCGATTGTGAGTTATATTGTTTTTCTCTGAAATGAGCATTATTAATATAAAAGTATTTTGATTTTCTCCACCACACATATAGCAGTTTCTTTCCCAGCAGTCCGTCACCACAAGATGCTTCTTGATGATGTCACCGAGTGGAAAGTGAGCTCCGGAGTTTGGGCAATGGTTACTTTCCAAGAATTTCACTTAGCAATGCAGGTAGGAAACACAGAAGAGGTTAGATTAAATGATTAAATGTCAGTGGTAATAATAAAAAAAATAAACAAAAAAAGTTTTCTGTCTTTTGATGGGGGCATCTCAAATTAAAAATGCACAATATATGAAGGAATAGGAAGCTTGTATCTCTGCTTTGCTGTGTCATAGCTTGCAAACTCCTTCCTTCAAGTGTTTTTACAGTATCAAGTCCATGTAAAAAAAAAAAAACACTATGATTAAAAGTGTTCAGTTGAAAGTACAGCCTGGATCAGCATTCCATTTATTGATGTCAATACAATGGACGTGCTCAACACTTTTGACATGAGCTCCATAACATCAGCTATAACTATATTGCCTTTTAAAAGTTGTTTTTTTTTTTTCATATTTTGGACAGAGATGGATGGCTGCTGCACAGAATGGCTATCCTCTGAAGGGGGAAGTATGCATAATGGCTGAAAGAAAAGTGCTGCACTTGTTTCCAATTCAGACATTTGGATATGATCTTTAAATATACCAAAAGTAGCATGGTTTTTATTTATACTGAAATTCCCTCTACACTCAGTTACATTTGAAAGTTCAATGTTTCTTTTAGAAAGTGTAGCCACATATTTGAATGGGGACAGCTCCGCAGAGTAAAAGGACAGAGCCCTGACTGAGACACAGATGGCCCAGCACTAGAGATGCTGAGTTGGAGCTGGATAGGAATGAAGGGGCTTAGCCCACTCATTTTTCTTTGTGGGAAAGGACACATGACACCTCGTAAATCCCTATCTCATCCTCTGGATTGTCAACTGGCTCACAGATAGGACACATGTAATCAAAACAGGGGAAGTCACCTCCACAAAGTGACCAGACACCAGACACCAGTGGAGTCCCTGCAGGTTCTGTGATGAGACCTCTCCTATTTGGCATCTATTTTTCTGAAGTAAAAGCCAGTACCAAAGGACTCTGAATGACCAAGTTTGCAGATGACTGTAAGCTTGGAGCAGTCATTGAATCCCGAAATGACTTAGCCATTCTGTAGGAAGGTTGGTCTCAAATAAATAACTGGTGTGAAAATCATGGTCTGAAACTAAATGCCAAAAATGCATTGTTATATTGTTTTAGAAGTCATCTATGCCAGAGACCTACCATAGACAATACTCCTCTAAGAGTGGACCCAGTTGTTTGGGATTTGGGAACTTATATGGACCAATATATGTCTTATTTTTGTAAGAAAGTCCTTCTATATTGCATAGGTTATAAACAAAGAGATTGTGTGTCTAGATCTACGATGTTCACTGTCTCCCTATACTCAGCCCTCATTAGGACAATCACTGAATATAATGCCCCCTTTGGCATGTATCTGTCCAGATGCAAGCAGCAACTAGAACACCCACAGAGATATCTTAGTAAAAGGCTACAAGGCCTAAACAACATATCCAATATGGACCGACTCAAAGCCCTGTCACTGTACTCGGTATCCTACAGACTGCTAAGAGGTGACCTGTGTCTGCCATACAAGGCATCCCTGACCCATTGCTGACAGAGTTACTGCACAACATCAAGTCAAATGAAACCAGAAATACTTAGTCTAGGAATCTAAACCTCTTCTGCAACATCAACAGAACAGTTTGGTGGGACAGATATATTTTGAGAGGATACCACTGCAGTGGAACAGACTCCCTATTCACATAAAGTTCATCCCTGTCTGTTTTCAACTGCAACTTATACCTATAGATGAGAAACATAAATTGTACCCCAGGCCTGCCTCTGTACTACTAATAGACAAGGGCATATCTCAAATGCTTTATTTCATGCATGGATCACCTCAAATTATCTATGGTATGATCTCAGTTAATCTTATTAGGGGTAATATATAATTATTGACCTTTGGATGGGTAAGGCCAGTCTATAACCAAATGGGATAGGTTATTTCAAGCAAAAAAAGGGAAACTGGCTACTCTTAAAATGGCCTGTAAGGGCAGCTAGCCTAATACTTATCTATGAACTTATGAACCAGAAGGCATTCTCATTTTGCACACAAACACACACAGGCACGCTCACACACACACACACACACACACACACACACACACACACACACACACACACACACACACACACACACACAAACACTCAACAAAATTAAAATATATTTCTGTTTTCTGAGATATTTTAGGTTTCATTCTTGTCATTGGACACATGGTTTCCCAGTTTATCTTTTAGTTTTCAAATTCTTTGAGTTTTAACCAGTTTTGTTTCACAATAAAAAATCATGCAGTCTCGTAAGAGTAAACCTGGAAGCACACTTCATGAAAAATGAGGCCTGAACCAACATTAGTAATTTTATGAGAACAATAAATGCTAATTTTTCACAAGTCCTGGCTCTGTAATTTAATAAGGTGCAGTAAAGATATAATAGGCAAACAAATCATATCTGTTGAAACAGTGTTACTGTACATAGCGCCCTGTAACACTTCTGCTATATATCTGTCAGCAAACTGAGATATTTATAAATGAATCAGCCACCTCTTAAGTTTTGTAAATGTACGCAACCTGCTTTGAATTTAATTACAAGCTCAAATTCTTAGTTTGCAAAATGTCCAAAATAACATTTGCTGGGTGTGAAACATCTTAGAACAAAAAAATATAGCTTTCCATTTAGAATTGTCTTTCAGTGTTACAATATTTTCTTCTTCTTTTTAATATAACAACAGCAGGGGGGATTTGCAAATGGCTACCTTTTTTTTCTTCAGATATAAAGAGATCTGGTTACGGTCAATGTCATCAGTTCGGACTTGACCAGAGGATCACACTACTCTTGGTTAGTGTTCACAAGGTCCACTCATTATAACTTTGAAATACATGGTTGATGCTATTATATACTTTATTTTCAGCTATGTTAAATCAAGCATACATTTAACTCCCCTGTATAGCAAGACATTTCATACACCCGGTAATTTTATTTATTTTTTGCTGTTTAGTTAGCCATTTTTTATTATTATTCATGTTACGTCTTTCATTTCATTGTAGTAGTGATTACTTTTTTTCAGAAAAGCTGTTCTCTCCCAGAAAAGCTTCAGTCTAAGAGTAAAAGAACAGACCATTAAGTAGAAACTGGAAAGTCTTTCATGCTCCATTCAGTTGTGTAAGGTAAGAAAAGCCCTTTGCGTTTCATTCAGATAAATGTAATGGGAGTTTTGTACAGGCAGAAAATAAAAAATATAAATAAAATTATATGCTTCTTTAATGTACTACAGAAATTATAGAGTAAAACAGTGAAGAAGAAATGGAAGATGCAATGTTCTTTTTTTTCTCTCCCAGTCCCACACGTGACCATCTAGCCTCCCCATTTGACTCATTTATTCCCCTCTGAGTAAAAGGGGGAAGAAACCTTCACCCCATTCTTTCACTTCCTTGTGAGAGTTCAGCACCAAGAGTATTGCCTTCACGTGTGGTGGATCAGGGATTATTGCATCAACCGTAACTCCATGCACATGCCCATACCATACAGCATTCCTCGTGGAGGTGTGAAATGAGTGGAGCACAGAAATATCACCCACTTTTTCAAGTTATGTAAGCCCAAAGGTGACCCTACTCACCCATGGATGGACACTTCATAGGTTTCTCTGGTCAGCAGCAAAGAAATTGTTAAGGAGTGTGCACCCCTGGACATACACTTCAGCAACCCCTCCATGTTATATTAATAAGCTCAACCTCTTCATTTCTCCCTATCCCAGATCGTTCCTCCTGCACAAGGCTGCTAAATGAAACCCGGTCACTTGAGTTGCAGTGAGGGGTCTCTATCTCTCTACACAATGGAGTCACCTGGAAATGCAGTATCATGGCGGGTTATATTTGCTTTGTGATGTGAACTATTTCCATTTACTTCCCTGTACTATTATAGTTTCTGTAACTTCTTATGCGCTAATTAACATAAATGCAAAGAATTTAACTTCCAAAGATAAAATAAAACTTCTAATATGCAAAATAAAACTAATGAAGATGGTAGGTAGGTAGGTTGAGTGAGGATTTGTTTTCCTAGTATGAACAAAGATGAAACCCCATAGAATGCCATGTGAATTTAAATATACACGTGAAAAGAAAGAGAAAAGTAAATTAGAGTTTGTCCTACATTACGTACGCTAGGCATCAAGAAATACATGTTTTGTAAAGTACACAATCATTCTAAAACAAAGCCACCATTCACATATCAAATAATATCATCGAAAAAGCTAAATGAAATGAGACTAATGTTATTAAGAACAGAATTAAAAAATATATATATTTTGCTGGAATATGTAGAATATGTCTATAACAAACATTTATTATCTGTATCTGTCTTGTACTCCTGCTATACAGTGTATCTTTTTCAGACAGTTCCCAAAATAATAATTAAATCCTAGCATAGTCCTTTCTGCCTCCACACTTCACATACCTGCATCCCCCTCCAACTCTGAATTATGAATTCAGTCCTCTTTCTGTCTCATAACAACTGTAAAAGACCTTCCCATTTCACTCACATCATTCACTATAATGATAGAATCATCTGCATTTGCAGCAGCCCATGAAAAATAATCTCAGACAATTTCACTACCTCTTGATTAAAATCCACTGTAAAACCGGTGATATAAGGCTTTCCTATATTATGAATAATAACGGGTTTAGCAGTACCCCTAGTTCAGCTCTATTTCAGCCCTATGAGCTTCCGCAGTAATCCATTAACAATCACTTTTATTAGAAGATGCTAATAATAAGTTCATAAATACACCAGCTCCATTGGTATAAGGGGGGTAGAGCACTGACTACAAATCAGATGACTCAAGTTCGATAAGTGACTTGGATAACAAATGAAGCTGGTAGAGAAACCGAGGAAAGCCTGCTCTCCTGACTTATGTGTGTGTGTGTGTGTGTGTGTGTGTGTGTGTGTGTGTGTGTGTGTGTGTGTGTGTGTGTGTGTGTGTGTGTGTGGGGGGGGGGGCATGTCAGGATAACTAGGGATAACTTGAGACTGGAAGGTGCTCCACTTTTGTAGTGCTGGTAGAGAATGATGTAACATGTGGAAGACAGGGTAGTCACTCAGTTGGGCTTGGAGGCCTTGCCATCCTTAGGCCCAAGAAGAAACACTACAGCAGACCACAGTTAAATACCATGTTCATAGGTTCATAGGTGTGTACTAGGCTAATGGCCCTGGGGCCTTTTACAAGCCTAGCCATACGATTACCCTGGCATCGTGCCACCCGATCTTAGTTCCCAGTTTCTCTGTTGAGTAGAGCCACTGGAGTCATCCCCTGTGCGGATTTTCTATTTCCCATTCACTCATCAAGATTTCTTTTGAAGAGGGTCAACGAGGTGCTCTGCTTGACATGTATGGGAAGTCTATTCCATAGCATGGGCAGTCTCTGGGTGAGGAACCTGTCCCTCCAGTATGTTCTGTTGATTGTGGTAATGAGGTTGAGGTCTCTGGAGCATGTGGTGTGGAGGGACTGAGGTTTCTTTAGATGTAGCATTTCTAGCAGAGCTGGGTCAGACATGGTTTTGTAAGTCAAGCAGAGATCGCCTCTAAGTAGGCGATATGAGACAGAGAATAGTTGGAGTTTTTTGAGCCTGTTCATATAGGACAAGTGTTTAAGGCCTAGGATCCTCTTTGTGAGGTACTTTTGCAGCCTCTCCAGTTGTTGCAGGTGTCTAGTGAGGTATATGCCAAATGGGGCATTGTACTCGATGATTGGCCTAATGAGGGAAGAGTACAGGGAGACAATGACCTCTTTCTTCCTGGATGCAAAACCCTTAGTAATGAGATGTGCCACATAGAAGGACTTTCTGACTAGAGTGGCAATGTGGTGATCAAAAGAGAGGTTGCTGTCAACCTGTGTTCCCAGATCTCTTATAACGCCTTCTGTGTTGAGTGGACCACCATCGATGTGGTAATTCATGGGAACCGGGTTTTTCCCAAAGGGGGTGAAGACACATTTTTTGGCAGTGAGCCTAAGGCCATGGTTCTGACACCAGTCATTGGGCTCAGTGAGGCCATTCTGTAGGCTGTCAACATCACTTGGGGAGTTAATAATAGCTCCCAACTTGCAATCGTCTGCGAACTTTGTCAGCCAGAGTCCCTTCATGTTGGCCTGGACTTCAGAGAAGTAGATGCCAAACAGGAGAGGACCAAGGACCGAACCCTGTGGGGCTCCACTCGTGACTAGTCAGCAGTCCGACTTGGAGTTCACTACTTTCACACTGTGGGTGCTATCTGTGAGCCAGTTTGCAACCCACCTAATGATATAGGGGTTTATGCCTAGCTTAATGAGTTTTCCTATGATATCTGAGTGGGGAATGGTATCAAAGGCTTTGGCCAGATCAAGGTAGGCTGGTAGGGAAACCGAGGAAAGCCTGCTCTCCTGACTTGTGTGTGTACATGTGTATGTGTGTATGTGTGTGGGGGGGGCATGTCAGGATAACTAGGGATAACTTAAGACTGGACGGTGCTCCACTTTTGTAGTGCTGGTGGAGAATGATGTAACGTGGAAGACAGGGTAGCCACTCAGTTGGGCTTGGAGGCCTTGCCATCCTTAGGCCCAAGAAGAAACACTGCAGCAGACCACAGTTAAATAGCATGTATTAACCTTAGCAATATGATGTCATCCAGGAGAATGGTAGGGCCATAGCTATCGAGTCAAGCAGGCCTCTGTGTGCAGCTGTGGTGGCTCCTGAGTATGCTGCTCCCTCTACAACCCAAGGTCACTTGTAGTAAGTAATGTCTTTCAGCTTTTCCCGGTTAGGGGTCGCCACAGCAGAACGCCGGTGTGCTTATGATTGGCAGTAGATTTTTACGGTGCCGAGGTGCCAGCCCAACACCCAAACTTCAACAAAGGCACACCCATTCATGCATGCACCTACCTGCATGTCTTTAAACGTCACTACTGTGTGGAGGTCATGCAGACTCCACACAGAAGGTGCTCCAGCCGAGAATCGAACCGGAGAACCTCTTGCTGTGAGGCGACAACGCTAACCGCTGCACCACCGCGGCCTCCATTGTCACTTGTAGTAACAGGAAGCAATTGTTGCCCCAGCCTAAAAGAACTAAACATCTGGTGAAGCTCCATGAAATTGTGGGAGTGAAATGAGATGTAGCTTAAGGGGTATAACATAAGGCTGCAGTGACCAAACAACAACAGGCAAAGTTACCACCATAAATTGTGAAAAAAATAATATTAAGTTTATAAATAATTTATAGGTTTCTCTGCAAATCTAAGTATGTCCAGAACTATCAATAAAATAGAGACAGGTACAGAATTGATAGCTTTTATTAAATTCAAGATTGTCATAGAAGTTTCACCACAGGTATAACAGCATCCTTTCTTCTAATATCCCATAGGTCAGTTTATCAGCGGGAAAAAACTAATGCATAAATAAAAATGCAGCTTGCTAACTTGTCATATACTTGACATGTCACTTACCAAACTTAAAAATACATATGCGAAAAATATATAAAACACATACACATAAAACACACAAAAAGTTATTTGATTTACAAGTAACCTAAAATTAAATATAAGGAACAGCACAGACATACATAAACCAAAACCTCTATCTAAATACAAATAACATATATTGTATTTCACCACAGGCAATAAAGCCCTTCTTGCGTTAGCTGTCTGTACTTCAGTAACTCTTCTAACTACACTATCTTTTACAAACAAAGCTACACTTGTCCCTATTTACTTCTTCATTTACAGGCCAGCATGATACCAACATGATACCAGACCACAGTAATACAATCCATGTTACTGGAAAAAGGTCAGCATTTCTGAAGACAGTAACAACTCCATTATGGCCTTCAGTGTATTACTATTTATCATTGCAATAAGCATTTATTGTCCCAACTCAGCCCACTGCATAGATGATTTAAGATGGTTTTAAATTAACTTTCGAACCAAAACAAAAAACGGTCACAAACAGGTACTGTAAATGGAAAGCAAAGCTTAAAACTGATGTGCTTGATTGAAGTCTTCCTCCGAAAGAACCTGAATAAAATTTGAAATCATCTCAGTGCTGAGGCAAAGGAGAATAAGAGTTTAATACTGTAAGAGGCAGCCTGGGGTAGTGGACTGTGGGTGAAAAGAGAAAAGAGGTCAGATGAAGGATCAGGAGAAACAAAGAAGTTAATGGGAGGAAAGAGAACATAACAATGTGAAAATGCCACAGACAGAATTAACAACTCAAGGCAAGGAGAAAGTAAGAATGGGAAATCACTGGAAATAAAACAAAATATAAAATAAAAGGAAAGTATGGAAAAGTAATAATCTGAAAGAAAACAGGGTCAAATAAAGCGTGGTTAATAAAAGATAACATTAGAATAAGAACACTTGTCCAGCTACCTACTTAACTGAATAAACTACTGGAAACTTCAAAAAGGTGTCTTTATTCCTCCCACAGGAAGAGCATCACAGAGATAGACTCCTAGATCTACTAGCTAAAGTGATTTTATCAAGACTTATCTTTTGCACTCTGTTTCTTGTTTGTCCTGTCATCCTTTGGGTCACAGCGGGGATACCATAATTCACTCAAGCCCTCTGGATTCCCTTTATCTTCTTCAGGAAAGTAGGGAAATGCTATCAGTGTAATTACCAAATTTCCTCTAGAAGTATAAGTACTACATAACGCCCCATGAAAAGTTCACATTGGCCTGACTGGAACTAACAGAATCATCAAAATGTATGTAAACAAATTGAAATTTTAAGTTTTGCTACTCTGTTTTTAACTCACATATCAGTGTAGGAGTGATATGCATTTGTAAAGGAAGAATTTGCTTAGCAACACTGCAGCAGTCGAATTTTTGTGTGTGTGTGTGTGTGTGTGTGTGTGTGTGTGTGTGTGTGTGTGTGTGTGTGTGCGCGAGCGCATGTGTGTGCGTGTGTGTGTGTGCGAGCAAGTGTGTGTGTGCGTGTGCGCACGTATACATATATGTGTGTCTATGTGCACACTAAATACAGAGTATAGTCCATTACAATTCTGAACATGGCTCTAAACATTATGGATACCAGTGTATATGCAACACCTTGCTTACACAAAAAGAAAGGGAATGTTTTATGAGTGGCTGGGGAATGGCTGAGATGTCTAATGACTTATTTGCAACCCTCGCCTTGTCTACTGCATTGCTGAATAATAAATTCCTAGGATTTTTAAATAAAATTATAATGTGCAGCACCTTTTACTTTTCAACCCTTAAAATCTTTCAGAAGTAGGCATTTACAATCTTGTTGATTCTTGTGAAATAACTCTTTTGCTGTTGAAGACTGACAGGAGAGCTAAAAATACTGTTTAACATTTGAATTGATACAGACTGTGAATCTATTACTAAGAAATGACTCAGCTTCTCCGCCATCTGTGCCAGTCTGATTACAGAATTTCAAGTCAGTTAAAGATATGGATGAAACTGCTGCAGGCATAATACAAGCAGAACACTATTTTAACACTAGACAGCTTGCATTCATGCTTGTGATAACAGAGAAATTAAAGACTTTGGGGTATAGCTGCTTTCAGATAAATTTTGTATCATGCAGTAAGTTTAAGCTTTAGTTTTAGAAGAAATATGCTTTCCTTGCCTCTCATCACGTGCTAGATGAAAAATATATTTGATAAAAATATTTCATGCTAGCAAGCAAAAGGAAGCAAGTGACAGCAGTAAGGAACTTTCAACTTATCTTAAGAATTACTTAACTGGATTACTGAAGATACTCTCCATTGAGGTACTGTGGATATAAGCACTGAGAAGACACCTGACACAGTACCATACGTAAGACTAGTATGCAGATTAACAAATAATGCAATGGGTCCTATGGTACTATATTGGGCAAAAAATGTATAGACAACAGGGCAAAGAGGATTTTGTCTTGAAAGTGCAACTTCATATAGCATAGCACAGAGTTCGGTTCTGGGGCCAACCATCCTCATCTTATATGTTACAGGGCAGAGGGTTTAGAGGAAAATAATTGTTACTTTGCAGGTATTATAGAGATCTGCTATACACCTGATACAAAAAGTGAGGTGGGATAAAAAATGTCCAGTTTACATTATGCATGTGTAATACAAATAAAACCTGCCAGACTGGAGAGGTCCCATGCTTGTTTACTGCTGCTTGGAATGTGCAGAAAGGTACTTCCTAAGCACTTGCCTCTGTGACCCAGCCAGGTATGCATACATACATACTCAAGCCTCTGCATGCAGAATATACTACAGAATGGATTAAGAGGGCTTTTGTAAATTTAAATGAAAAAAAATCATGAAAATGCCTGCATAAAGATGACACAGACCTTGGCTTAACAGATGATCTAAAATTGGACGATCAACGAGATATGGTTATAAAGGAAAGGATTTTGCCAGCAAGAAAAGGAAAGCAAGTATTCCTCTGCACACGCTATTAGTGAAACCACATAATTTCAGGATACCTTGGAGCTTCAAACTCTTCAAATGAATTGCTAGAACGAATACATGTACAAAGAAGAAGAACAAAATTTATTTATTTATTTATTATTTTACTGGATACATGTCCATTTTCAGCGGAGGCCTGGGGAGAAAAGCTCCACAAAGACAAACTTACATAGATTACACAGACGTTAGCAAACAATTATAAAAATAAAGTGATTATATACAATGGGTTAGTACTGTTCTCTAGTAGGGACTCAAAATTGTCATGGACAGACGATTAAAAGTAAGAGACATCAGATTGGAAGCATTGCTTGGTGATGTAGTTACAAGTTATGATAATTGCAGAATATGCTTTTAGTTTATAACTTAATATGGGTTGGTACATGGGCATAGCCAATTCACCAATTCAAAATGGTGCAAGGTATAGGCATGAAAGTATAAGCAAGGCTTGAAAAAAGCTACCAGAGTTCATAACAGCATCTTTGAAAGAAGTAAATATATATGAACAAGGCGGGATGGTTCATGTCAAACACAAACAGAAGATGGCTCATAACAGAGGTGAGGAAGCATTCTTTCACGGATAAGGCTGGAGGTGCAAGCAACAGTGTTCTTGAGGAAGCTGCTGAATCAAAAGTGAGATGCATGACTGCATGAGAAAGGTATGAAGCTAGTGAAACAGAATTTCAGGGGAAGCAGGATATTGGTTTAAAAAATCAGTGTATGCATTTGGAATGATACAATTTGTTTGGGTGACGGTTAGCATTGCCGCCTCACAGCAAGAGGTTCTCCGGTTTGATCCTCGGCTAGGGTGCCTTCTGTATGGAGTCTGCATGTTCTCCCTGTGGTTGCGTGGGTTTCCTCCAGGTGCTCCAGTTTCCTCCCACATCCCAAAGACATGCTGTAGGTGGACTGGACACACTAAATTGGCCCTAGGTGTGAGTGTGTGCATGTGTGTGCCTTCTGTGGAAGATTGGCCGCTGGGCTGGCAACTCAACACCGTAAAACTCCACTGCCAATCATAAGCGGACAGGTTATCCGATGTGGCGACCCCTAACCGGGAAAAGACGAAAGAAGAAGAAGAAGATTTTCTAATTGCTAACTGGTAAGTAGGCTGTCAGTTGACGTACTAGCTAATCTTAATTGTACTTTTCTGGCAACACATTTTATGGTCCTCTTTTCATAGGACATTAACTTTTAAAAATCAGTAGAATTTTCATTTGCTGAAGCTATTTTACAACACTACTGTCAATGAGAAGGATATTCATTTTTTTTTAACTGTAGGTACTTTTCTTGTTGTGCTTGTCTGAAGCTGCTTGTCATTGTCAGTGAATATAGTCAGACATCTGGATGTGCTTCAGTATAAGACTGACTAATTGCACTAAATGATTTCTGAATATAAACTAAGAAAAAGAATATGGCTAAGGCAGAAGAGGAACAGATGTGATAAGGTTACATGAGCAAAGTTTCAAGATATTTTCAGAATTCTTTTCTGTCCTTATTATTGTGAAAACAGCTTTTATTTTAACCAGTGATTATGATAAAAGAAAACACAGTAACACCATAACATTCTTCAACAGGTATTAACAACAACATATTTACAACTCATGTAATGCTTATGATAGGCTATGATATTGTAGTGAGTAATCTTTTAGGGGCTAAACATTTGACACCTCAATTAATAGTGTTTTCAAATTCTATTTTTTTTTACTTGAACTAACTTATATTCCATCATTTAACTAATATTTTACATGTATGTATTTATTTATCAGCATTGGCTTACTGGGATTGTCCATCTGGGTACAAGTTTAACCTTTTCAGAGGAGGCTCGGGGGGAAAAAAGCTCCAAGTAAAAATACATATACAAAACATACAAGAAGCAGGTAAAAATTACAATGACTTTAAGCAACTTAGCAGAAAGGATACAATTGAACACACACCAATTACATCATAAAAAACACCAACACTTAAAACCCAGTGATCATGATAAGCTATGGCTGTGCCCTTTCATCATACCTTAAAAACAGAAAAGATATATAATCTACCTCTTTTAAAAGTGCAATAGCATTTGACAATACCTTATTAGTAATCAGATTCAACTTCATTGAATAGCACTCTGTAAGGCAGAAAGATTACTCCCAAATCCATATTTGGTTTAAATTCTCAGGCAGTATATCTGTTGTGTACTATCCATGATTTGTCACAAAACAGGTTACCTTGGGAGAAGGCAGCACAAATCTCATAATATACTTTGTTGCTTTTTGTACAGTGGTGTGGCATGGATGGGGCAGAAAGCAAGCTGAAGGATTGTGCATGTACATTGCATTATTTACATGACTGTCATATAAATGTTTCTCTATTGATTTTCTGATATTTCATGCACTGTTTTTTCTCTTAAACCTTAAACCTCCTTCCTCTTTATTTACATACAAAACTACTCTTTTTACTGGTTTTAATCTAGAACCCCACATACATGAAAAACATATCTGCAATAATTCATTTTCAAATACTGCAGGCAACATAAATACACTGCTAAGTATGCTAGTTTTCCCATCAGAAATTAATTTATCAAATAAGCCTTTTTTTCTGAATGATACTTTATATGTTCTCTAGAAAAGACAAGTTTGTTTTATTTCTTCTATTGTACTTCCCCACTGAATTCTATTTACATCTTTACTCCTAAATTTTCTACCTAACACAAAAATTTCATTCACTATAAAATATATACCCCTTATCTTTACTACATAACCTAAACCTTTACTTTTCCCTTTGTTTAAAGCCACCCCTATCATTTTTAGACATTCATTTCTGCAAGTTATTACTTCTTTTATCCAAATGTTGTTTTCTGCAATTATTATAATTTCCCCTGCATTTGTTAACAGAACTGGAACTGTTAACCCTTCAGGTGTTATATACCCCACCCCCTTCATTTTGTAATTTATTTCACATATTATCACATTCATAACTAATGCAAAGAGTATACAACTCATTGGGCATCCCTGTCTTACACCACTCTTCATGGTACCTCTTGGCTTTATCATCACTATACCCTGATATACACGATTTCCTAACTTTCTCACTTGTATTACATTCATTCATTATTGCCCATAAGATTTCATGTCCAGTTATGTCAAATGCCTTATTAAGGTCTCCTATCATGATTTTCGCTCCTTTTCTGTTTATAATATCATCTGCATTTTCTTTATCATTAATAATTCTTGACAACCCTTCCCCTTTATACTACATATGCTATATTTCATAATATTTTCCATTTTAGTTTCAAATCTCTTTGTATTATTTTCATAAAGATCTTATTATTATACAATGACTGGCCATTAACATTCAAAAAGGAGCTCACTGATTGGTCAGCCCAACCAGCGTGCCCATTGTAAATCAACAATATACCAACAACAAAAGTCTGGCCGTTAAAGTATCATTGAGCTCCCAGAATTTTTTTCTATTATTATGTGGTAGACATCCATTAGTCTGAATGACAGAAACTGAGATGCATGTAATCATTTAGTCAATTCGTTACTCATAAAGTTTGTTTTTTTCTGACAAATCACTGAGGAACAAAGTCACTAAATAATGACAGGCATTTCAGTTTCAGACTTTCTTTCCTTCAGACAATGCACACATATTCACTTTTTATTTTAAATAAAAGATTGCGAGGTGTGTAAAAGACCACAGAAAACACAAGAAAAATAAGGTACGTTCTACAAACTAAAACATACCTGATTTTCCTTGTATTTTCCTGTCTCTCTCACGCCTCTAAACTGTCAGGAGGTTACGCTATTTTTTTCTTTCAAAAGAAATAGCAATGGAGAGTGTCCTTTCTCCATTGCTTGCTTGCTAAACCAGTGATGTACTGCGTAAGCCTGGGATTGCAAGTCCCATATGCACGCGCAGTACATCAAAGAGCACATTGTGGGTTGCTGGCCATTAACATTCAAAAACGAGCGCACTGATTGGTCAGCCCAACCAGCGTGCCCATTGTAAATCGAGCATATTCCAATGGAAAAAAGCTACAAAAATTTTAGTTTTGTAACATTAAAAAAAAAAACTTACAAAAAAAGGAGACTTCAAACAAATGACAGAGACAGGAGAGAGACACAAATACAACGATAATCAGTTACATTATACACAATTAGACAAATGCACCAGATTATCCTTGTATTTGTCTCTCTCCCATCTCTCCCTTTCATTGAAACTAACAGCTTACAGTGCTGTTGTGGCATTAACAAAGCACATAGCATCAAGATATGAAGAAAAACATATTTCCTAATTTCTGCCTATAGCTGCCATTTACCAACATAGCACAGTTTGAATGTGAGGCTTAGAAGCATGCTCGAAACCAGCAGTACCTTCTGGTGGGGCACCTTTAAACTAGGAGACTCCTCTTATGCTGACTGGTAAGGAGAAATTAAAGTGGTAAGAAACCTACTGCAGCTCAATACCAGCTCCTTAGTGTCTCCTTCCCAGCTAAGCACTACCATACCCAGTAAATGACTATCTCTTCAAACACCTGCAGTAAGATGTACTTTATGAAGTTACGTCATTTGCAGATAGTAGCTGCCACTGTGTGTGGCTTAAAAAGGGATGTTAGCTGATTTCACTGTTGGCAAAGTTTCTTCTAAAAACAAGTTAGCCTGTTTTATCAGGGTAGGAAAATAATTCAATTGGACCCCCCCCCCCCTTCATTGATACCAGCAAGCTCTTTCTCCATTCCAAAAAAAGCAACAGAAATCTTCCTTTCTCCATTGCTTCCTTTACACAAGATTGATTTACTATGTAAGCGTGAGAACAAAAGTCCATACGCATGCATAGTACATCAGGAAACCCCCAGCATACCAGGGGAAAAATGTGGAAGAGCAGCACAATGCCCTTATACAAGGAAATTTTTTAAGAAGAGTAAGTAACTTTTTTCTTAAATAATGTCATTGTGTAATAGCAACAACCCACAGCTGGGTGTGGGTAAATCCAGCATTACCCACACCCAGCCATGTATTATCGCTATACTATTCAGTACTACTGATCTCCAGTTTTTCAGTTGTCTTCTATCTTCCTTCTTACACATGAATTTAAGTATTCCACTACATAATTCTTTATAAATAAAACCATAATTTAACCATTCATTCAAAATCTTTAAAAAAAGTTTCCTTAAATTGTCATACATTTCATACCCTATTCCATCTGGGCCTGCAGCTGAATCGATAGTTACTTGTTCTAATACTTTATCTAGCTCATTTAAAGAAATCTCCTTTTCCAACTGTTTTATTCTCTTTTTCTGTTAATGTTTTTACTTTCCATGTTTTTTGCACTACCTTCCATGTTTTTTGCACTACCTTCTTTTTTCTTTAAACGTTTCTTGTACGTATTGTAGTACACTATTCATAATTTTTCCCTAAGTTCTTTCTATTTCTCCTCTTACACTTTTTATTTCTCTCATTACTCTGCATCTTCCATTAATAATTTGCTTAAGTAACTCAATACTTCTTCTCTTTTTCCTTTAAGACAATCTTTGTTTTAAAACTAGATTTACTTATCTAACAATTCTTGTATTTTTTCTTGATTTCTTTCATGCAATTCTTTTTCTTTCTCAAAGTACTTTCTATCATTAAGTTATAAATGCATTGCAATGCATTGTTATATGTTCTTTTATATTTTTCTTTCTCTACTTTTCTCACATCATATTGCCATTGTGAAAAACATTTTTTATATTTTTCCTTAAATATCACCCACCATTCAAACCAGTTTTTATAACATGTTCTTATAGTAATATGATCTTTCCATAACTGTATTACTAATCTCTTTCCTTCTTCATTCCATGCTTTCTAATTTTTCCTTTTTATTCCTTTGCCTGTTTTTATATATTTCTTGTTTTCCTTTATCTCTATCAATATTACAACATGATCAGAAAAGCCTGTTTCAACTACCTCCCCTTCTCCTGTAACTAAACCTTCTGATGTTGTTGTTTGTCTTTCGGCTTTTCTTGGTTAGGGGTCGCCACAGCGGAACTCCGGTCTTCTAATGATTGGTTCATAGGTTCATAGGTAGGTACTAGGCTATTGGCCCTAGGGCCTATACAAGCCTAGCCAAAAATATACCCTGGCTTTCGCCACCCAAGAAAATTATTTTCCTGTGCCCCTGTCAAGCAGAACCACAGAAGTGATCCCCGGGGTGAATTTCCTATTACCCATCCAATCATCAAGATTTTTCTTGAAGAGTGCTAATGAGGAGCTCTGTTTGACATAGATAGGTAGTCTGTTCCAGAGTATGGGAAGTCTCTGGGACAGGAATCTATCCCTCCAGCATGTTCTGTTTATTGTGGTGACAAGGTTTAGGTCCCAAGAGCATGTAGCTCGGAGGGATTGGGATTTCTTTAAGTGGAGCATGTCCAACAGCTCTGGGTTTGACATAGCTTTATATGTTAGGCAGAGATCGCCTCTGAGTAGGCGATATGAGACGGAGTAAAGCTGGAGTTTTTTGAGACGGTCTGCATAAGGCATCTGTTTGAGGCCAGTAATCCTCTTTTTGAGGTATTTTTGCGGCCTTTCCAGTTGTTGTAGATGTCTTGTGAGGTACATACCAAAAGGGGCGTTGTACTCTATAATGGGTCTAATGAGTGATGAGTAGAGGGGAACAATGACCTCTTTTTTCTGGATGAGAAACCTTTTGTGATGAGGTGTGCCACGTAGAAGGATTTCCTGACCACTTTGGCGATGTGATTATCAAAGGAAAGACTACTGTCCACCTGTGTCCCAAGGTCTCTTATCACACTTTCGGTGTTAAGTAGACTACCGCCTATGTGGTAGTTCATGGGTACAGAATTTTTACCAAAGGGGATGACAATGCACTTTTTGGCATTGAGCTTGAGACCATGTCTTAGACACCAGGCATCTGTCTCAGTGAGGCCCTTTTGTAGGATGTCCACATCGTTAGGAGTTTCAATTATGGCTCCTAGTTTGCAGTCATCTGCGAATTTAGTTAGCCAAAAACCTTCTGTGTTAGCCTGTACTTCAGAGAAGTCCATTTATGCATGTCTTTCGAACTCCCACCCAACCTCGGGGAGGACATGATACTGTACAATAATCTATTTCAGTTCTATACATACCCCTTTTGTACGTCCATGAGTGAATCTGAACAAAAACCAAGGCAGCCACAGTGTTCAACAAAAAATAAGTATATTTAAAGCTTGCATTGCACTTTTTTGAACTGCATTTTGTTTAATTGCTGATCCATTTTTGCAGTTTTTACTGCTGCGACAGTTTTTTTCTGCAGTTTGAATTTTTAGCATTTCTGTATTTCATAGCATAGGCTAGATTCAGATTTGCTGAATCTAGGCTGTTTGGTATTACTTGAGCACTACAACCTGCCATCCTACATTAAGAAGGTCCTCTTGCACTCTTGTGGCAGAAGTATGTACCCCATGATCCATCTGAGTTGGGGACTGATGGGGAAAAATCTCAGTTTTGGGTTTTCCTATTGGTTAATTTGTTTTAAAGTTGTTTTACTTTGTTTATGTTTAGTCCCCACATTTGTGCACAGCTGTGCACCACGCTACGAGATTTAGTGCTGCCGTGTATAGATGCAAATACTTAGAAACACAATTTTCCCTTGATACCTGCTAGAGAACCCTCCTTAGCTCCACTGCCTCTCTGTGCACAACGCAGATGCGCATTCTTGGGCATTGATGCAGTCTTCCACCCTTAGCCCTCCACAGAATAGCCACTTCTGTTACTTTCACAAGTATACCCTGGTCCATCTAGCACATCCCCACTAGTTACTGCAATATATACTCACCATAATGGACAGACAGTTTCCCAACATTTCTCCAGCCAGCCTGATTGAAATGGGCATCCTGAGGCAATGTAGTAATTGCCTCATGCATACCGACAACCACTTACTCCTAAAGCAAACACAGCATGTGAGAAATGTAACTATAC
Organism: Protopterus annectens; assembly: GCF_019279795.1. Classification (NCBI taxonomy): domain Eukaryota; kingdom Metazoa; phylum Chordata; order Ceratodontiformes; family Protopteridae; genus Protopterus; species Protopterus annectens. The sequence goes on from NC_056732.1 coordinate 667,338,933, forward strand.
CATGAAATTAGTATCAGTCCTCTCACATAACAATATACAAGACATACAACAGGTTATCAGCACACACAATTCCCCTCTCACTCAAGATAAGATCAAGACACATAAAGCCACATACGCAGAGGTACTCACTAAGAGCCTACCAAAAGATCAGAGACCTTCCAAGCACAAACATACACATACTGGTACATGAACAGAATCCACCCCTACACATAACAACACACATATCAGTGTCTCAGCAATTAAGCCCCTAAGGCAAAACACCTCAAAATCTAACGTTCTGGTCATAGGTGACTCAATAGTGAGACACACAGATGTCCCCCTCATCAGGTTGAACAAGGAGAAGGTGACAGTCAGCTGCCTGTCAGGTGCCAGGATCTATCAAATCACACATGCACTCAAGTTGCTCAGCAATAAGTACCATTATGACTCTGTCATAGAACATGTTGGTGTGAATGACTTGAGATGTACTTCTCTGGACTACATGAAGCGGTATATGACTGGACTCTCAGATTATGTGTCCCAGGCAGGTATGTCCCTAGCCTTAAGCAGCATTCTACCTTCACCTAGGATGATGCCAGAATACAGACAAAAAATGATTGGTTTCAATAATTGGCTTAATTTCTGGTGTCACTCCAGGGGGATCCAGTATTTGTTTGCCTGAGAAGACATGGTCGACAGTCCATGCTGCTTTCTCAGAGATGGCCCTCACCTGTCTCCTCAAGGCTTTCGGATACTGGCAGGGGTCTATACAAATAATAAGTCAATTTTATTTATTTCTGCAATACATACTTACATATATTCCAAGTAAGTGCAATATTTACTTATTATATCCATAGTCAGCATTATTTAACTCACTCAAGTGCAATATAGACAAATAACTTAGGCATTTCAATCTGTAGTGTGTTTTGTTTTACTTTAAATAGGGTAGTTAATTCAGGGGAGGGTATTCTTTTTGTATATGAGTGTTGGTAAATGTCTCTGCTCTTTCTTGCATGTATTAGGAGTAGTATTCTATTGGTCAGTTATGTTTATTCCTCTACTTGTATGTGTTGTTTCACTTTCCTTTGTAATCTCAAGAATGGACCTGATGCACAGAATTTTGTTTAGGCTACATGTGTGTAGTTCTAAATGGCAATAAAGTTTACTTTGAGCTTGACTAATATCTTGACTGTATTTCTACAGAATACAGTTATTCCAGAGCATCTCTCATTCCCCAAATTCCAGATTATCTTTCCTCCCCATACTTTCTCTGTTTGTAATCTTTCTTTATTTAAAAAATCTTGTGTTTCCTAATATAATTACATCTACATCACATGTATTACACCACTCCAAAATTCCTGTTCTTCTTACTATATATATTTTTTCAAACGCCTTTAATGAATATCACTTGTGAGATAGGCACATTTACATTTATAGGTTCATAGGTTCATAGGTTCATAGGTTCATACTAGGCTATCTGCCCGAGGGCATTTACAAGCCTAGCCCATCGTTTTGTGGCTTACGCCACCCCTTTAGTATGGGGAACTATACCTATTATTTTGCTGTGCCTCTGTCGAGCAGTGACACTGAGGTAATCCCTGGGGTATATCTGCGATCTCCCATCCATTGGTCAAGATTTCTCTTGAACAAGGCCAGCGAGGTGCTCTGCCTCACATGTACCGGGATTTTGTTCCACAGCATAGGAGTCTTTGGGTGATGAATCTATCCCTCCAGCACGTCCTATTAATAGCCGTGTCGAGGTTTAAGTCTCCGCCCTTGTGGCTCTGATGGATCTAGATTTTTGAGGTGAAGCATATTCATCAAATCTGGGTTTGACATGGCCTTGTATGTTAGGCAGAGGTCACCTCTGAGCAAGCGTGCGACTGAATAGAGCTGGAGTTCTTTCAGTCGGGCAGCATAGGACAGATTTTTGAGACCCTTTATCCTTTTGGTGAGGAACTTTTGTGGCCTCTCCAGCTGCTGCAAGTGTTGGGTCAGATACATTCCGAATGGGGCATTGTACTCAATCATTGGTCTGATGAGTGATGAGTAAAGGGAGACTATGACCTCCCTTGATCTAGATGAGAATCCCTTCATGATAAGGTGGGCGATGTAGAAGATCTTCCTAACTACTTTAGCTACATGGGTGTCGAATGACAGACTACTATCAACCTGGGTCCCCAGGTCCCTGATAACTTCTTCTGTGCTCAGTGGATTGCCACCTATTTGGTAGCTAGGGGTAACCTTGTTTTTCCCGAAGGGTATGACTATGCATTTTTTGGCATTTAACTTTAGGCTGTGGCTCTGGCACCAGTTATCCATTTCTGTGAGACCCTTCTGAAGGATATCTGTGTCAGATGTGTTTTCTACTATGGCCCAGTTTGCAGTCATCTGCAAACTTTGTCAGCCATAACCCTCCTGTGTTTGCTTGTACTTCGGAAAAGTAGATGCCAAACAAGAGTGGGCCCAGGACTGAGCCCTGTGGGATACCACTTGTGTCAGGCTTTGAGTCTGACATGGCGCCAGCAACTCTGACCCTGTGGGTTCTGTCACTCAGCCAGTTTGCAACCCATCTTGTGATGTATGGGTTAACATTTAAGCTGATGAGTTTTTCAATGATACCCGAGTGGGGTATTGTATCGAAGGCCTTAGCCAGATCGAGGTAGGCTGTATGGACTGCCTTTCCCTCATCAATGGCTTTGGTGACTGTTTCGAAAAAGTCAACCAAGTTTAAAAGGCATGATCTGCCTTTGACAAAGCCAAACTGGGTTGGATCCAATGTCTGCAAATTCCCTATGTCTTTATTTATGAGGTCCATTATGATCCTCTCCATGGCTTTGCAGATAAGGCTTGTCAAGCTAATGGGCCGGTAATTTCCAGGGTCTGTGGAGGCACCGCCTTTGTGAAGTGGGACCACAGTTGCAGTGCGCCACTCCCTGGGTACGTATCCCGAGGTAAGACTTTGATTAAACAGCTGTCCTAGCTGTGGGTTTAATTCCTCATTGAGTTCGTGGAGCACACAGCTGGAGACACCATCAGGTCCCATGGATGCTGTGTTTTTTGCTTTGGAGAGAGCAGTTCTCACTTGGGCTGGAGATGTTTGGGGGGCTGCACTCATTTGGTATAGATATCTCTCCTTTTGGGCGGGAGGGGGGGGAGAAGTTTGCACTGAACCTGTCAGCCAGTATGTTGGCAATGTCTGTAGGATCAGTAATCTTCACATCATTTTGAACTAGTTCTGAGCATATCTGGGAGTTTCCTCCTAGGTTTCTAACATAGCTAAAGAAGGCCTTATGATTGTCTTTTGAGTCTTTAGCTATTTTTCTCTCGAAATTTGCTTTGGATGATTTTATGAGAGCTCTTAGTTTTTTACTTATAGTGATCAAGGGTGTCTTACCTTTTAAGGATTTTGCTCTATCTTGTAGTAGCTTCCTCCTTTTGTTGTAGAGTTTGTTTATGGCTGGGGTCCACCAGACTGGACGCTTGCCTTTGGTACAAAGAGTCTTTGTTTTGCTTGGGATTGCCTTATCCATGCAGTCCTGCAGGTGCTGGTAGAAGGCATTTGTAAGTGATTCAGCGGCTTGAGTATTGTTTTCCGCCGGCTCGGGGGCCTGAAAGGAGACCACACTAGTCTTTAGAAGTGTGAAGTCAGCTTTTGAGAAGTTCTTTACTGTGGTCTTTTTTATTTCAGGTGGGGGTGGGATGAGGACCTCCAGCGAGATTAGTTTGTGATCTGATCTCTCCAGTGAGGGGTATACTTCCGGTGTTGAACATTGTGCTCCCATGTTCGTGATGATGAGATCAAGTATGTTATCTCCTCTTGTGGGGATGGTGACTAGTTGTTCCATGGCATTTGAGTTTATGAATTCCAGGAACTTTTGGGCTAGGGTGTTTGGGCTTGAGTAGTGTTCCCAGTCTATATTAGGGTAATTGAAGTCACCTAGTATGATGGTGTTTGGTGATACATTTATCCCTCTAGTGTTTTCAGGAAGGCCATGTGAGGTTCCTGAGTTTGTGAGGGTGGCCTGTAACATGCTACAATTTGCAGAGCAGTCTTGCCTATGGTTAATTGCACCTGGATGGTCTCCGATGCATCGTGTGTTGCCACCAGTCTTGAGGTGTGGGTGTCCTTGATGAATATGGATACTCCCCCTCCTTTCTTGGTATTTTCCGGATTTTGGGGCAGGAACGCATGATATGAGGTAAAACCTGATATTGCTGGGGTGCTCTCAGGAGCTTTGAACCAGGTTTCTGTCACAGCACAGACATCGATGTTCTCCATACTGAGAAGGGCCTCGAGTGCGTGCATTTTGAGATTCAGACTTCTGGCATTGAGCAGCATTACCCTTAGTTTTTTTCCTTTTTTGTGTTCTAGGGTGGTAGGTTTAGAATTTGTGCCTTGCCTAAAAAGGCACTATGGGGGTGGCAAGAGCCTTTGCCAATATCCGAATCCCAGGGGTGACAGGTGCAAGCCGTCCCTTGTGAAGCAGCGTGGCTTGTCCAGCATGTCATCCCAGGCAGACAGATACTGGATCCCCTTTGAATGACACCAGTGTTTAAGCCAATTGTTAAAGCTGATCATCTTATCTCTATATTGTGGCATCATTCTTGGTGAAGGTAGGATACTGCTCAAGGTCAGGGTCATACCTGCCTGGGCTACATAATCAGAGAGCTCCTCAATGTCTCTTTTCATGTAGTCCAAGGAGGTATGTCTCAGGTCGGTTACACCAGCGTGGACAATGACTGAGTCATATTTGTACCTGCTGTTGAGAGACCTGAGTGCTTGCGTTATGTGGCGGATTCTAGCGCCCGACAGGCAGCTTACTGTGACCTTCTCCTTACTCAGTCTGGTGAGCGGGACGTCAGTGTGTCTGACTATGGAGTCACCAATGACTAGTGTGTCTGGCATTGTGTTTGGCCTTAAGGGCTGTGACTGTTTGACACTCTGACTGTGAGGTCTATGTGTTGCGGGTGATGTGTTCTGAGGTGGTGGTTGTTTGGGTGTCTGCTTTGGTGGCCTCTGCTGTTTTGGTAGATTTTTGATCAGAGCCTCCGAGTATGTCTTTGTGTGTTTATGTGTATGATTTGAGGTTGTAATGGTACTATGTGAGACTGGGTCTATAGTGTGTGTGGTAACCTTCTCCTCCTGACTGGTCTTGCCAGTCCTATGTTGAGAGAGCTCAGCCTCCAGTTTGGCCGTATAGTTGCATCTCTCACATGTATTTGCGTTTTGTGGGAGGAGGAGAGGGTTGTCTGTGTACATGAGGCAATTGTAACATTGCCTCAATATTCCCAGGTTCACCAGCTGAGCAGGAGAGGACACTAGCAACTGATCCCTCGACATGCTAGAAGGATAGACAAAAACTTTAAAAAAGATTCGGGGCGTGGGTGACCGAGAAATGGGGGTTGCCTTTTGGGGTACTATCTATGACAAGAGTGCCGTATCAAGGTAATAAGTACTGTAGGAGCAAGTGCTAGGTTTAACAGATAGAGAATAGTCTACTTGGAGTCAAGTAGAGATGATCTTTTTAGTTATAGGATACGCTGATTTGATCAGTAGTATAGTTCGTGGAAGGTAGTTTTAAGGGAAAATTTGAAGAGTGGACTTTAGGTAGCCCGAATAGTTTAAACCTGCTTAACCGGCGCTGCCCTAGTGTGCAACAGTGGCAGCTCAGCTAAATCAGCTAAACGCTTAAATCGCGATTAACGCGTTTACCGCGTTTTATACCAGGGGCTGGAAAAAGCTAGAAACTGGCCCAAAACGACGAATAAACTACTAGTTACTGGCTGAAACCTCACAAAACTGGACAAAAGGCAGCTCAATGCTTCCCACTCCCACTGGTAAGCAAGGTAACTTCCTCTCCCCCAAATAAGGCAAGGAAACAGTACACAGGAACTACAACCAAAGCCCAGGAATCAGCAACTCTGAAACTGGACTAAACTAGTAAAGCAGGAAAAACAAGAGATATTTTTTCTTTTTTTTCTTTTTTTTCACAAAACAGGCAGAAACAGGTACAGCAAACACTTATAAATGCTATGAATCAGCTACTACAGCTTACACAGAAGAATTTGCTACAAATACAGTCAAATAGTAACAAACAAGGATTCCAAGTGCAATATTAAGTTAAATGCAGTAAAAACAGCTTCAATGTAACAGAAAGGCAGGCGAAATACAGTCGCTAGGTATTCAGATGTGGAAAGCAACAAAAGATATACTTAGTATCAAGAAAAGTCGCTTATTCAGCTCTCTGCAGCCTGGATTACTCTGCTGGCCCACGTGGAGTCTGTGCTGAGTAGGTACAAGCTGAAAAACGCACGTTTACCGCGTTTTATACCAGGGGGCTGGAAAAAGCTAGAAACTGGCCCAAAACGACCAATAAACTACTAGTTACTGGCTGAAACCTCACAAAACTGGACAAAAGGCAGCTCAATGCTTCCCACTCCCACTGGTAAGCAAGGTAACTTCCTCTCCCCCAAATAAGGCAAGGAAACAGTACACAGGAACTACAACCAAATCAAACTATATTAACCTAACAAATATTATACTTCACATATACTGCTATATATCATATAACCTATGCAACAGTACATAAATTATTAATTTCCTGCCTTTTATTTAAACAAGACACATCTTTATTAAACCATCACTTGCTGCATAGACAATCATACATTTATATAAATGAAAACAAACCATACTGATACAATCCTAGTTGTAAGGATTTTACATCACAAACAATACTGACACACTCCCAGATGCAAACATTATACATCACTTATAATCTACCCAATCTTTCTCGCTCAAATATTACATAACTCATTTAAGTCCTGTCACCTTTTAAACCTCATTCCTCCCTGGTATGTATCATTCCCACAATTCCATTTTTCCTATGTAGTTTGCTCCTACCCTTTTCTAAAAATCTCAGTTCCAGTTGTTTTATCTCTGTTACTATATTCACTACTTCCAGTGTAGTTGGTTTAGATTACTATATTCACTACTTCCAGGGTAGTTGGTTTAGATTACTATATTCACTACTTCCAGGGTAGTTGGTTTAGATTTTGATTTCCATTTTCTAGTAATTGCTTTTTTTAGCAGCCATCATTATTAGACACAGCAAGGTCTTACTATGTTTAGGCAATTCCGATTCTGTATCATAATTCAGAAAAATCATCTCCCTCGTCAGACCAATCTGCCCACCCAACATCTACAACTGTGCATCACGCAGGGAATCCTTAAAGTCTGCCAACTCACCTCTCTCCCAGAAAATATGTTCCCAATTACCTCTTTCTTCCCCTTCACACCTCCAACATTTGCTGTCTGCTTGGGGTATAAGAATATCCATGCAAACATTTCCAGGCAAAAATCCTAAATCTTCTATATTTTGTTGCATATTTGGGAGACATGCATATATCCTCCCATTGTTTCTTTGTGAATTGCTTATCCAGTCTCTCTTCTCAATCATTTCTAACCTTCTCTGATTGATTCTTATAGGTATCATACAATATTTTATATGCTGTACTAATTATTCCCTTTTAAATGGCAGCTTCTGTTCTAGATTCTATTAAAAACTCTACCAGTGCTGGCCTTTCTTTTGGAACCCCCCCTATTTCTTTCTCCTTATTCTTGGTGTCTTCTCATTCTATCATCTTTCCCTCTCTAGTTATTTGCTCCCACTACCTTGGTTCCTTAGTCAGTTTTCTCCACTAAATTTCAGCCCCCTCTTGCTTATTGTCTGTATCCCTAATTGCAGTCATCCCTATGAGCAGAATGTCCTTTCTCCACTCCTGTGTTGGTATAGTTATTAGAATACTTTCTGCTACTTTATGGATATAATATTTTGTATGATTGCTGTTATTCTTCTTAAAGCCCTGCATCCAAAATCTCATTCTCTCCTTGTTTCTTGAGCTTCCCCCTTGTTTCATCATTGTCCCTTTCCACTTTGAATTATAGTTTTCTGCGTGTGCTATGTATAGGAGTCTTAACTGTGTAGCTCTGAAATAACTCTTCAAATTGAGTAATCCCGATCTGCCCTGTTCTACTGGAAGAATCAGCTTATCCCTCTTGACTCTTGCTGGCTTCCCCTCCCAGATATTTTCAGCTCTTTATTAACTGCAACCCACAACTTCTCCTCTGGTTGATAAAAATATGCCTGACCTGTGTATAAGACTAAAGGGACTAAAAACATTTTAACTGCTTGTACCTTACTATCTGTATCCATATAACAAAGCTTCCATTTTTTTCAGATTTTGTATTACCTTTTGGTTAGTTTCATTTCTTCCCACATATCCTTAGCTGCCACACTAGAATCATTTTTAATCCATACTCCTAAATACTTCATTTTATCATGTCCCCATAAATATTGGTATTCCTGAACTAGTTTATGTGTGAGTACATAATTTACCACTATTCCTTTTGTTTTAGCTTCATTAATTTTGTAACCTGAAAAGATATGAAACTGTCTCAAAATGTCACATGACATTGTAATGTCTTTTTCTGGTTTTGTCAGGTATAAAATACTATCTTCAAATAAAGCCAGCTTTTCTTGACTACCATACCAATTATATCCTTGAATTTCTGAGTCACTTAGTTTCTTTGCCAATGGTTCTAAATATAATGCAAATAATAAAGGGGAAAGAGGACACCCCTGCCTCTTTCCTCTACTCAAGCAGAAATTATCACAGAGAACCCCACCCACTTTAGTTTTCACCTCCAATACCTCATATATCCTCCTAATCAACCTTATAATTGTTTCAGTGAATGCAAATGCTTCCATTGCCCTGCTCATAAAGTTCCAGCTTAGTCTGTCAAATGCTTTCTCTGCATCAAGACCCACCAACAACAATGGGGTTTTCTTACATTTTGCTTCCATCTGTATCATCAGTGTTCTGTTAATGTTGTCAAATGTTTGCCTCCCCTCCACAAAACCACATTGATCCATATCTATTTTTTGGCATTACTTTTGCCATTCTGTTAGCTATTATAGACATAAACACTTTATAATCATTGTTTAGTATTGAAATGGGCTTGTGTGAAGCTGGATCTGATGGATCTTTACCCTCTCTTGGTATTACAGCTACCACTGATTTCTTCCAGGATGATGGTACTTCTCCTCCTTTTAAGATACTGTTAAACAAAACCTTCCAGATCTTTATCCATTTTTTTACCTTCTAGCTTCCAAACATTCACAGGAATACCATCTATTCCTGGTGACTTTCTGTAGATTGGTTATACGGTTTACTATCAAAATGTCGGGACAACTTACCTCGACCATTCACATCCTCGACCCGAAACAATGAAAAAGCATCATGCTGATTGCTTAGAATGTCGATTCTTTTGAAGGAAAGAATCGACATGCGATCGCTCACAATCCAGAAAAAAACATCCGCTATGAGGTGGAAAATTTCCTACTGTTTTGCAAGGGGGCAAGCCCCCCTCCACCCCCCCCCCCATGTGGAGGGCTGCGCTCCCTGCACCCCCTGCTACTTATATATTTTAAATCCAAGATTGCATTACAGTGAGGAAAAGGTTAATTTTCCCAATCCCCACTGTAGTACGATGCACTTCAATAAACTGATGATCTGAACTACAAACACAGTCTCCGTATTGACGTTTCAAACTTGACAGGAATTGTGTTTTAATTTTGCCTCTCTGCTGCTCTGTGTTCATCCTTCTCACTGTCAAGGTAAGGTACCTCAAAATTTTGATTGTAAACTTTGGTTAAACATACAATTTTTATTTAATGTCCTCTTACCCCAACGGTTAGTAGTTGAGCCTCATCCACCGCTAACCTTGACATATTTGATTCTTCCATAAATATTTCCATTTGTATCTTTTCTCGACTTACACACATTTCTTTGCTTTATAAAGACTCTTGCAGAATTTCTGAAATATTTCTAATACCTCTGCAGGATCTCTTTTTCCTTTCTTTGTTATAGGCAGCCCTTTCTACTGTCTGTTGCCCGAGTTGTTGTGCTAAAAATTTTTGTGCTCTAGTGTTATTATCAAAACAGCAATCTTTCTAAGCTCGTGCAAATTATTGAGGTAAGCCCTTATTTTCTGCCGAGTATTCTGCAGTTGATCCTCTTCTTGTTCTGTGAGATTCCCCCTATTCTGCAATACTTTAACATTTGTCAGTCCTTCTAAATAAATCTTCTTACTTTTTAACCATAGCTCCCTTTCTTTTATTTCCACCCTATTTTTAAACAATTTTGTCCCACTCCCTAGCTATATTTTCACAAGGAAATTCTGTCCTCTCTAACAGCTCCTGAATAATCTCCACTATCCTTTCCTTAAATTCCTCTCTTTTCAACAGATAGGTGGGAAAGACCCAATATCTCATTTTTATTTCATTACCATGTGCTTTAAATAGTTATTGGGTGAATATCAACATCTTCAATTAAATACACATGTTCCTGTGAAATGTAAATGTAAATTCTGTCTAGACCAGACCAGTTTTTATATCTTGTAGAATAATATGTAAATTCACTCTGAACTCCTAGTACTGAATTCACATCTTCCATGCCAAATATTTTCAAAAATGTATTTAAAAATCTACCCTCCGTTGTTATATTTTCTGTTCTGCCCCCCCCCCGACACATCTTTAGTGCTACAAATAAAATTCCAGTCCCCACCTAAAAACAATATTCCTTGCTGAAAACTGATTATTTCTCCCAGAATTTTCTTAAGCTCCATTATAGCAGTTTTAGGTGGAATGTAAATACATGTCAGTGTAATCCTCCTCCCTTGCCAGTTGTCCCTTAGCTGCTGAATAACCATCCTGAAAACCTTTCTTTATCAACTTCATATGTTCAGTTCTTTCTAACTGTGTCTTCTGTAACAAAACTATTTGCACTCTACATTTTTAATATACTTCACTACTCTTTCTAGTTTGTATTTATCTGTGAGACCATTTACATTTAAAGACATTAAAATAAAGCCATCACTGTATTGAAATGTTATTACTCCCACCTTTTATGTATATCACCTTTTTGTTAAATGTTTTTGTTAACATTTGTTAGTCTCTCTAAATAATTCTTGTTACTTTTTAACTATAGCTACCTTTCTTTTATTTCCACCCTATTTTTAAACTCAACTTTAATTTTATCCCACTCCCTAGCTATATCTTCACAAGAAATTTCTATCCTCTCTAACAGCTCCTGCTTTTGTGTTACATGCATACACTGTTTGGCAGGTTGAACTTTTATACAGTTGTTTCTTGTCATATCCATTTGAGCCTATGTCACATCTTATAAAACGTTTTGTTTCATTGTAAGCCCTCAAACAAAAAAAAAACATCCCCAATATCACCCTAAAACCTATTAACTTAATACTACCACACAAAACTATGTACACCTTCAAATATTGAAATTTTACCATTTTAATATGAACAAAAGTCCCAAACTGACAGTCACACTCATAGACTTGAGTTAACCTAAAAGAAAAGTTATCCATGCTAAAATGCATGGTGCAGCCCTTGCTTCTACTAAGTGCTGATTGATTTTGTGTTATCTTTCAGGGGTTTTCCCAGCTGGAGGAACTATAATGTTTTCAGAGAACATTAACCACCTTGGGAACCCCCCCCCAATACTTTTGGAGAACATTATCTCCTATCAACAATTCTCTTTTTTTCCCAGCCAATCACTCTCCAGACTGTAGCCAGTTTTTCTTTACCAGATTTTCTCCATGGAGATATGAGAGAGGCATCCAGTTTCTCTTTATCAGATTGTTTCCATGGAAACTTGAAGACCAGCTGCAGAACTGTTAATCAGCATACATGTATTTGCTAGAAAAGAGCCTCATAACATTCAATGTTCTTATTAATTTACTTGCTCTCTCTTAAAACATTTTACTAAATCAATCTAAGGTCTTTAATCCAGTCATTCCCCCATGCAATAATGAAAAAAAGCAGAGTAATATTTCTTTTATCATGCTTTTAACCAGGCTTTTTTTTACATTGCAGTGCCTACATTTCTTAAAACAGAACAAGAACAAAGAGAAAAGGGAAAAAGAAAGAAAAGAAAACAGCAGCACCTGTTTACAATCTCCATTGCACTTACAAATAACTGAAAATAACTTTACTTTATAACATGTAAAGAAAACCACATGCCACAAAGTTGGTACTATTTAAGAAAAAACTTACATGTAACTGTCTCCCTCCTCTTCTCCTCTCCAAAGCACTTTTCCGAACATTAATGACATAAAGTAGGGCATATGCTTTAGAGTCCCCCACAACAACAAATTCTGAAAAAGTCCAATATTTCCTGATTTTCTTATTCTGTCATATTTCACAAATATAATTATTGCATTGTAATCCCATGTTAAGTTACTGTTTTTATTACTGTTCATCTCCAAAATCCTGTCTCTGCTTCATTTCCAACATACTCTTGATTCTTCTAGTCAACTCTCATGCACCCTTCCTTTTCTCCAACATTTTCCATTGAAAAATTTGAAGAGGCTTCACAGGTACTGTGCATCTGTGGTCTTTAGTACCAGAAGAACAAGGAGTAGAATCTCCTTCTATTTCACAGCTTACTTTGTTGGACAAACTTTTGTATTTCCTCCTTAGCATATACATCATCAAAAAATAATTTTGTCCCTCTAGGGAAGAATACATTGAACATAGTTGGGTACAGCAGTTTAAATCTCACATCTGCATCTCGACATTCCTTGAATAGTGGAATAAATTTGCTCATCATCTGACTGATGTACAATGAGTAATCATTCTCCACAAACACTCTGCTTTCTCCCACTTTTAGTACTTTGTCCTTCTGCCACAGTTTTGTTAGAATCAACTCCTTATGCTGGTAGGATTGCATCTTTACTATTAAAGGTCTAGGTTGCTTTCTTATAACTAGGTTTGGAGCATACACACAATATGCCCTTTCAAATAACAACTCCTGCTGTGGAATACCACTCCAGTTGCTTATTTGGGATTTCATAAAATTAATGCAGTCTGGTCCTTCCAGCTTCTATGGCATAGCTAAACATCTCAGGTTTTCGCTGTGTGCTCTGTCCTCTAATTCTATTATTTTTGAAACATCTTTTCCTGAGTAGTCTCATATTCAGCTGCCTTTTCTTCATTTCACCCTCTGATTTTTGTAGCTTTATCATCTCATCTGAATATCTATTTAAAGCTTCTTCCATTTTGTCCAGCCTGTTTGTGTTGATATACTGCATTAATGTTTTGTTTATTTTAATCAGGTCTGTATGCAGTTGTCTTATATCTTCCTGTACGTTACTGAAAGTCATGTCTGAAAGTTGCACTGGTTTTTGCTGAACAGCTGCAGGACTTTTCTCAGTCAGTGTTTCTTCCTCCCTTTTTGTAGTTGATTTTTTCCAGGTCTTCTGTAGTTCTTTATTCCTGGCATCTAGGCAGAGCACTAACTAGCCAGTTAATAAAATTTACCCATAAGCACAGCTCTACTGGCCTTCTTTGCTGAGTTTCTGTTTTTCCACCGGGAGAGTTATAAATAAGTTGTTACTCATTGTACAGCCATCTTGGAAGTCCCTTCTTACTATATTCTTAATACATTTAAAGAAAGCACTCCAAAATGTTCATATTTTTTTTCCTTAGATTAATGGTTTCATAAGCTCATAGCTAATTTCTAAGCTAGCTTTTTTAATAGGTCATTCCCAATTTCATTCCCAAAGGTGAGAATCAAACACTCTACTTTCTGTCTGTGAGTCAAGCACCTTAACCATTACACCAAGTTTCAGTCTTCAGCTGTATGTGTTATTTTTCTCCCATTTCCTTTTATTTTCATTTTGTACTTATCCATTTAAATTTTCTTTTCTGTCTTTTACCTTTTTTACCAATAAAATGTTTCCTTTTTACTACGTATATCTTCTTCATTATATATTTCAGGATGTTCTTCTATGTCCTCTTTATTATTTTTTCCTCATCAAATTTTCTTCTATTCCTACTAGTTCTAAAATGTCTTTTCTTTGCTCATTTTCTTCTCTTTCTTTTTCCTCTTCCTTACTGTTACTTTCATTTTTTGCAATCCAGCCACAAAAGTCCAATTTTGTTACATTTATAACATTTCAGTTCACATTTTATTTGCATTGTGTCCCATTTCCCCACAAACATGACATTTTTTGTGACAGTTACTTATCAAATGTCCTTTTTCACAAAAATGTTTTGGATTGACCCCAGTATTTTACAACTGTATTCCTCTCCACATTAATTATGCTTGGTATATGTATAATTTTTTCTGTTTCTATTTTAACACACTATTGCAATCTCAGCCACCAGTCCATAAACCCCTTTTGTCATAAACTTTTGCAACGGCCAGTACTTCTTTACATAAAACTTTCAAATATCCTATCAAAGTCTTTCTTAATACCTCTGTTTGAAAATGTACATGAATCTTCTTTTTGGTTTCCCTGTTAAATGCTTTTATCACATAAAGAATCATGGGTTGCAGTCTTTTTTTCATATCTTCCAAGACAATTTTGCATTGAAAAAACAGTCTGAAATATAATGTCAGAAAATGTCTCTGTTAATAAGTATAAATGTCATTAACTTATGTGCTTTTACACCCAAAAGAGCTATTAAATTGTCCCACACTTCATACCTGTCATTTATTTGTTTTCTTTACTTTGAATCCTTACTACATACCTCCATTCTTCATTTCCTTCTGTCTTCTTTTCTGCTATTTCCCTTTGGCCTTCTTTTACTTTCTCTGCATGTTTACTTTGCCATCTTACCACTATTCTTCAGGATTACCTCTACATCCTCCTTTTGTATTTTCTCCATGATGTCCCCCAGGAAACATCTCCTTCATTTACTGGCTCACTCTGCACCACCGATTATCCTGCAACCCTGCTGACTGGAGGATTATAATGCTACATCCATCAATTGCTGAATCATTTCCTCAGAATCCTGCAAACCCTTTTCAGTCTCAAGATTTTCTTGTTAGCCAACAGGGTGCTGGCGGAAATTGGGCTACTGTTGGCCGAAGGAGGAGAGGAGGGGGAAGGCAGGAAGAGAGGAGAAAGGCTAGGACTGTGGTAGTGAGGGTCGGAACTTTGAATGTTGGCAGTATGACTGGTATAGGGAGAGAGCTAGCCGATATGATGGACAGAAGGAAGGCTGGTATATTTTGTGTGCAAGAGACCACATGGAAGGGGAGTAAGGTTAGGTGTATCGGAGGTGGATTCAAATTGCTTTATCATGGTGTGGAT
Organism: Protopterus annectens; assembly: GCF_019279795.1. Taxonomy (NCBI): domain Eukaryota; kingdom Metazoa; phylum Chordata; order Ceratodontiformes; family Protopteridae; genus Protopterus; species Protopterus annectens. The sequence continues at coordinate 667,354,096 of NC_056732.1, forward strand.
GGGAGGAGAAATGGCATAGGAGTTATCCTGAAGGAACAGTATGCTAAGAGTGTTTTGGAGATGAAAAGAGTGTCGGATAGAGTGATGTTTATGAATCTGGAAATTGATAGTGTAATGATGAATGTTGTTAGTGCATATGCTCCACAAGTTGGGTGTGTGATGGACGAGAGTGAAAAATTTTGGAGTGAGTTGGATGAAGTGGTGATGACTGTACCCAAGGGTGAAGAGAGTGGTGATTGGAGCAGATTTCAATGGGCATGTTGGTGAAGGGAACAGAGGGGATGAGGAAATGATGGGTAGGTATGGTGTTAAACAAAGGAATGCAAAAGGTCAGATGGTAGTGGATTTTGCGAAAAGGATGGACATGGCTGTGGTGAATACGTATTTTAACAAGAGGGAGGAGCATAGGATGGCATACAAGAGTGGAGGAAGATGCACACAGGTGGATTATATCTTATGTAGGAAGGCCAGTTTGATGGAGATTGGAGACTGTAAAGTGGTGACCGGGGAAAGTGTTGTTAGGCAGCATAGGATGGTGGTTTGTAAGATGACGTTGGTGATCAAGAAGAGGAGGAGGAGTGTGAGGGCAGCACCAAGGATCAAATGGTGGAAATTGAAAAAGGGTAATTGTGAGGTGGAGTTCAGGGAAGAGTTAAGACAGGCATTGGGTGGCAGTGAAGAGATACCAAATAGCTGGGTAACTACAGCAGAGCTAGTAAGGGAGATGGCTAGAAAGGTGCTTGGTATGACATCTGGACAGAGGAAGGACACAAGGAGACATGGTGGTGGAATGAGGAAGTACAGGAGAGTATACAGAGAAACAGGTTGGCAAAGAAGTGGGATTGTCAGAGAGATGAAGAAAGTAGACAGGAGTATAAGGAGATGAGATGCATGGCAAAGAGAGAGGTGACAAAGGCTAAGAATAAGGCATATGAAGAGTTGTATGAAAGGTTGGACACTAAGGAGGGAGAAAAGGACCTGTACCAATTGGCTAGACAGAGAGACCGAGCTAGGAAAGATGTGCAGCAGGTAAAGGCGATAAAGGATAATGAGAGAAATATACTTACAAGTGAGGATAGTGTGTTGAGCAGATGGAAAGAGTACTCTGAGGGGTTGATGAATGAAGAGAATGAGAGAGAGAGAAGGTTGGATGATGTGGGGATAGTGAATCATGAAGTGCAATGGATTAGCAAGGAGGAAGTAAGGATAGCTATGAAGAGGATGAAAAATGGAAAGGCTGTTGGTCCAGATGACAGACCTGTGGAAGCATGGAGGTGTTTAGATGAAATGGCAGTGGAGTTTTTAACCAGATTGTTTAATGAAATTTTGGAAAGTGAGAGGATGCCTGAAGAATGGAAAAAAAGTGTTTTGGTACCAATTTTTAAGAATAAGGGTGATGTGCAGAGCTGTAGTAAATACAGAGGGATTAAACTGATCAGTCACAGCATGAAGTTATGGGAAAGAGTAGTGGAAGCTAGGTTAAGAAGGGACGTGATGATTAGTGATCAGCAGTATGGTTTTATGCTGGGAAAGAGCACTACAAATGTGATGTTTGCTCTGAGACTGTTGATGGAGAAGTACAGGGAAGGTCAGAAGGAGTTTCATTGTGTTTTTCTTGACTTAGAGAAAGCATATGACAGGGTGCCTAGAGAGGAGTTGTGGTATTGTATGAGGAAGTCGGGAGTGTCAGAGAAGTATGTAAGAGTGGTACAGGATATGCATGAGGGTAGTATGACAGCAGTGAGGTCTGCGGTGGGAGTGATGGCTGCGTTTAAGGTGGAGGTGGGATTACATCAAGGATCAGCTCTGAGATCTTTCTTATTTGCAACGGTGAAGGACAGGTTGACAGATGAGATCAGACAGGAGTCCCCGTGGACTATTATGTTTGCAGATGACATTGTGATCTATAGTGAGAGTAGCAAACAGATGGAAGAGACCCTAGAGAGATGGAGATATGCTCTAGAGAGAAGAGGAATGAAGGTCAGCAGGACTAAGACAGAATATATGTGTGTGAATGAGAGGAAGGATAGAGGAATGGTGAGGATGCAAGGAGTAGAGGTGGTGAAGGAGGATGAGTTTAAATACTTGGGATCAATAGTTCAGAGTAATGGTGAGTGTGGAATAGAGGTGAAGAAGAGAGTACAGGCAGGATGGAGTGGGTGGAGCTGTTGTCATAATGGATAAAGGTAAATATAATGATGCTATTTTTCACTTATTAAGTGATTCTGACA
>NC_056732.1:667361326-667441326 GCF_019279795.1 Protopterus annectens
GTGTTATTTGTAGTGTGTGTGTGTGTGTGTGTGTGTGTGTGTGTGTGTGTGTGTGTGTGTGTGTGTGTGTGTGTGTGTGTGTGCCTGTGTGTGTGCATGTGCATGTGCATGTGCATGCATTCACCCATTTAAAAAGCAAGCAGACCAACTGGGAAGAAGTATGTAATTAATTCTGTACTGATTCTGAACACTATGCATACTTTTGGTTAATCCTGGTATTATTTAGGGAGGCAAGGTACAGGCAAGGTTAAAGGGAGTACAGGCATTGCAGGAAGCTCTGTGATGTTCCGATTTTTGTGTCAGCAGTACAGAAGATTGCAGAATAGTGTTTTTATGTGTTTCTTATACATAGAAATTAAGTGATGGTGCAATTTAATGATGATCGAGTGCCTGATGCAATTTAATGTTGACAGTTTTTTAAAGCCTTGACAGGAAATAATTTTAGAAAAGCTCCCCACCTGGTCAATACTTTCTTTCCACCTCCATGGATCAATAATAATTCACTGAAGTTATGAAAGATGCAAAGCTTTTGGGGTTATCTTAGATACATCTGAACTATAACCACCTCATCAAGTCTGTCATTACTAAAAAAATTAAAGCTTTGGCTTAATAAAAAGGACCAAGATCGTATGACAAACTATATCAAGACAGCTACGACCCATTTAACCTTTTCACCAACACAGAAATGTATAGAGGAGCACCAGAGGTGTGAAAAGAGAACAGGGCTTAGGAATTACGAAGGACTCTAACAACAGCCTAGGTGGTGATAGTTGGCGTGATGAGACTGGAAGTAAGAAAAAAAAAAAAGCTTCACTTGCGCTGTTATTCTAAAGTTACAAGACCCCAGTCATACAAGGCCAGTTACTGGTTACATAAGACTTGGTGGCTATTTTGAACCTCCTTTTTATGAGGCAGGGCCAAGTTTTTTAGGTACCCCTATAACATAACTGCATGCCTTGCTACAAGTATACATTCCCACTCTCACCACTTTGAAGCTCACAGACTTTTATTCTTCAATAATTGCCCAGCATGTATTTAAAATATTAACAAGTCTACTTTCCTACAAAAATATTTCTTTAGTGCAAGTCAAACTAGCAACCAAGAAACAAAGGCACTCAGCCTGTAGATCTGATCTCCTTTTTCTTACAGTCAAATTTAATCTCTTCTATTAAGTTGACTTCAGTCTTCAATGCCAAAACAACTCTTTATACTTGCAGACCCCCTCGTGAAGAATCAATTGTACTACAGAAATTCCGGACTGAATCATTATCTATTCAGCATGCCTTCTCAGTCCTCAACTCTAAAAACTGGGATGCCCTTTCCAGTCATATTAGGAAGTATAAGCCTGCAACACATCTAAAAAAAAGCAACATTTGTAAAATGCCTTCTCTCCATCCTTCTATACCTAAACTATTTCTCCTTATTAGACTTTCTTTCTTTCTAAGGCCTTATTTCAGCATACATTACAAATGAATTAACTCAAAGTCTCAGAACTTTTGCAATTTTATATTATTTGCCCCCCCCCCCGAATGAACATGAGATATTGTATGTCACTGTACTTCACAAATGAATTAACTCAAAAGTCTCAGAATTTTTGCAGTTTTTACGTTACTTGCTTCCCCCGAATGAACATGAGATACTGTATATCACTGTTTCTACATCATTTGCTATGTGTTGCACAGTCCATATAAGTACGATATTGCATTTCTGTATTCTCTGTTCTTTTGCTTTTACTGTTCTTCTCTTGCTCTTCTTGTGTTCTTTATTTTTAATTCTGATGTCTTTATGCAGCACGGTACTGGTACTGTTACACTTTGTATTATATTTTCTTTTCTGGACAGTGCCTGAAACAGGCCCTTGTAGATTAGTCTATTATTCCAGTTAACCAACAGCAAATGCATGCATGAATAAATAAAGAAAGAAAGAAATGTGTCGATGTCTATTTAGCAAAAAAGTAAATACATAGATAAATAGACAGATAGATAAGATAGATAAATAAATAACTACGTAACTAAGGTATCTTCATAGGTTCATAGGTTGGTACTAGGCTATCGGCCCTAGGACCTATACAAGCCTAGCCATAACAATTCCCTGGATATTTCTTCCCACAATCTTTACTTCCCTGGACCCCTGTCTAGCAGTGGAATAAATTCTCAATGAACATATGGGGACTTGTTCCCGAAAAAGGGGGTTCAAACAGTAACCAAGTCTCATAATGCCCACATAGCCAATAACTGGTCTTGTATCTGGGGGTCATGTAAACTAGCTAGACAGTCACATGTGACACTTTATATTTCATTTTCTGTTTCTTCAGGCCATCACTACTTAGGCTGTTATTAGAATTCTTTTTTCTTTTTTAAGACTCTGCACCTTTAGTCCTCTTCTATAATTTTTAGTCCTACTTTCTACTTCCTTCACTGAAATGTACTTTCTGCCTGTGTATTCCACAAGGTTTATTGAATAATTGACACTGCTGAACCAGGGTTCTACCTAGCTTTTGCTATATCAAACCTCCTTATACATACATTTTATATTACTTTAACATTTATCCTATATTAGTATTCCATTATTACTGGCCATGGTCTGTAAATTGTTTGCACTCACTAATTAGAATATTAAATTTACTGTTACTAATTTTGTTATTCCTTGTTTAAACTCATATCATAAAACTGTACTCATTGTAACAATACACATTATGCACTGCTGCTCTTGTGTTTGCTTCACTTTCAGATTATAAATAATGTAATGGGCATGTGCTGGACTGCCGAAAGTAGTTTCCTAATGTATGATCCCAACACATTGTACTGATACTAGCAGCATTACACGCACACACACACACACACACACACACACACACACACACACACACACACACACACACACACACACACACGCACACACACGCACACACGCACACACACACACACACACACACACACACAGACATATAACACACACACACACGCACACACGCACACACGCACACACACACACACACACACACACACACACACACACACACAGACATATAACACACACACACACGCACACACACACGCACACACACACGCACGCACACACAAACACACACACACACACACGCACACACACGCACACACGCACACGCACACACACACGCACACACACACACACACACACACACACACACACACACACACACACACACACACACACACACACAGACATATAACACACACACACACACACACACACACACACACACACACACACACACACACACAGTTACGTATGAGTGTGCACATTAAGAAATGTGATATAAAGACAAAGAATCAGACAAACGTAAACAGAATTATGCATTTGCTGGCAGCATATATAGACAGAAATGTGCTTATTTATATTTTTACTTGGCATATCATAGAGTTATAAAACTCTTTTTCAACTTTGCCAAGTTGTGTTGTTGAACTGCTGGCTAGAAACAGATGGCTTCTATCCACAACAAGTATGTGCAATGTATTAGCCCTGGCACTGAAAACCAACCGCACTCTCAGCTTTTGTAAATCTTTGTCCTTTGTTACTTTTCTTTACGTATCTGGAAACAGAAATGATTTTTTTGTAAAGCAGAACTGATCATAACAGATACTGAGCTAAAATATGGGACAATACCCACAAAACCTGTTCCAAAAGTTGGTGGGTACTTTGAAAGATGGAATGAAAGAATCAACAGATTAACTGTGTATGGGTCTCTGTTTCAACTATACATTCTGCTAGAAAAGATTTAGCTACCCTGTACAATGCCCTGATCTTTGAAACTGAGCACAGTTAAAAACGTGCTGAAAATGCATTCGTTTTTCTCAAGAATGCCCATGAAATTGTATAGGTTCATAGATTAGTACTAGGCTAACTGCACTTGTGGGCCATTTTAAGCCTAGCCAATTACCCCATGTGAGAGTCAAACATTGCCCCTTTTGTGTGTAAGGTAAACACCTTAGCCATTACACCAACGTTATGAACTATGATTATGATCAGTAATAAATACATATTTTTACCTTAAAGCTCAGCTGCAAGTTGTCTACTTACCACTGTAACTGTTTATGATTAGAAATGATGGCACAGTGGACAGTGTTGCTGTATCTCAGATCAAGAGTCTGGGGGTTCAATGCTGGCCTTCAGCTACTCTGCATGGAGTTTGCATGTTCACATGTCCCTGTGGATTTCCTCTGAGCATAAATGGGAAGCACTGGAGACACAAAGACTAATACAAAACAATTTTATAGTTGCACTTAAAATAAATATGCTACCAATACATGTATCCACATTGCTAGAGCCTTCCTGTGTCCTGACAGTGTTCTTCAATCTATCTGGAGATATACAGCGCTAAGTACATTTGTCTGGCACTTCAGAGTTGTGTACTGTTAATTGTTGCTTGACTAATTTTATATCATTGCTGGCTGACTTCAGAGTTGTGCACTGTTATTTTTGCTTCACTGTATACTTTTTCAGATCTCTGCTGAAGGTGTTGGTTTTCCCCTACCCACCTTCCCTATTCCTGTCTTGTTGTTTAAATTTGGAAGCTTTTGCAGTTGCCCACCCCCACTGTAGATTTGATCTGGGACATTCCCCCCAGTCCGATCTCTTTACCTCATTCTACCTAATAGACTCCTTCTGCACTTGTTTTTAGTCATTTTTAATTTAATTGCATTTTTTAAAACTGTTTGGTCTAACATTGCTACATACTCAAGTGTACTAGCTGGCAATGCATTTGAAATGTTTTTACTGTTGTTTTAGCTACTTTTCTGTATAAAAAAAATCTAAGCCTGTTTCCCACCTTTCCTGTAACTAGTGTAGTCCAGACTCAGATTTGCTGTATCCAGGACTGTATATAAGCTTCTGAGCCTCCCAAGCTTTCTGAGTTGGAAGGAAGCCTTCTAGCTTATCAGTGGGAGTGGTAAGCACTAGGTAACCTATCTACCACATAATGAGTGGCTCTGGCCCAGAAATTGTAGTTGTTGGCCATTTGGGCAGTTTTTCCATCTCTCTCAACTTTCTGATTTAAAAGCCCGCATTTGCACTTGTTTCCCCCCTTTCCTGTAACTAGTTTAGTCCAGATACAGATTCTCAGTTTTTAGCACTTGAATTTGCTTATTCGTGATCAGCACTTGTTCAGAACTTGTTGTAAACACTAAATAACCTACTAATTACTAGAGCACTCAACCTTCCTCATTACCTAGAGGAAAACAGTTTTGGTATTTACTTTCCCCACTTGCTTAGAGAAAAACAGCTCTTGTACACACTTTCCTCACTTATCTAGAGGAAAATAGTTTTTTATTCAGGCATGTCCAAGGTTCAGCTCTCAGTGTTCTCTCCTGTCTATCTGATGAATCTGGGCATCCTGGGGCAATGTAGAAATTGCCTCATGTACACAGACAACCCTCTCCTCCTACCACCCAACACTACAACCTGTGAGAGATGCACTTATCTAGCCAAACTGGAGGTAAAGCTCTCTCCAACCAAGACTGAACTTGACAGTCATGAGGAGAAGGTAAACACTTGCACCACACCACACTCATCACATAGTCTCACTAAATCTATACCACCAAAATCCACACATAGAAACGCAAAAATATTTGCGGAGATTCTCAATAATAATCTGCTCAAGCAACAGATACCTTCAAAGCAGAAATGCAAGCAACCTCCACCCCTCCCAACGCAACCCAAATGACACATAGCCCGCAGACTCAGTGTGCCACTCAACCACAGCCAATAAGGCAAAACAATGTACCCAACACACTAGTCATAGGTGACTCTATAGTCAGGCACACTGATGTCCCACTCACCAGACTAAACAAGGAGGACTGCAAACTAGGAGCCTTAATCGAAACTCCTAACGATGTGGACATCCTACTAAAGGGCCTCACTGAGACAGATGCCTGCTGTCAAAGCCATGGCCTCAAGCTCAATGCCAAAAAGTGCATTGTCATCCCCTTTGGTAAAAACTCTGTACCCATGAATTACAACATAGGCGGTAGTATACTTAACACCGAAAGTGTGATAAGAGACCTTGGGACACAGGTGGAGAGTAGTCTCTCCTTTGATAAGCACATTGCCACAGTAGTCAGGAAATCCTTCTACGTACACACCTCATCACAAAAGGTTTCTCATCCAGAAAAAAAGAGGTCATTGTTCCCCTTTACACATCACTCATTAGACCCACTATAGAGTACAACGCCCTTTTTGGTATGTACCTCACAAGACATCTACAACAAATGGAAACGCCGCATAAATACCTCACAAAGAGGATTACCAGCCTCAAACAGATGCCCTACGCAGACCGTCTCAAAAAACTCCAGCTTTACTTCGTCGCATATTGCCTACTCAGAGATGATCTCTGCCTAACATACAAAGCTATGTCAAACCCAGAGCTGTTGGACATGCTCCACTTAAAGAAATCCCAATCCCTCCGAGTTACACGCTGTAGGGACCTAAACCTTGTCACCACAATAAACAGAACATGCCGGAGGGATAGATTCCTGTCCCAGAGACTTCCCATACTCTGGAATAAACTACCTATCTATATCAAACAAAGCTCCTCATTAGCACTCTTCAAGAAAAATCTTGATGATTGGATGGGAAATAGGAAATTCACCCCGGGGATCACTTCTGTGGCACAGGAAAATAATTTTCTTGGGTAGCAAAAGCCAGGGTACCTTTTTGGCTGGGCTTGTTTAGGCCCTTGGGCCGATAGCCTAGTACCTACCTATGAACCTAAGAAGGAGGCAATTCTGGGCACTTTGATGATAGCCAAGAGAGCTCTTCTCAGCAACTACAAAGACTGAAGTAATACAGATTTTATGAACTTTAATTATGACCTGACTTAGGAATGGAATCTGTTTCCATCTGAGTATATAAAAACTCAGCATTTGGAGAAATTAAACTGCCAAAAACATGCTCTTTAGGTTGAATAACTACTCTAAAAAATGTTCTTTGTTTTGGGGTTTTCTATCCATGCCAAAAAATCCTCTGGCTCAGTGAGATTTCCTAGGATAACAAAGTGAGACAAATAGACAAAATTACAGTGAATAGACAGGAAGAAAACAAGTAAATGTTACCTAATCAGTGCTCATTGTTTTAGAGGTGGGGTACAATCCACCAATACCAAGCAGAATCCAAAGACATCCTATTGCCATATCATACTGGAGGATGTCTCGGGAGCTGTGGAGTACTACAGAAGCTAACCTGTGCAAAGAATGCTTAAACAAGCATAAATGAAGTTACTATACAACAGCAGCACTGGTAAGGTGGGTCACTGAGGGGATATTTCTACAACCACAACAGTAACTATATAATAAATGACTTCCACCATGCTTTACAATGTATACTGGATGTATGTCTCCAGGTTTCTGCACATATTGGAAATCCACATTTCTAAATAAACCATAAGTGTGATAGACAAGTTACAGGGGACTGAAGGTAAGGAAATGGGGATAGTGGAAAAAAAGTTTAAAACTATAGTTAAATGAAGGCTGTCTAAATTCACACAATGCATCACAAACGAAATACAAAGAGATTCCATATATGTTTTTAAACAATGAAAATATTGCACATGTATACAATAAAGGAAGAAAAAAATCATACTAAATCCAGACCTGAGAACACAGTTTGTTTATGATCACTGCCATAACGTACACATCGTCTTCTTGGCAATTCCTAAACATTTAACCAGAAGTTGGTAATAAACAGCAAATGTGAAAGTATTCCAAATCAAGTTATAAATGTGGAAAACAAGTTTCTAGAATTGTAGGATATACTTTGAAGTATTTTGAATTTTTAAATAAGTACAGATGGTTGCCAAGTATGTTCAATTCAACATGTGCTTTTATCAGTCTATCATTATTACCTTAAATAGTCTTTTATACTGCATTAATTTTAATAAAGACATCTATCATATTTTTAAAGTTTATATATATATATATATATATATATATATATATATATATATATATATATGGATCCCTATCAGATGACAGAAATTTAATTTGACTGAATCCCATTTGACTGATACCATAAGACTGAAATTTCAAAATACTGAAAAATCACTTGACTAACTCCAGGATTGCACTACAGTGGGGAAAAGGTATATGCCCCTTTCCCAACTGTAGTGCGATCCTGGAGTTAGCATATATAGTTAGGGGGGTGTGGGGGGGTAAAGCCTTCCACCTATTCTGATTTTATATTGTCCACTTTACAATTCAGTATGTTGAAATTTAGCATTGTAAGATTTCAGTATTATGGGTTTCAAGTGATTTTTCAGTATTTTGAAATTTCAGTCTTATGGTCTCAGTCAAATGAGTTTCAGTCATATAAAGTTTCTATCACCTGATAGGGATCCATATATATATATATATATATATATATATATATATATATATATATATATATGGTTTCCTATGAAACCATCGAATTTACACTACATCGAGAATGACTGCATCGAGACTACACCATCGAAAGTACATAACAGCGAAAACAGAAATCGTCGACATTTAAAACATCGACTACACGGAAAGGGCAGAACATACAGGAGAGAAGTTATAAATACAGTTATACTACACTACATAGCATACACACTAGCCCTGACCCAAACCCTAACCCTAAGGTCCGACACTATCGCACACTTCACCTACCTGCACCCTAACCCTAACTCACTTACCCACCCCTAGCCCAAGCTCCGACACTAACGCACACTTCACCTACCTGCACCCTAACCCTAACTCACTTACCCACCCCTAGCCCAAGCTCCGACACTAACGCACACTTCACCTACCTGCACCCTAACCCTAACTCACTTACCCACCCCTAGCCCAAGCTCCGACACTAACGCACACTTTACCTACCTGCACCCTAACCCTAACTCACTTACCTGACCACTCCTACCTCCGTCACTGTCGCACACTTACCGGGTCGCGATCACACATTACCCTTGTCGGTCTTTCCGCTGTCGGCGAATCACCCTGTCGGTATACGTACCTGTCGGTTATCTGGCGTCGGTGATTTCTGCGTCGGGGAATCGGCGGTTCGGTCTTTAGAAGGGGACCCGTTAAACATACACAAGTGCTGTGACATTTCATTTTCGACGCTTTGGAAGTCGACGATTTCCGTTTTCGATGGTTTGCAATTTCAATATAGAAGTCCCGATCTTCTCATTTTCGATGTAGTGTAAATTCGATGGTTTCATAGGAAACCAAATATTCATATAGTGGCATTATGGGAATATTCACAGTGGTAATTAAGGTGTGTCAAGAAATATTGCGCATAATTAGCAAATGTGTATTGGATGCCAGCTAAATTAAAAAAACATATATTTTGAGACACATGATGTAATAGTTCAAAGTACATCCTAATTTTAGGAGGTGACTTTAATTTCATTTTAGGCAAGTAAGACCTAAGAGTGAACATAAACCCCAGTTTGTAAGCCTGTGGTAAAGCTGCTAAGAAATGAGAAAATCTGTTGATTCTAAAAGACCTAAATTACTTTGTAGAACCAGATTCATTGTTTCACTATTCCTATGTGTTTAAGAATCAAATATGTATTGGTAAAATGTATATTTCGAGGGATAGAAATTAATTTTTTTCTCTTGTCATGACGTTTTACACAGTCCAGACCTTCAAGCATCACCAATAACTACTTATTAATAATTTGTTTTCTAACGCTGCAGACTAAGGAAGAGAATGTATCACAGCACTTAACTCATCAGATACCTCAATGCACACACACACTAATGTCAGCAAATCCCTTCAAACCGTATCTTCAGCTTGTCAAGTAGGTAGGGAAATATATTAAGTGAGCCAACCATTCTGTTCTGCTTGCACATTTAAAGCTTGTGTATTTCCAGCACAAGAAAGTGACCACTCTTGTAAAGATGGATGCCATTTTTACTGCTTAGGCCACCGGACAGAATAGGCAAAGAACATGCAAGCTTCAGCTTAAAAAGTGAATATTCAAAACAATATCTAATGCACTTACATACTAAGGTTTTCACCGTTGTATCTCTGTTGTAGTTGGAATTGATTCAGCACCAACCATTTAGCAGGGGAAAAAAAAATCACTGATCCTATAATACAGTGCATTCTGGATGACGTGACAGTTAATGGAAACCAGACCACGAGGACACAGAAAACTTGGAATAAGTACAACATGATAGCATAACTATGAGGTCTGAGCAAATATGAAGGAATGCACATTGTCCAGAGACAATGTGATGCAGTGTTCCGGCTAGAATAACAAGAGCAAACAAAACAGGACAGAAGTCTCGTACATTGGCCAAATGCCCAGGGCCCAAAATAAAAACACAACTTCAATTTAGCTTTTGAAGTAAAACATGACTGGCAGTAGTTCCTTGCAGACACAGCATCATTACAGCTCTTCCTTTAACCTATATGAGTAGGAGTGACAGTAGAAATGACTGCAGCACTGCTACAACAATGTATCTGTTTCTATTGTCCTTGCTTCCACCACCACCTTTAATAACCGTTAATATAATCAGTTATACCACATAAACTTCAGTGAAAAAGAAGCTGCAGAAATAAAAAGTGCTTTCCGTAGAGACAGAGCTTCCCATGCACCACTCATTTATAAGTGGCTGTAAGATCACTACATTAGAGAAGTAGATGCAGTGACCCCGTACAAACCCTAACATAATGGGAGATCCTGATGATTCGTCACACTACAAAAACAAAACTGTTCCATTGAGTCCCAATATCATCTCTAGTAAACTTAGATCCATTTCCCGCTCCGATTACTTGTACCCCAGGAAGTCTAGTGTCCTGTTCCTCTCCAGTTACTGTAACATCAAGTCTGGTAGCTGTCTTTTCCTGTATTATAATCCAGCTGCCATTGGAATCTGGTGATCTTCACATCTGACTGATACAACACTGCTACTCTTGTGTTTCTTATCCCATTCATATGTGATCTTGCATACATCCTGGTAATGGGCTTGGTGTTCACCCTTCACAGTAGCCCACATGTACATATGGTAGTTTGTGAACATTGTTGTTCTTGTTTCTTGTCCACCTTACATACTCCCAGTTTCCTGCCCAGTTTTTAGTCTGTCCAGTCCTCTTTTTCCAGTATGATTCAGACAGCAATAGACAGCAGCAAAGCTTCATTTTAAGTAACTTGACTAGATGTTGGCTAAAATCTAAGTAAGTCTGTATGTAGAATTGAAGTCTGTACCTGCAGACATACACCCACACTGGAGGTGCATTAATAAAATGCATCATCGTACATAGTGGGACTTTAACCTGTAAGTTGCCAGATAACAGTATAGAGATTGCACTGTTTTCATTGGACATTGCAGAAGATGTACTGCAGGCTCAGATAACTGGGCTGAGATTAGAGAAATTAAACCACAAGAGTATTTAGGACCATGGGCTAACGTGGAGAGGAAACTTGTAAGCTGTACTGGTTGTTATTGGCAGTCAAAAAGGGAACAGTACAACACCACAGTCAGCATTTTGTGCGATTCGTTTAGCGGAAAGGGGCACAATAGATGTTCAGCTGTGGCACTCACCTGAGATAATGGTAGATTTTGCTAGATGGACTTGTTAATCAGAAATGCCTTACACAAAATATTCCACAGTACCCACATGATCTTTTATTTGTTCTGACTTATTAAAGTGTACTGGTCCATGGATCCATATGGCATACACTTTCACTGAATCCATTAGCATGTATCACATGTTGTGTAGTGTTGCTTCCAATGATATACTATACATTTCCCAACTTGAGTTCATCAGTCAGCACTCCTAGATGTGATGTATTTGTAAGGGCACCTTGCTTTATAATTTACTCCTGCAGGCTTACAATCAGGCATAATATGTTAGCTAGCATTATGTCCCATTTATAAGAATTACACCATATGAACTGTTTAACATTTATTTGCTGTTCTGAGCCTCTCTGTGCCATGCATCTGCCTAACTATAACCACAAAGTCATAAATGTATACCTCCATGATCATGTCATAACACTAAATTATGGGACTGGAACCATTTTTAGCAAGGAATTAGTTAATTGTACAACCAAAAAGTTACACACACACACACACACACACACACACACACACACACACACACACACACATATATATATATATATATATATATATATATATATATGGTTTCCTATGAAACCATCGAATTTACACTACATCGAAAATGAGAAGATCGGGACTTCTATATTGAAATTGCAAACCATCGAAAACGGAAATCGTCGACTTCCAAAGCGTCGAAAATGAAATGTCACAGCACTTGTGTATGTTTAACGGGTCCCCTTCTAAAGACCGAACCGCCGATTCCCCGACGCAGAAATCACCGACGCCAGATAACCGACAGGTACGTATACCGACAGGGTGATTCGCCGACAGCGGAAAGACTGACAAGGGTAATGTGTGATCACGACCCGGTAAGTGTGCGACAGTGACGGAGGTAGGAGTGGTCAGGTAAGTGAGTTAGGGTTAGGGTGCAGGTAGGTGAAGTGTGCGTTAGTGTCGGAGCTTGGGCTAGGGGTGGGTAAGTGAGTTAGGGTTAGGGTGCAGGTAGGTGAAGTGTGCGTTAGTGTCGGAGCTTGGGCTAGGGGTGGGTAAGTGAGTTAGGGTTAGGGTGCAGGTAGGTGAAGTGTGCGTTAGTGTCGGAGCTTGGGCTAGGGGTGGGTAAGTGAGTTAGGGTTAGGGTGCAGGTAGGTGAAGTGTGCGACAGTGTCGGACCTTAGGGTTAGGGTTTGGGTCAGGGCTAGTGTGTATGCTATGTAGTGTAGTATAACTGTATTTATAACTTCTCTCCTGTATGTTCTGCCCTTTCCGTGTAGTCGATGTTTTAAATGTCGATGATTTCTGTTTTCGCTGTTATGTACTTTCGATGGTCTAGTCTCGATGTAGTCATTCTCGATGTAGTGTAAATTCGATGGTTTCATAGGAAACCGAATATTTAACTTTAGACACAGTAACTGCATTTCTCCATATAAATATAGTAACATTTCATTTCTCTATAAAAGAGGAATTTATTAGGACTGTATAATCTAGTATCATTTTTTTTTCACTGAATGACCTTGATTTGTGATAACTACAGGCTACCTTATACACCCGCTGTGGTGGTGCTGCGGTAGCGTTGTCGCCTCACAGTAAAACGCTGTCCGGTTCGATTCTTAGCTAGAGCATCTTCTGTGTGGAGACATGCGTGAATGCGCGGACCTTCGTTGAAAGTTGTGCGTCAGGGATGGTAACACGGCACGTAAAAATCAGCTACCAATCATTAGCGGACCAGAGTTCCGGTGTGGCAGCCCCTAACCGGGAAAAGCCGAAAGAAACAACAACAGGCTACCTTATACATTTAAACTCTCTGCAAAAGAGCTAAATAGTGGCCTTTTGTGGAGTAGTCAAAGCTATAATCCTTCAGTAAGTGTCAGATCATCACTCTTCTCTAGTTCAGCGCAGGAATACTGCTGTTTACCTGCAGCAGAAAAGTGTCACTTTAAAGAGAAGGCGAGGTCTGCAGTTCAGACATACTTAAACTGTGCATAGAGTGTAACACTTCATTAGCCAAAAACAGCAGTACTTACCAAGTTGTTTATAACCAACTCATTATTGTCCCTCACATAAAAATTTATCTAAAAATGAACTCGCTGGAAAACCGTTGTCACTCTAGCTGTAATGTGCACATTTAGCTGAACTTCAGCATGTCATACACTCAAGATGTAAAACTGTAGATGATGACTAATACTACAAAATGTACAGAACAGTACATCTGGCCTAGGTTATGCAGGGTTGAGACAGATTCCTTTATGAAATAATGTGAGATCTGGCAAGTAAAAACAAAACAAAAAAAAAAAAACAGTAGGACCTATATTGTCTGTGGCATGCAAACCAATGGAATGGAAGAACTTAGATGGTGCAGAAGGGTGGGTACTATATAACATCTAGCTGATACTACAGGGGAAAATAACTCTGGGATAAAGCTAACTACAGTGGAGTGTGGAGTTTTACATTAAATAAAACAAAGTAATAAGGTAAATTATTTTTCAATAATTAAGGCAAGGGGGGTGCCAATAAAAATGTCTTAAACCAATGTACAGAGTGCAAATTCAGCCAATCTTCTTAAATATATGGTATCAGTTCCAGATGACCAGCTTCAAATCAAAACTAGAAAGTGTGGCCAGGAGCTACAATTCAGTACTTGAACTTGTTGCGTCTTTTCTTCCGGCTAAGATTCAACTATATTCAGTAAGGCTTTTAAGAAGCTGGCCACCAAAAGAATAAAGAGATTCACTGAAACAGAACAAACAACAATCTTGCCAGATGTAGGCAGAAAGCAAGCTGAAAGCTATTAATACTACTACAGGAAACATCAAGATACAGAGTAAAATATATCTTTGTTAAGCTTTGGTCATAGATGCCCTTTAATTCAGAGTTTGTTCCATACTGGGCATACATCCAGTGCTGCATTAGCTGTATGCAGTTGTAATAGCAATATATCTGAATTTTGATAGCAAAACATCTGGTTTGAAAACTAACTACTACTAGTTTTAAGTCTGATGTAATACTATAGTGAAACAGTAAAGTCTTCTCTGTCTGTAAATTTAAATATTGGTCTCCGTCTCCGAGTGCCTTCACTTTGCTTTGACCACAGGATATAGAGTTGTGTTGTCATCAGGCTTGCGGTACCTTGTGAGGATGGTCAGCAGTACACAGCATGTAGCTGGACAAGCTATGGCATAATTAGAGTGACGTAACCAATCACCAAAAATGCAGCATTGGTTCTGTCTTAATTCTGCATTGCTATTAAGAATTAAAATTTCAGTGTTATCTGTAATGCTTTAGACTGCTGTAACAGACTTCTCACTGTACAGTGGAAAGATATGTTTTAATATAAGAACATCTTTAAACAGAGTTAGTGGCTGGCGTTCCTTTTTTCAAAGTGGTTTAATTCAGGTTTACTTCTTGTATTGTTTGTCTGTAGTCTGAGCTTAACCTTTGGTACTATAACATGCACTATTGTTTTTGGTCTCTGACAGCTGTGCTCTTCTCCTTAATGCCACTACAATGACAGCAATGATAGGCTTGCGGGATTGTATTCATGTGCAGCAAGGCATCATGGGTTTGTCTCAACTACCTGCAGCTGCCATTCTGCAGCAGCACTGTATTTTAGCATACACGTGTTTGCAGTGAATCCCTTCTGTATCATCTATTAATTTTGATAATTATTTTTTTTATGTTCTTTGTTTTGTTTTTTAGTTCCTGAAGGCTCTTATCCTTATATATGTTACAGACAGTGCAGTCATAATACCCTGTTCTCTGTTGAGCCTTTAGCATTCTCCACATTAACTTGAGTAGTGGGAACTGTCTCTGAACATATTTATACACAATGTGTTTTCTGTCAATCTTGTGCTACCTGTAACTAGACTCACTGTGGATTAATGGAATATACACAGCAAAGGATACTCCTATCCCTGACATTGATGAACTGTGAATGTAGTACATTATTGCTTAAGAGGTGCAAAGAGTGGAATGAAAACAAATGTGTGGAAAGTTCATATTATATTTATCACTTGTCTAGTTACTGCTTTAAAGATGTATAAAGATGTCTGAGAACTACTGACTTCAGGATTTATATTAGTAACAGGGTGGCACACAAGTGCAGTAGTTACCTTGCAGCCTTACAGGATTTTGTTCTGCAGTTTAGTTCTCAGGTAGGTGCCTTCTGTGGAATCTACAGTTCATGTCACCAGTATACCACATGAGCTTTTTTGGGGTGCTGCAGTTTATGCAAAATGTGCTTCAGATGAAACCATGATTCTCCAAAATGTGTGTAGGTGTGCTTGCCATGTAGGAGCAAAAGTGACTGAATATGTGTGTGTGTGTGTGTGTGTGTGTGTGTGTGTGTGTGTGTGTGTGTGTGTGTGTGTATGTGTGTGTGTGTGTGTGTGTGTGTGTGTGTGTGTGTGTGTTTGCAAGCACATGAATGCATGCATGCATCCTGTGATGGACTGGCACCCTTTTCAGAATTATTTTCTCTTCCTTGCCCATTGAGTTCCCCCACATCTCTCAAATAGATAAAGCAGGTTATCAGACAATAAGTGAATGAAAGAATGAATGAATATTTATAATATTACAGTTTCCACTCATATTAAAGAGCTACTAATAAGTTAATAACTTTATAATATACTAAATTAAGTGTAGTTATACATGCATTCCATTAATAAATTACATACTTCTGTATTTTCGGGAAATGATCTGTACAGTCATTCCTTACAAACTGAGGTTTCTCAGCTGCAAAGTATAATCATTCATAGCAGTTTTCAGTACATTAGTTACCCGACAAAAGAAACTGGTTGCCTATCTGTGCTGAGGTTCACTATGACACTAACTGCTGAAGGAATGTATATGACCGAGTATTAGGAACTAAATACGTTAGTCAGTCCATTATCTTGATCTTTTAGCAGTAAGGCACTTGTTTTTTGGCCTTCTCTACAGAGACCATCAGGTCCTTCCTCCCACTTATGGTCAGTCTAGTCCCACACTGGCTGCCTGAAGCTACGCTGTCAGCTAGAGTGGGAGTAGGACTGAGATGTGCTATCATGCTTAGGCAGGTCAGACTTCTTGATCTTGCCCTGGCCATTGTCGCACCCCATGCCTAACATACAATGATGTCAGTGCTGATCTACATCTATGGATGAATTGTTGGTATGTTTTAGATAGGGTTGAAGTGATGGTCCCCATTGTGTGTCACAGTTCTGCTGAAAAACCCATTCTCTCCCTCCAAAAAAAGTGAGCTGGCTGCTCATTCCCATATCCCAGCTGATTCCCCTTGGACCAGGTCCCCTAACTGAGCTAGGGTCTCCTGTGTCACAACCAAAACTCCATCTTTAAGCATCTTGGAGACAACTTTTTTTATCAGCAGAGAAATCAAAGATGTACAGTTGCAGTCTTGTACCACATTAGATGGAGTCCTACTATAAAAGAACCATCTAATGCCTGCCATACACCATTATTTTTTGCTGCCTGAAGTGAATGTTTGGATCTGCTATTTTTGCTACTATTTCATTTGATCCTGGGCCTTGATTTTAGCAATGCCAAGTAAAAAAGTTTCTTATTTATCTTGGTATCTTACATGATAAAATTTTGTGGCTTGTGTTTTTACTCATGTTACGTCAAGAAAAATTGACCAAGTACTCCACTGGCTGTCCTATTTCTCAAAAAAACTTTCACTTACTGTGTCTCTTTTGTTTAGAACAAAACATTCTTGACAAAAATGAACACTACACTATGTAACATAAAACACTTTTTGTCAAGAGATCTAAGGATTGCACAGGTGTTCTAGATCATGGGATATAAATAGCTTAAACTCCATTTTCTTTTTCCTGATGACTATAAGCATTTAGAAAAGAAAAAAAAGTCTTTAAATATGAAGAAACACAGTCTTATTAAGTTAAAAGCGATTTAAAACTTACAAAGCCAGAATCAGATAATCCACATCAGCAGATGTCAATGACTGGGAGGCACTGGCTTTCTACGTGTTTACCTATGACGCCTTTACTGCCTCTATAAGACAGCCCAAGACTGCAGGAATATGAACAAAAAAGACACCCAATCAATTTGCATAAGCCTAAACAGAAAAATGGGCTTATTTGTCCAAATAACTTTTCCTAGTGTTGGGCTACTGAGATGATGTCAGGATCTTAAAAACACCATAAGAAAAGAAAAGATTATTGGCAACTAGAATTACAGGAACCATGCAGCCAACCAGGTAGAGTAGATATGCGGGAGAGTCTTGCCTAATGGGAGGATAACTAATTGCCTCATGGATCTGAAGAGCAGGGGCTTCTCCAGAACATGAAGCAGCGATGGAGATAGCCATTTTTGCATGTGTCAGTAAGGAGCCATAATGATGAATATGGCTCTGTGAAGCTTTGTGTTCTGCAGAATATCCTTAACAGATGAAACAGGGAGTCAATGTGGCTACTTGTGAGTTACAGCATCTCCTGGGACATTCCTCAGTGAAAGAATAAACTAGGAAAATTTTATATAATTGGTGCTGGTTGTGGAAGTAAAGGGGATGAGGTAAGGTTTTCTTTCTTTATTTGCATTTGTTTACCGGGATCTCTACTGGGCCACAGTGAGCCCATTTTCAGTGAGGCCCGGGGAGAAAAGCTCCAAAATAGGCAGACAATAAAACAGATATACAAACATGATTTAGTTACAGAATCAAAAAAAAAAAAAGAATAAGATACAGAGAGGTAATACATTACAGTGGATAGAAATATAGTTTAAGGAGTACTGGTTTACAGTGTTTAATAATAAAATGATTTTAAATATACAAGACCAACATGACTGCAACTGGTGATGTAGAATATTAGTTTGGGTGCAACATGCAATAATGTGGAAGGGAGGAAAAATGAAGGAGAGTAGCAGTTAATTACGCTGAGGGTAAGGTATTAGAACATTGACTATAAGGCAGTAGGGTTTTGAACTGAAAATATATTTAGTAGGGCTATTTCCAGATAATTTTCTGAGCCACTGAGGTGCTGAGTGACCACCTGTTGGGGTATCTGTTGAGTCTGTCTGCCACTGAACAGAACTCTTCAGGAGGTGTGGACAGCAATTAGAAAATAGCTGCCAAACATCACCCATTTCCATACTTTCTGAACCTTCAGGCAGAGGGGATTAGATCAAGTTCCGTATTGCTTGTTGATATACCATATGATAGCCATATGGCCCAACTATATGGTGAGAATTCCCACTGGGAGGGAGTCCTGGAATTCCTGAAGACTCAGAAGCAGAACAATAGTTCTTCTTTCCAGTCTACTAATATGAATCAATAGTTCTAAAGAACGGCAGTATTTTGAACTATCCACCTACTGAAATGCCCCCCACACACACACACACACACTAGGGCTGATATATCTATGGCAACCTCTGCAGTGGAAGGGGGAAGGTAGAAGAGGCTGTTGAAGGATAAATTATTCAGCTCCATCCTCCATGGTAAGTGCCATCTTTATGCCTTATGGATGTAAATATACAGAAGAAGAGGACCTGCATTCTGAGACCACTCGAACTGAAAGAACCACTGAAAGGGCCACAGTAAAACTTTCATGTGGGATCTCATAAGGAATCATGTGAATGGCTGCTGCCATGAGATATAACACAAAATACAAGGAATAACAGACACATGATACTGATACCTAGCCTAGAAAGCATTATTGTGAGTAACATTTTTTTGACAGACAAGGAAATCTGTGTCTCTTTCTTCCATTAAGGATCAGGCAAACAACTATACTCACATTGTTAAAAATCAGCTTGATAAATGGCCAGATGACAGAGCTCATGACCCTGGAGTTTGCAGCAGTAGGCTCCTTGTTAGCCTCACATAAAGCTGTGGGCCTGCACACCTCCAATACATAAACACTGAAACACCTTGAGAGAAAGATGTACTTTACCTGTCATGGATGTAAGAAGATGACTTGGGCAGATTAGCTTCTGGCTGTGGGGACATTTACTCTGCATAATTTTTCAGTCAATTAACTTGGTCAGATGTGTAGGTAGCAGATGTGACTTTTCTCAATTTAGTGTTATTAAAGTCCATTTCAGTGTTACTAAGTTCTGAACAGGGAAAACATTTAGGAACCAGTCATCCAGGTATGGTAATGCCTTGATTCCATGCAGTATTGGGTAAGCTGCTATCAATTAAATTCATTTAGTAAATACCCAGGGGCTATGGTAAGGCAAACTGATAAAGTCTGAAAATGAAAGTGACTGTCTCCCACTTGGAAGAATAGAAAGCATATTGATTCCTTTGCAGTCCTGGTGTAGAGGTCCTAGAGTTCCAAATAGTGCACCCAGTTTCCTTCTATTAGACAAGGAAAAACTGACTGCCCTAAGACCACGTGAAAGGTTACTTTATGGATGAAGGTATTTAGGCAACTTACAGCCAGAAATAACATGTGGTCTTGTGCACAGAGTGTTTTGAATCCAATATGATGGGCACTTCTTTGTCTGGCCCAAAATCAGGCAAGAGAAATAACTACAATTCAATAACCTTTTCACTAAAATGAATTTGAAGGAAAATTTGAACCCTTCCTGATCTTGTGGAAATTCCCAGATGTCACTTTTGTTTACAACTTTTATGAGTTCTTCTGTCACTTTTCTATGAGGGACTGGGGGATCAGGCATGGGGGAGATGGGGTGATGGGAGTTATAAGAAAAGGGGATTTTGTAACTCTTGGATATAACTGTCCTTTCCCATCTGTCTTTGATTATGGTTCTCCATGTTGACAGATGGAGGGGCAGACAACTCCCAACTACTTGTAGAGAGGAGCAGTCAGATAAAGCTTCAAGGCTGATGCTAACTACTTGTCAGAAGACTGCAACTTCCCAGCTTTCACTGAAAACTCCTCCCTCTGAATCTGTGACAAATCTCTAAAAATTGCCCCAGCAGTTGGAGTTTTTTCCTAGATCACTATTTTTGTGACTGATATCCATGCCTGAAACACATTTTGTGGGTTTCTCTGTTTCCCAGAGAAGGGGTGTTGAGGGGGTGAAAACTTAACACAAACCCCAACAGCCACAATTGTCTTTTCACCTTTTCCATATTGTCCATATGTGTGTGTCTTCATTTCAGGCTCAAATAAAGTCAGTCCTTGAAAGAAGGCATTTAGAAAGGCCACGTTGGTATCCTCAACAAAATTTGTTAGAAGGATCCATTAAGCCATAAATACTGGCAGTTCACTGCAAGTCTGGCAGAAACTCTGGCAGCATTGCAGGAAAGCCACACAATGACATATGTCACTGTCAACACAGCTGCTAACTGGGAAAGCAATTTGTCCTTGACCAGTCCATATGGTAACAAGATGATGGTCTGATACATTTCAGCATATTTATCCCACTGGAAAACAATCAAGTGGCCTAGATAACTAAGCAACCTTAAGGAAAAGGTGAAGGATGCATACACATGCTTCCCAGTATGATCCAGTTCTTAGGACACATTAACAGGTGTAGGAGGGAAGCCCTCTTAAGAGAAGCTGTCAAAACTGAAGTTTCTGATTTGTGAGCCAATAACTGGAAAATACAATACCTGGGAGGGGTGCAGGACACACAGTTTGGACAAAAGCTACTGCATCTCATTTCTCCCATGCAATATTGAGGGCTACTTTTAAAATAGTCACCACTGGAGGAACCAGCCAGAAAGTCTGTCTGGGTGACCTGAAGTCCTTCTGTAGTATATGCTGTGGAGAAGACATAGGGTTAATAGGACAGCCTCCTCTCTGACACATCATCTCTAGGACTGTCTCAAATTCGTGGTCATCAGGACTGTACTGAGGGTAATGACTCTCCTCCTTATCGTCCATATCATCAGTAGGTGATTTGTTGGGCAAATCTAAGTACTTTTTTCCTGCAGATGTCATGCCTAGGAATCTCCATAAGGAATGAGCTCAGTGATGAGAAAAACCTCCTTTTTTGCCTCAGATGGGCCTGCAGAGCTGTAGAAGGTCCTTGGTCTGTTTGTCCTGCAAGACTGTTGTGGTGCTTGACACACAGTGTATGGCTTTTCTGATAAATTAGTTGGTACCAGCACTGAAGTCGGGTATGATGTCAGGGTGCACCACCATGATGTTTGTTAATGTGGAACTGAGAGTGAAGCCAAAGCTGCATTTGCTCTGAGGAGACCTGGGTTAAGAACTCTGGCATCAGTTGCTTTGACATTAGTACTGGCAAGGAAGGGACCAACAGTGGCTCTGACAGCTCAAACCATGGCATATATTCTGAGTCAACCATTAAGATCAGTGCCAACTGCAGAGTTAAAGCAGAACATATCAAGGCCAAAAGCTCTGGTGAGAATATTGACAATAAAGGCTTGACCACAGATACATGTTCTGCATCATCTCAGATTCAGTATGGGTCAACACCAGTATGTCCAGTATCCTAAAGGTCAGCAACACAAACAGTAAGACCAGGAAGAGATTTTAGGTTTCCTGAGCATCAGAGGAAAACACTGGACCCTACAAAGAAAAAAAGGGAAAGGGTTCCAGTAAATCATGTCACCTTAAAAAGTCTCATACCTTCTCGTAGTTAAAGTCAAATACAAATGAGTTAGTGTCTTTCCTCAGCATTGAAGCTTTCTGCACAGAAGACTTTGAATCCAATATGATGGATACTTCTTTGTCTAGCCCATCTGGCCCAAAAGCAGGCAAGGGAGATAACTCCAGTTCACTAACCTTTTCACAATTACTTTCCTTACTGAAGTCTCGCTTGCTTAGAAGCTACTTTAGGTACTGGAAAGGTTGTTCTAGGGCCCTTAGAAAGCTTCTGTTTCTTCTTCATCTACTCCCCCAGTACAGTCCAGAGAAGAAGCAGTAATTCTAAATGCAGACCTCTCAACTGTCCCTATTTTGGAGGAACATTCCTTTATTTAGGCCTGATTTACTTCAGGACAGGATGTTTGTATTTCCTGCGGAATGTCCCAATTTTCAGGTTTGTTTATCCTTTCACACAATTTTCTGAATCTACCCCCCCCCCCCCATCACAAGTGATTTTGAAGCTGTGTAGTAGACAAAAAAATACACTACATGACCAACATACTAGTGGTAACAATAATTTAAAGACAGATGACATATATCATACGTCTCCCCTTTTCATGAAGCAAAAACAAATTTCTTTGTGTGGTAGAATTTTGCAATATAGTTACAGTCTATAGATTTTACACATCTCTTTGACAAAGTGCTTATATTTTTCCATCATTATGGTACTGCGGTGGTGGTGCTGTGGTAGCTTTGTCGCCTCACAGTAAGGTGTTGTCCCGTTCGATTTTCAACTAGAGCATCTTCTGTGTGGAGATATGCGTGAATGGGCATACCTTCGTTGAAGGTTGTGCGTCAGAGCTGGCAACTCGGCACATAAAAATCTGCTGCCAATCATTAGCAGACCGGAGTTCCGCTGTGGCGACCCCTAACCAGGAAAAGCCGAAAGACACAACAACATTGTCACTCTCTATTTTTTAAACACGTGATTTTGAGTAATATGTCACATTCCTACTGGAAGCAGGTGGAGTTATGCACTATTTGGTATTCAAATGTTAGGCTAATTAGATGCTCTGATTTTTAACAGTATGTTCCTACTTTTCAAGGGCATTTGCTCCTGTTTTCAATATCTGCAGAATGAGAGCTGTCTTCTAAAGATGAAGAGGAAAGGCATAGTTCAGCAGAATCCTTCATAACAGATACAGACTCTAAAACAGATAATGATTTTTTTACAAGTGCAATTTTGTTTTAATTTTCTATGTAGAAGTGTGTAAAGAAATCTCTACAAACTTTACAGATACAATATTTAGACATTAGAGGGACTGTGACCTTTACCCATTTAAATTACACACTACACGTTCTGGTTCTGGATAGGAACCTTCTTCCTGCACGCTCATTTGCAAAAACATGCCCTTTCATAGGTAGTCACTAGGCTTGCAGTCTAGGGGACCATTGAGGAGCCTGGCCACAATTCCAAGTTGACCTAAGCACTGTCTAGTTAAGTGGCTTGCTCAAGTACACACAGTAGGCAAATCAAAGCTGAGGGAATCAAACCTTGTACCTCAGGAAACAGAACTCATTGCCTTAACCCTCTGCAGGAAAGTAACCTTAAAACATATACCATTTAGGCCTATGGAATTGCATGATGATGGAGTTTTTTTTTTTTCTGGTTGTCCAGCTACTCCCCCACCACTGGCATGCTTGTTGCATGGGGGGAAGGAGAAGACTTTCTGCAACCAGGTATGGCTTACCCCCAGACAGGGGCTGGACACAGACTACTGTTGTGTCATGGCTGCTGAATAATCTGCCATCCTTCCTTCCCTACAGCAATCTGTGTCATGCTGAACAGCTTAGATTATTTTTTCTAGCCCTAACTCCCTTCAGCACAAGGATGTATTTATCAGGCAGGGTGGGGTTTGACTCCACGCACGCTCTACCCCATTCCCACATAAGATGAGAATCTTTGCTTCTCTTATCTGTTATTCCAGGTTCCCTTCCTTCTGGTCTCTGGCCTCCGCCACAGTTCAATCAAAGACCGCTTCTCGCACCCCCCTCTCACCCAGGATAGGCATGTCCATCTTTTCTGCCTTGCCTTCAAGCACCTGAGGAGCTCATCAAACTCTGTTTGTCTGATTGTATTCAGGGCTTTATTAATCTAAGCCACAGGGTAGGCTCAAAGAGGGTGGGCTTTGACAAATTTGGCACCATAAATAAGGTAACAGCACACCATAAGTTAATTTAAAGGCTTTATGTTAAGTTCCAATGTAAAAGAAATAGAAGAAAGAGAGAAAATCATAATAATGAAGTTTACTTATAAGTAATACATGGGATTCTGTAAAGCTAATGGTTGCTTTGTTATGTATTTAATTATTCCTACTTTACATACAATTTAAATACAAGCGGAAGGTACCATGCCATCATATAATAGATAATAAAGTTTATGTTCATGGGTATGTTTCCTTTGCTCTTACAAGTCATCCACATGCTATCTGCTACCAGCCCTTTGTGGCTGAGTCAGATAATTGACAGTGCTAAAATCATTCTAACTACTGGAGTACAAATCAGAAACACCCACTCCATTTACAAGTAAACCCACAGAGACTGAACAGTAACAGAACTGGAATCAGATTTCACAATGTAGCAGTATCTACAGGCAATACATTTCTTGTTTAACTTGGTTCTATATTAAGTGAAAAAGAATTCAGCTGCTTGAGTTTGGTGTCATGCATTTCTATAGTGAAGCGTAATCCCTTAGGGCACTTTATGCTTTCCACAGAACCTGGCTGTTCATCTTATCACTGGAATACTGTTTCTTTCTAACTGAATCAATCATTTACCAGTTCCACATACAGCAGCCTAATAACAGGCATTTACACTACTGAGCTATATGGCAATAAACTGAGACCACACATACGTACAAGACTAACTCCACAGCACATGACGGTCGATCAAGCAGTCAACAAGTGTTATGCATTTCTACGTATGTGAATTTCTATATGAAGGGCCCAGTAAAGTAATTTATGTTGTCACAAATTAAATTCTCCTTGCCTAAAGACGACAATACCAGTTTGCAGTGTATGCATGAAAATGAAGACTTTTTTTATTAGCTGCATATGTAACCCCTCCACGAAGTGCTTATATCCATAAACTGTAGTTTGTTTTACATGACGCCATATATAGGTTAGCATATTAAATAGTGCATTACAGGCAGCTGTATACAAATGTAAATGTTTTGTCGGAAGCATCTGCAACCTCACATGTTGGGCGGCCACGGTGGTGCAGCGGTTGTCGCCTCACAACAAGAGGTTCTCCGGTTCGATCCTCGGCTGAGGTGCCTTCTGTGTGGCGTCTGCATGTCCACCCTGTGGACACGTGGGTTTCCACTGGGTGCTCCGGTTTCCTCCCACATCCCAAAGACACACTGTAGGTAGGGTTGGACACTCTAAATTGGCCCTAGGTGTGAGTGTGTGTGTGTGTGTGTGTGTGTGTGTGTGTGTGTGTGTGTGTGTGTGTGTGTGTGTGTGTGTGTGTGTGTGCCTTCTGTGGAAGGTTGGGTGGCGGGCTGGCAACTCAACACCGTAAAACTCCACTGCCAATCATGAGCGGACAGGTGATCCGCTGTGGCGACCCCTAACCGGGAAAAAGCCGAAAGAAGAAGAAGAAGATCTGCATCCTCACATGTTACATACTCACTGAAGGTAAAGGAATACATGACTAACAGTAATCACAATGCTCTATACCAATGAGCTGATAAGACAAATCAGACTCTGTTACAGGCTAATATAAGATCTTTTATGGAACTGTTGTTAGTCCTATATATGTTGCTAAGCATTCTTGAAGGGGACCCTCTGTAACTTGTACTAACAGCTGAAATGAACTGGAAGCTTTGGTCAGTTCTGTGTAAATACATTTTATTCCTGTGACTCACAGATATTACCATCTACCTCATGGACTGCAATGCTGTTTATGGTTCTTTTTAGTAATATTTCTTTGTCTACAGCATACCTACCAAACTGCTGTATTATATATGTGACCATATTAATAACTTAATAGGAGGGGCACAGTGGTATAGTTGTTAACCTGTTTCCCCACAGCACCTGGCTCTCTGGTGCAGCTCCCAGATAAGATGCCTTAATATAAAATGCATGTGCTCCTGTTTTTTGTTAGGGCCTTTGAGTTACTTCCACTTCCTGAAGGCGGTCTTCAAAACTGTTTGTATATGAATGTGTGTGTGTGTGTGTGTGTGTGTGTGTGTGTGTGTGTGTGTGTGTGTGTGTGTGTGTGTGTGTGTGTCTGTATGCACACAGTACGCACAAAAGTAATCTGTGCGACTTGTGATGATGTACTAGTGTCCCATCCAGTACTGGTTCTCTACCTCAACTCACTTTTGTCAGTCAGGCCCTCAGCTTCCCCATAACCATGAAAAGGAGACAGTGTATGCTTGAAATTATACAATGTATCCTAATTAATATTTAAGAGTGTATACATCCGTTGGGCACAACAATCTGTGTTCCTGTTAGTCCAACATTACCCCAGCGGATGCAGCTAATGAGAATGAAAGGCTACAGCTGTCGTGTGCTGAGCTCAAGTAAGCAGAGCTGCAAAAGGGGACAGAAAATAACGTAAACACAAACGTATTTTAAATCAATATTTAGATCACCCGGGGAGGCAAGACCCTGTGCACTCCAGTAATAATTAAGAACTGAAAAGAATGGTTTGGGAAACAAATGGACAATCTGTTAACATTCTGTGAAGAAAGCACTGCAAAAGGAGGCTGTGATATTTATTTGGGAAATTGAAGATGGAGGAAACAATTGCTAAGAAAGTGAAGGAAAGGTGAACTGCCAAAAGTAAATAGGAAAAGAAACAAGTTTAAAGAGTGATGAAATATACAAAGGCTATTTTGTACACAAGAGCACTGGGTAAAGCTAAGAGTTAGTTGACAAATAAGGGTGTGGGTGATCTGGACATCAGCCTTTCATTCCCTTACTCATTTTGTTCTGTTCCTCTTTACTGTTCTTCATATGTCCCCATTTCTACTCATGCTTAACTGTTTTTTTATTTTGCATTGGTAAAACCATGAAAAAAAATCTCCTATAATACTGGAGCATGTCAATGCCCTGAAAAATAAGCTTAACACAAATGCATTATGTAAGCATTCAGGTTGATGTAATACTTTTAAAAAGTTTGTTTTATTATGGATAGGAGTATGTACAGGAAGTGGTTACTGGTGGAAATTTAAAAGTGTTTTTAGAATAAAAAGAATCAATGGGGCAGATAAAATTAGATGCTCATACACCATCAGGTTTAAATGAGCCAGTTAATGTAAAAGCATTCCCCGGCTGAATATAGACAGTAGAATTTGCTTGGTTTTTAGCAAATGGGAGTTGTAGTTTAGTATGTATATATAGAGAGGATTGCTTTTAACTGTGCTTGTTCTGAAGAAGTCTACAAAATAATACAGATAGAAGCACTTATCTAAAATTTGCTGGTGGTAACCATTCTGTTTTTGGACATTTTCATGTTTACTTTGAATACATATTGTTCTGGTGTTAGTTTGTTTTGCTTTAGAATTCTACATATATAAGCAAAAGAGTGCTACATAAAACATAATATGCATTCACCAGCATTCTGAAGATGAGAATAATTGAAAGAAAGTTAGATATTTGATTCAATGCAGTATTTGAGACAATCTTAAGAAAAATGAAGAATGTGGACAAACAGACAACTTATTCTTATGGTAAACTGTAAAAAGCTCTGAACACATAAGTCCTGCCACTATGGAATCCCTGGCTAAAGTGGTGTTTAAAAGCAACACTACATTCCAGCAAGGGAACTTCAATGGCACAGAAAATACAACCTTAAAAGAAGGTTTAAGCAAAATTTCCAGGAACAAAGTTAACATAGTACTGTGTTCCTAGAAGGATTAAGGTAAAGAAACAGCGGAAAATCAAAAGACTAGGGAGGTACCAAGGAAGATGTGGTGAGAAGCTGAACAAGTGTCTTGATGGTCTAAGAAGGATAAACAAAGAAGAAAAATGAATGCGCTCTCTAGAGTAAGATGGAGCCAACGCTGCCTTTTTATGCACTTCATATGCCTTCCTGCAAGTGTTGATACATGACTGCTGCTGTATGAGCTTACTCAAGCCAACTATCCTCTGAATACATCTGCTGATTAAAAGGTATCTTTCTATAGAAAGGAAGAACATTTTTATCCCTATTCTAGAGGTAAAATTGTTAGTAGAAACAAGAAAAAAAGTAGATGCATTTTCCTTAATTTTAGTCAGCTACAGTGGAATAGAGGGCGAACGCCATGATTATAGTCCATGTGGTACGAGTGAGTGGTATACAGAGCTAAAGCCATGATTACAGTCCATCTGGTACTAGTGGGTGGTATACAGAGCTAAAGCCATGATTACAGTCCATGTGGTACGAGTGGGTGGTATACAGAGCTAAAGCCATGATTACAGTCCATGTTGTACGAGTGAGTGGTATACACAGTGCTAAAGCCACGATTACAGTCCATGTGGTACGAGTGGGTGGTATACAGAGCTAAAGCCATGACTACAGTCCATGTGGTAGGAGTGGGTGGTATACAGAGCTAAAGCCATGATTACAGTCCATGTGGTACGAATGGGCAGTATACAGAGCTAAAGCCATGATTACAGTCCATGTGGTACTAGTGGGTGGTATACAGAGCTAAAGCCATGATTACAGTCCATGTGGTACGAATGGGCAGTATACAGAGCTAAAGCCATGATTACAGTCCATGCGGTACTAGTGGGTGGCATACAGAGATAAAGCCATGATTACAGTCCATGTGGTACAAGTGGGTGGTACACAGAGCTAAAGCCATGACTACAGTCCATGTGGTACGAGTGGGTGGTACACAGAGCTAAAGCCATGACTACAGTCCATGTGGTACGAGTGGGTGGTACACAGAGCTAAAGCCATGACTACAGTCCATGTGGTAGGAGTGGGTGGTATACAGAGCTAAAGCCATGATTACAGTCCATGTGGTACGAATGGGCAGTATACAGAGCTAAAGCCATGATTAAAGTCCATGTGGTACTAGTGGGTGGTATACAGAGCTAAAGCCATGATTACAGTCCATGTGGTATGAGTGGGTGGTATACAGAGCTAAAGCCATGATTACAGTCTATGTGGTACAAGTGAGTGGTATACAGAGCTAAAGCCATGACTACAGTCCATGTGGTATGAGTGGGTGGTATACAGAGCTAAAGCCATGATTACAGTCCATGTGGTACTAGTGGGTGGTATACAGAGCTAAAGCCATGACTACAGTCCATGTGGTATGAGTGGGTGGTATACAGAGCTAATGCCATGATTACAGTCCATGCGGTATGAGTGGGCGGTATACAGAGCTAAAGCTATGACTACAGTCCATGTGGTAGGAGTGGGTGGTATACAGAGCTAAAGCCATGATTACAGTCTATGTGGTACAAGTGAGTGGTATACAGAGCTAAAGCCATGACTACAGTCCATGTGGTATGAGTGGGTGGTACACAGAGCTAAAGCCATGATTACAGTCCATGTGGTATGAGTGAGTGGTATACAGAGCTAAAGCCATGATTACAGTCCATGTGGTACTAGTGGGTGGTATACAGAGCTAAAGCCATGACTACAGTCCATGTGGTATGAGTGGGTGGTATACAGAGCTAAAGCCATGATTACAGTCCATGTGGTATGAGTGAGTGGTATACAGAGCTAAAGCCATGATTACAGTCCATGTGGTACTAGTGGGTGGTATACAGAGCTAAAGCCATGACTACAGTCCATGTGGTACGAGTGGGTGGTATACAGAGCTAAAGCCATGACTACAGTCCATGTGGTACGAGTGGGTGGCATACAGAGCTAAAGCCATGATTACAGTCCATGTGGCACGAGTGTGTGGTAAACAAAGCTGAAGCCATGATTACAGTCCATGTGGTACGAGTGGGCGGTATACAGAGTTAAAGCCATGATTACAGTCCATGTGGTATGAGTGGGCTGTATACAGAGCTAAAGCTATAACTACAGTTCATGTGGTATAAGTGGGTAGTATACAGAGCTAAAGCCATGACTACAGTTCATGTGGTATGAGTGGGTGGTATACAGAGCTAAAGCCATGATTACAGTCCATGTGGTACGAGTGGGTGTTATATAAAGCTAAAGCCATGATTACAGTCCATGTGATAACAGTGGGTGGTATACAGAGCTAAAGCCATGACTACAGTCCATGTGGTATGAGTGGGTGGTACAGAGAGCTAAAGCTATGACTACAGTCCATGTGGTATGAGTGGGTGGTATACAAAGCTAAAGCCATGACTACAGTCCAAAATGACATGAGCTTGATTAGTGGCTCAAACATCTGATGTAGCTGGCAGAGATGGATGTGTGCCCATCCGGGGGAGTTCGGGGCACACATGGCTACTCACTGCCACAATTCTCTTAGAGGAAGGGTACTGATGCAATTCTAAGTCCTTGGGGAAGGGGGTTAGGCTCACCAATCCACTGCTTTAGGGTAGCTTTTAATGCAAGTGTGCTGAAGCATCCACTTGTGTGAGAAATCCATTGTGGGATTTGAAATAACAGGGATCTCACATCACCCACTCAGGGGTGGGGAAAAGGCCATTTCAAATGTCACCACTACAATAAGCACCCTCATGACTGTCTGAATGATGGCTCCTGCCAGACAACTATTGTCCTACTCCTGAGTGAAATTTCAAGATAAGGAATCAAATAGGCTGTATCTCACTGAGGTAAGAGGGGGTTGGCAGGCATGAGGGCAAAAGAAGCTTTTAGAAAAGCAAATCTCCTTAATTTCCATTTGGATTCTAAGTGATGACCCTGCCTTATCAGCCAAACCTGCCTTCAGTCTTTAGGTAAGTGACTAGTGACTTGAACAAAAATATACAACATAATAAAACACACTTAAAAATTGAGAAATATTAGAAGTAAATTCACTAATTTATTTTTTAAATCAGAAGATTCCACACTAGCCTCTTCAGCCATAGAAATATGTTGATCAAGCACAATATTCTAACAATTTCTCATTAAAATTACACAAAATGCCCTGAAGCTGTAGCCTCGGAGGAATTTAGCTTTTTGCATAAAAAAAATCAAAACCCTTAACATCATTACATAAAGACATCAGCTGATCTGAAACTAATGCTTTAACACCCTTAGTTAAAACCAAAACAAACTGGCTCAAATGAGGAGAAAGTGGCTAGAATTACTATTTGTCCTTTAGAGAAGCATTATAAATTCCCCCAAACCACATTAACAGTGTAACTTTTAAAGCTTCCACATGTTGGGGGGGGGGGGGGGGCGGCAGTGAGCTGAGCATGCAGGGCTGTCCAACAGAATGAAATTAGTCAACTATATCAAGTGCCTTTCCTTAGAAACAAAAATCCACAGAAAAACAAAAACACACTCTCTGTCCTCACCAAAGAATTTGGTTTATTGGAACTTTGGTTTTGCATTTTCATCTTGAAGTCCAAGGCTTCATTAGAAATATGAAAGCTCTCAAAGACACTCCATTTTAAATATGCAGTAATCATGTGATGAAAGACATGTGATAAAAAAAGTAATGTGATAAAAACATCATGTAATAAAGGATATCTATGACACAAAATTATATTTAATAATTAACTTTTTGCGAGAATTATTTAAAAACAGAAATATGTACTGCAGCAGCAAGCAAGCCTTTGTATTCTTGTTGCCTTCATTTTAAGAATGCTAGTGACTCTGATGGATTCATTCAAATTTGGGGGGTTGATGACACTGATTCTGACCTGCCAATAAAGCTCAATATTACAAAAAAGTTTCCCAACTCCCCCTGCCTGAAGTCACGTTAATTTTTTCCAGTACCATGAAAGTGAATTTGGAAAACCTCTTGCAACAACCAACATATTTACTTAATGTGCTGCTACTGGAACTTTTTCAGATGTTGCAAACATACTCATACAGTCTTTCCTTTAAGCTGCCTTCAGTTTTGCCAATGTAGGATGCCTCATGAGACGAGCAATTAGCTAAATAAGCTGCTGCTCTAATATCACAGTTTACCCTGGCATGAAACAAAGGCAGACGTCCACTAGAATGTCTCAGACAATAACTGCAAGAAAACAATGAAATACTAGTTATCTGGAGGGACCTAATCAACGTCAACAATCGCCCCCTTTAAGGCTCCAAACTAAATATGATGGTTATTTCAATAGTGCAATGGAAAGAATCACGAGTGCTATGTGACACAACACTGAGATGGAAAGTTTTGTTTTTAAAACAAATCTTACAAACTTGTGATAATCAAATTCAGATTGAAAAGTTTTAATGTGACTATAAGCATTATGCATTCTCTGATCGCCCACTTAATACAAGTCATTGTTGATGGGGATTCAGTGGTTGCAAGAAAGAAAAATCAATTATGCATAGGGTACAGCCTGTTACAGGGCACGCACGCGCGCGCACACACACACCCACACACACACACACACACACACACACACACACACACACACACACACACACACACACACACACATGGGGTAGTTTGGAGGACTGCCAGTTCACTTGTGACATGACTTTGGGATGTGGAAGAAAAGCATCCTGTAAAAATGCATGTGGACATAAACAGGACAAACAGATCACCACACAGAAGCCATCCAAGTGGAAAACTGAACTGGTAGAACAAAACCTTTATGTGACAACAATGCTAATCACTACACCATTTTACTGCCCTGGCTAAAAAGTACCACAATAAAATAATTAGTTGTTCTCGACAGTGTTATTATGAAGATAAGTTGCATCAGAACAATCTCTTCATCGCATTCAACTAAATGATTACCAGTCCTTAGAGATGAAATTCTGATTACAAGTTTCACTTTATCAAGACTGTTTAAAAATCTCAATAGTAAAAACAGAAAAACACACATTTCTCACATGAAATAATAAATCTCTTAAAAGACAGTAGTTGTGGACACACACACACACACACACACACACACACACACACACACACACACACACACACACACACACATGCACACAATGATTTAAAAAATAATTTACACATACCCTGACTTTATATTAAGCACAGTTCAGTATTAAAATCCAAGAAATACAAAGTGCACCCAAATGTAGTTAAAAAACCTAGCTAATAGAAAATTGATTCCTTTACAACTATAATTCAGAAATTCTGTTATCTCTTTATCTTTAAAAATAAAGCTGAAAAAATGATTTTAACAATGTAAGGGTGAAATAAAACAGCATATCAAGATAATCTTCTTGTGATACAACAGAAATCAACCATCTGTGCATCAAGGCACTCTCCATGACTTTAAATTAAGCATGCAGCAATTTTCACTGAAAACAGGTGTTAACTTCTTAAAATACTTTGTCAGTAAATGACTCACAGATAATTTCTCATTCAGTCATTCATTAATTCTCTAAGTACCCAGTTTTTCCATTCAAGGTCACCATGAAGGCAGAGTCCTAGTCTAGTAATGGGAGGTGGGGGTGGGAAGGGCAGGACATTAATCTTAGATAAGATGCCAGTCTGCCATGGGTTGCACACATGCCCAGTCTGGATAATCAGCAATTCATTTACAGCACATCTCTGGGATGTGGGATGAAAACAGAGCAACCAGTAAAAGGCCATGAGGGCACAGAAGGGACATTTAGACTCCACGTAAGTGGCACCCCAACCACGAACCAAACCAGAGTACCAAGAGCTGCGAGGAAGCAACAATAACTGCTAAACAACTGTGGTGCCACAAATAATTTCCAAATTGCATAAACAAGCACCTTGCTCATCCACTGCCCAAGGAGATCATTCATCCTCTGCAGCAATTTGTTAATGAACCTGTGCCAAAGACCACACTTTTCAAAACGAAGAGAAACGGAGATCCTTAGTACTGATGTGTGATACTGTATGTAGTGGCATCTACTCCTTAGCAAAAGTCTGCCAAAGAACAGCCCTTTTAAATGTATTGTAATGAAAAAGGCTACTGAGAATGCATAAATAGATTATATTACCTTGTAGGTTCCTATTTGGTCCTTGTGATGGAAAGACACTGACGGGATTCAATGCAAGTCTTTACATGCAATAAACACAAAGAGGAAGACAGCATCCTGTTTACACAAGGAAGTCTTAGAAGACATCAGATGGCACAAATCTAATGACTAACCTAGCAACATCTAAGCTAAAATAGTTTTCTGGCACTCAACTGGTTATAGGAAATTAGAGATAGAAATATGATGGACCCACAGTAAAAAAACAAGAAAACGCAACGGTTCTTGGAATTCATAAATTCCAACGCCCTGGATCAACTAATCCATAGTCCCACCAGGGGCTCCAATATCCTAGACCTGGTCATTACCAACATGGGAAATCAATGCTCCATACCTATGGTCACCCCCTCGTTAGGTCTGACCATAAGCTAATCACCCTTAACATCCACATCCCACCCCCACCCCCCAGTAAAGAAACCACCATAAAAAACTTCTCCAAAGCCAACTTCATACTACTCAAGTCAGAAGTGACAAACTACATGACACTCATGCAGATGGGAACTGAAAGTTCAACTGCTGAATCCTACACTAAGGCACTGTATGAGCACATCCACTCATGCATGAATCGTGCCATCCCAAATAGAACCAAAATGCTCTCATCCAAAAAAAGGAAGCCAATCTGGTGGTCCCCTGCCATAAACAAACTTTACAACAAAAGGAAGAAACTTTTGCAGAAAAGAGGAAAACCCCAGGATGCAAAAAACTCCCTTACTAGCCTCAGTAAGAAACTGAGATGCCTCATAAAATCCTCCAAAGCTAGTTACGAAAATAAAATTCCAAAGACAACCACAAAGCATTCTATAACTATGTCAAGAATCTAAATGGCAATGCTCAGATCTGCTCTGAGCTAAAACAGAATGGCATTAAATATACTGATCCGAAGGATATTGCCAATATCCTGGCAGATCGATTCAGTGCCAACTTCACGACCCTCTCAGACCCTAAATGGCCCATCTCAATACCGGAAGATTGCCAAATTCCAGTAATAACGGCCACACAGGTACAAAACGCACTCTCTAAAGCCAAGAATACAGCATCCATGGAACCAGATGACATCCCGGGCTGTGTACTACATGAACTACAATATGAACTGGCACCTCACCTAAGTGTCATGTTTAATCATAGCCTCACCTCAGGTTTCCTGCCCACTGAGTGGCGCAGAGCTACAGTTATCCCAATCCACAAGGGGGGATCCACCTTGGATCCCGGAAACTACCGTCCCATCAGTCTGACAAGCCTTATCTGCAAGGCCATGGAGCATATTATCATAGAACTTATAAACAAAGACATTGGCAACCTTCAAACACTGGACCCCACCCAGTTTGGGTTTGTGAAGGGCCGATCTTGTCTCCTGAACCTGATTGACTTCTTTGAATCAGTCTCCAGAGCCATGGACAAGGGTAAGGTGGTCCACACAGCCTATCTAGACCTTGCCAAGGCCTTTGACACCACCCCCCACTCTGGAATCATAGATAAACTTACTAAGTTGGGCATTAATCCCTATGTCACACAATGGGTTGCTAAATGGCTTACTGATAGAACCCACACTGTAAAAGTAGCCGACTCCAAATCCAGCTCCAGACAAGTGACAAGTGGAGTACCTCAGGGTTCAGTCCTGGGGCCGCTCTTGTTTTGCATCTACTTCTCTGAAGTACAGGTCAACACTAAGGGACTCTGGCTAACAAAGTTTGCAGATGACTGCAAACTGGGAGCCATTATTGAATCCCCAAATGATGTGGATACTCTACAAAAGGGCCTTACAGAAACAGATGCTTGGTGCCAGAGCCATGGGCTCAAGCTCAATGCCAAAAAATGTATTGTTATCCCCTTTGGGAAAAAACATGTATCCATGAATTACCATATAGGTGGCAGTACACTAAACACAGAAAGTGTGATAAGAGACTTGGGGACACAGGTGGACAGTGGTCTCACCTTCGATAACCACATCACCACAACAGTCAGGAAATCCTTCTATGTGGCACACCTCATCACAAAGGGCTTTTCATCCAGAAAAAAGGAGGTCATTGTCCCACTGTACTCATCCCTCATTAGACCCATTATAGAATACAGTGCCCCATTTGGTATGTACCTCTCAAGACATCTGCAACAACTGGAAAGGCCTCAGAAATACCTCACTAAAAGAATCACAGGCCTAAAGCAGATGCCCTATGCTGACCGCCTTAAAAAACTCCAGCTATACTCTGTCGCATATCGTCTACTCAGAGGCGATCTCTGCTTAACATACAAGGCCATGTCAAACCCAGAGCTGTTGGACATGCTACACTTAAAGAAATCCCAATCCCTCAGAACTACACGCTCCAGGGATCTAAACCTTGTCATCACAATAAACAAAACATGCTGGAGGGATAGGTTCCTGACCCAGAGACTCCCCAGACTCTGGAATAGATTGCCCATACATGTCAAGCAGAATGCATCTTTGGACCTCTTCATGAGGAACCTTGATGATTGGATGGGAGAAAGGAAATTCACCCCAGGGATCACGTCAGTCGCCCTGCTAGACAGGGGTCCAGGAAAGTAAATAATGTGGGAAGAAATAGCCAGGGAATTGTTATGGCTAGGCTTGTATAGGCCCTAGGGCTGATAGCCTAGTACCAACCTATGAACCTATGAACAAATAGAATTGGGGCTATAAAACCATGCTAAGAGTCTCCCTGCCAACTGTGGAATTATAACTGAGCTTCCCTGACTCATATATCTCCTTTCCTGAATCTTCTAATAACAGGATCAAAAGGGAAGGGGTTATTAGGGAAGTAAGGCCTAAAAATGTTTGTTTTGATGTGGATGAAGGTAAAAACAAATTCAGGTAACATGAGCAACACAAAGTACATAATTAAGAAATTAATAAGCAATCACTGACAGTATTGACTCTCATCTCACCCCACCAGTTAATTGCACAAGACAGGTTCAACATTTTCAGTTAGCCCGAAGAAAACACCTAAGTATAAATTCTGTCATGCAGGCTTAATATTTCACAAAACATGGCAAATTATTTAGAGGTTACTAGGACTGGAACATACAACTCTTTAAATATATTCTTTACAGGCAAAGGTTTGTAGTGCCCACTAAGCAAGTTAACTATAATAAAGAAATTAAAATGTCAGGAGTGATATAAAAATGTTCAAACAAACAATTGCAGTAATGACTAATACACAAGTTTTGCAGTATCACAGAGTTATTTAGAGGGCAATGTTAAGCTTAGAAGCCATTAGAAGCTGTTTTTATTCTTATTTTTCTCTCTTGCTCTGATTATGAAACTTCATTCAAAATAATATGACTAAAACAAATTAGAAGACTTAACTGTCTTTCAAAACTTGCTACATTTGTATTTACTAAGGTCTATAACAGATAAGGACGCTAATTTAATATTTAAATATTAAAATGGTACCAACTCTGTCCAGCAAGGCAATCCACCTGTGCAATCCATAAGACAGACAGTAAATGATCTATAAAGTTTTTATCTGCCTTATAAGGAATCCTAGGTGCTATACTTTCTGATTTTCTTTAAATTTTGGTGTTACTTTTCTGGAGGTTGGTGAGGTTGAATCCATTGCGTCAGTGTGCAATAAGATTATGTATTTTATAAGCTGAAAGCACTACAAATCTGTAGATATTTACATATTTGAGAAGCATATTTAGTTTCAGTTTCTAACGGTTTAATTGCATTTCCACTGAAAGTACACACATCAATATTCTTCTGTGGGATCTAGTTTTATAAGGATCATAGGAGATTACTAGGGTATCGACCAAGAGGTCATTTTAAGTCTAGCTGTTTCATCCCAATGTAATACCATAGAAATGTTAGTCAATACCCAAGATTACATTTAGTGATGACTGCCCATGTGATAAGAATTTAGCGTGCCCCCATCCACTCATCCAGGTTCTTCTTGAACAGTGTCATAAAGGTGCTCTGTTTCACATGAATTGGTAGCCTGTTCCAAAGATGTGGCAGTCACTAGGAGATAAATCTGTCCATGCAGCCTGACCTTAAGTCGCAGGCCATATTTAGGTCCCTGGAACGGGTAGCCCTAGTCCCGTTTGATTTACGTATATGTAGCATGTTCATTATATTTGGCTCTTGGACTGCTCTGTAGGCCAGGCATAAGTCTCCCCTGAGAAATCTATACAATATGGAGTATAGTGGTAGGGACTTTAGTCAGTCTGTGTAAGGCACATGCTGAAGCCTCTCGATCTTCTTTGTTAGAAACCTCTGAGGTCTCTCTAATTGCCGCAGGTGCTTAGTATAATACATGCCAAATGGGGCATCACTTTTTTTTAATATTCTGTATGGGTTGTACATTTTACATGCTGCAAATGTTAGAACAGCCACAGATTTTATGAACACAAATTATTACATTTGTTTTAGTTTCACACCACCTCTGCAGACTACATATATCTTTGATGATGGTCCTTCTATTCAAAGCATACAGTTTCTTAATCACGAGGTTTAATATCTTCCCCATTTCCAGGATCTAGCTGTCTATGGAGTGTTCAGTGTATACTATGAAACAGCAGAAGAAATAATCTATTATAATATATAATTCAGTGACTATTTTTTGTCCAAGTAAACAATTACAAAACCTGTACAGAATCATAGCTTTCATTTTATCTACAGTCCTAATTAACCTTAACCTGATGATGTCTGTAGATTAATTATTTTAAAAGTAAGATGCAGTCAATAATAAAGAGCATTATCCCACATGTCTGTCAAAAATACCACCCACACATTCATTACCTTTAATTTGTGGCATTAGCTTCTTTTAAATTCTGCTAACAAGTTTTTGACAAACCAAAGTCCTCTAATGATGGTAAGTTCAAACAGGCACAGCACCTTCATGATTAATTTTTCAGCATTTCAGCGTAGCAATAATACTGAATGCTTTGTATTTGACAGGCTCTCTATAATGGCAATGACTATTTAGAACCCACCCAATGAATCTTTACCTGAAACACACTGTATCTGTTCAGGTACCACTACACTCAGCTTGATTTGCTCTTATCTTCTTTACAAACCTCATTTAATGCTGAAGTAAGTTTACACAAAAGGCATAGCTGTGATCATATATCTATGTTTACATTCCCAAACGAGCAGACTAAGAACAGGAGGGCGGCCTCATCCCTCATCTTTCCTGTCATTTCACAAGTAGGTATGTACTTATGGTCTGCACTATTTTCATATACAAGATCTCACTTTCATTGAGCTGTTGATAGCATCTGTGCCCAAGTTTGTGTTTCAGTACTTCCATTACAAACCTGGTTTAACAGGTTTGTTTTTGCTTTTATATCACAAACTCTGTTCAGTTGTTCATTATTTATCTACTTTAGTTCCTGATTAGAGCACTTGTTCCAATCGTTCATTGTTTTGCTTTTTAAGCTTCTCTCATTTTTGGCTTCTTCTTGTTTCCTTTTTTTGGTAGGAAAGTCACCCTCAAACAAATTCTCATCTTGCCTTTTCTGGTTACTCCATGGTTTTTGTGACCTGGGAATTGACATAAATCAGATGAATATGTAGGGAACAGCCCTGCTACTGGAGAATAAGGGGCCCAATCCCATAAAAATACTAATTAGTGAAGTAGACATCAGCGAAGAAATGATTGAGAGACAATATATTTTGTGTATCTTCACCAAATTTCCAAGATCACCTTCTGTGGGACCTAGTTCTTTAAGGTATCCTTTAATAATCATTTTACAATATCACAAAACGTAATCTGCACGGAAATATCATCCTTGTAGATTTTTAAGTAACGTGTTTGAGGCAAACACTCTTAGTTCAACTGATAACAGAACAGCAGCTTTATTGCTGAAAGCCACTGATACATATATTTTAGGGTATGTGGGGGATCTCCCCCACATGAGGGGTGAAGGGGGGCAAGCCCCCTTGCAAAAAAAGCTAAAATTCCTATTTGCTGAAAGTGGTTTTCAGTGATTATTTTTCAGTGTTTTGCCTGCCAGTTTATTACATTCTTGAATCAGTCTTTCTAGGTTTCTCGTAAAAAAGTCTTCCATCTGATGTACATTTGAATTTCTTAAGTCTACAATCCTGAGACAGAGGGACCGAGCTAGTAAAGATGTGCAGCAAGTAAGGGTGATAAAGGATAATGAGGGAAATGTACTCACAAGTGAGGAGAGTGTGTTGAGCAGATGGAAAGAGTACGTTGAGGGGCTGATGAATGAAGAGAATGAGAGGGAGAGAAGGTTGGATGATGTGCGGATAGTGAATCATGAAGTGCAGCGGATTAGGAAGGAGGAAGTAAGGATAGCTATGAAGAGGATGAAAAATGGAAAGGCTGTTGGTCCAGATGATATACCCGTGGAAGCATGCAGGTGTTTAGATGAAATGGCAGTGGAGTTTTTAAACAGATTGTTTAATGAAATTTTGGAAAGTGAGAGGATGCCTGAGGAATGGAGAAAAAGTGTTTTGGTACCGATTTTTAAGAATAAGGGTGATGTGCGGAGCTGTAGTAACTACAGAAGGATTACATTGATCAGTCATAGCATGAAGTTATGGGAAAGAGTAGTGGAAGCTAGGTTAAGAAGGGAGGTGA
This sequence comes from Protopterus annectens, assembly GCF_019279795.1. Lineage (NCBI taxonomy): Eukaryota > Metazoa > Chordata > Ceratodontiformes > Protopteridae > Protopterus > Protopterus annectens. The sequence goes on from NC_056732.1 coordinate 667,402,001, forward strand.
TGATCAGTGATCAGCAGTATGGTTTCATGCCAGGAAAGAGCACTACAGATGCGATGCTTGCTCTGAGAGTGTTGATGGCGAAGTACAGAGAAGGTCAGAAGGAGTTGCATTGTGTCTTTGTGGACTGAGAGAAACCATATGACAGGGTGGCTAGAGAGGAGTTGTGGTATCATATGAGGAAGTCGGGAGTGTCAGAGAAGTATGTAAGAGTGGTACAGGATATGTACGAGGGTAGTGTAACAGCGGTGAGGTCTGCGGTGGGAGTGACTGATGCGTTTAAGGTGGAGGTGGGATTACATCAAGGATCAGCTCTGAGCCCTTTCTTATTTGCAATGGTGATGGACAGGTTTGAGATCAGACAGGTGTCCCTGTGGACTATGATGTTTGCAGATGACATTGTGATTTGTAGTGAGAGTAGGGAACAGGTGGAGGAGACCCTGGAGAGGTGGAGATATGCTCTAGAGAGAAGAGGAATGAAGGTCAGCAGGACTAAGACAGAATATGTATGTGTGAATGAGAGGGAGGATGGAGGAATGGTGAGGATGCAGGGAGTAGAGGTGACGAAGGTGGATGAGTTTAAATACTTTGGATCAACAGTTCAGAGTAATGGTGAGTGTGGAAGAGAGATGAAGAAGAGAGTACAGGCAGGATGGAGTGGGTGAAGAAGAGTGTCAGGAGTGATTTGTGACAGACAAGTACCAGTAAGAGTAAAAGGGAAGGTCTACAAGAGGGTAGTGAGACCAGTTATGTTATATGGGTTGGAGACAGTGGCATTGACAAAAAGGCAGAAGTCAGAGCTTGATGTAGCAGAGTTGAAGATGTTAAGATTTGCACTGGGTGTGACGAGGATGGACAGGATTAGGAATAAGTATATTAGAGGGTCAGCCCAGGTTAGAAGGTTTGGAGACAAAGCCTGAGAGGCAAGATTACGTTGGTTTGGACATGTGCTGAGGAGGAATGCAGAATATATTGGGAAAAAGATGCTAACGATGAAGCTGCCAGGTAACAGGAAAAGAGGAAGGCCTAAGGTAAGGTTTGTGGATGTAGTGAGAGAAGACATGCAGGTGGTTGGTGTGACAGAGCAAGATGCAGAGGACAGGAAGAAATGGAAACAGTTGATCCACTGTGGCGACCCCTAACGGGAGCAGCCGAAAGAAGAAGACAATCCTGACTCAAAACAGAAAAGTCTCTGCAGTACAAATTTTTTTTCTGTTATAGTTGCTGCCATTTGCCCTATTTCTCTTCCCCCCCCCACACACACACCCGCATACTTTTAACAGCATTGCTTAGTGCAATGTCCATCTTATGCAAACTTTACATTTATTTATTTATATTTATTTATTTCAGTTTGGTGACCGTGAAGTCCACTGGGCCCATGAGTGCCAGTTTTCAGTGGAGGCCCGGGGAGAAAAGCTCCAAGTATAACATAAGCATTAAAGATACTAAAGTAAGTAAGTTACAAAAATAAAGTACAGTATACAGGAATGAACATTCTGTATCAGGCTTAGTTGACAAAAAACAATTCTGATGTGTCTGGAAGCCTGTCCTGTGGAGATTCATTTAGGAAATACCATCATAACAATTGAAGTGTAGTAATATTATACATAACAATCAATTAAAGTAAGGAAACAGTGTGCATGCATTCATTCGACATATTATACATAACAATCAATTAAAGTAAGGAAACAGTTTACATGCATTCATTCGACATAAGAAGCTTTTTACAATATTTACAAGATAGATATAGAATCTTCTGAAGGAATTGCAGAGAGCTAGAGGCAGCTCAGGGAACTAGTTGTTGGGGTGTTAGAGAGATTAGGAGCCAAGGTGTAACACCTCCTTAAGGGAGTAGTTAGAAAGAATTAGACAGGGTGAAAGCAGGTGCATTTCCATTTGGAGTGCAAGTATGTGAAAAGCTGGGTTTTAAAGTTTTCTGAGTTAGTTATTGTCCTAAGAGTGCAAGGGAGAGAATTCCATTTCTTGCATAGTGAGAAAGAGAGGAGAAGCTGGCCAGCAGGCCGTTTTGGTTTGTGGATAGTAATTAGGTTTTGATTTTCAGATCTAAGTGGTCTATTGGGGATGCAGGGTGGAAGGATGTTTATTAGAGGTAGACATTTGTTTGGGTGAAATACAAGTCTGTGTGCTGTGGTAAGTTGGAGGAAGTGTAGATAAATAGGGAGCTCTAGCCAGTTTAGAGATTTAAGGGTATGGCATTGATGGGTGGAGTTTTTGGATCTTGAGGCAAATTTGGAGATTTTGTTATAGCAGTTTTCCAGTTTAGAGGTGTTGGTGGTGGTCAGGTTAGTTAGAAAAGGGGCTCCATATAACAGGGATGGGAGGAGGTAGGCAGTAGCTAAAGTAAGTCTAGTAGAGTTTGAGAGAAAGAGATTGTTCCTGTAAAGCATACCTAGCTTTTGGTGGGATTTCTTTATATTTTGTTGGATATGGATATTGAACTTGAGTTGCTCATCTATAGTAATGCCAAGACGTTTTGCAAAGGGAACTACTTCAATGGGAGAAATGGAATGGCTGAGGACTTTAAATGAATTCTTGTCAAAAGAGAAAGTCTTGGATAGAGAGAAAAGTAGAAGTTTAGATTTACTTGCATTTAGAGACAGGTGATTTTGTTACATCCAGTTTTCAGTAATAGAAAAGGCAGCTTGGATTTTAGTCAGTAATTCAGGGAGGTTAGAGGCACAGCAGACCATCATAGAATCATCTGGATATTGAATGATTTTGGCATCAGGAATGGCAGAGTGAAGGTTATTGATAAAAATGTTAAAGAGCATAGGTCCGAGGATGGACCCTTGAGGGACACCAGTTGGGGTAGGAAGAAATGAGGAGATGGTGCTCTTCCATTTAACTGCCTGAGATCTCTCTGACAGGCAGCTAGAGAACCAGGTGACAGTGTTTGGAGCAAGATGTAGGTTAGAGAGATGATAGATAAGGTGGGTATGGGAAACAGTGTCAAAAGCCTTGGAAAGGTCGAGTAGAACTGTAGTAACTAAATGACCTGAATCTCGGGCTTGGTTGACAGTTTCTAAGAAGGAGAGTAGAGTGGTTATGGTGCTATGGCCAGGGTGGAAGCCATGTTGGGTAGATGTTAGGAGTTAGTTTTGGGTTAGGTAAGGCATGAGTTGGAGATGGATACATTTTGAGAGTGAAGAGAGCAGAGCAATGGGCCGGAAGTTTGAGATGTCAGTATTCTTGCCACCTTTGTGGAGAGGAAGAATGTAAGCCGAACACCATAGTTTGGGTACATATGACTCCTTTACAGATCTGTTGATTATAATGCTAATTGGGAGTGCAATACTGTCGGCTGTGCATTTTAGGAAGGAGGAGGGAATATTATCAGAAGCACTGGATCAAGGTTTAAGTTTGGATAGGAGTCTTTTTATGAGATTAGTAGAGACTGGCTTAAGCTCAAACATAGGGTGGTTGGGGGAACAGGAATGGTGGTTAGGTGGATTATTGTTAGGGAAGGTCTTGGCCAGGTTGGAGATAGTTTCAATAAAGAATGAATTAAATCTGGAGCTTAGTTCGAGGTCAGATATACTTGGGTCAGGACAGGGGTTGTTCTTGGAGCCGGGGTTGAGAAGAGAGCTTATGGACTTCCAGAATTGTTTGGGGTTATTCTTACTGTTGGATTGTAGTTTAAAGTAGTAGGATGTTTTGTCCTTTGTGATGTGTTGCTTTGCGAGGTTACGGAGTTGTTTGTATTCTATCAGTGTTTTGGACAGTTTGTTGTTATGGTAAAGCTTCCAGGTTTTGTCCCTTTGAAGCATAATTTGCTTGGTTTCTTTGGAGAGCCATGGAGCAGTTTTAGCTTTTATTCTTCTGTTTCTTAGTGGTGCTAGGGAGTTTAGAGTGCCGAGGAAGACAGAAGTGTTCTATTGCTTTATCAAGAGTAAGGGTGTATAGAATTTGCCAGTTTATTTGTTTGAAGATATTTGAGATGGTTGAGGGGTTGAACTTGCTAAGTTTGGGGTGAGAATGTAGTGATGCTGATGGGGGGGGGGGGTAGAGGAAGTTGAATGATGTATGAAGGCAGGGAGGTGATCACTAATGGTGTCGGGAATAGTACCAGAGTAAGTTATTTTATTTGGATGGGTGACTAGGAACCAGTCTAAAATAGAACCTGGGAGCTTTGTTTTGTTGGGTCGAGTGGTGGACAAGATTAGTTGAGTGAAGTTATAGAGGTTGATGGATAGGGTGGGAGAGGGATTATTGAACTTGTTCCAGTTGAGATTTACATCCAATAGAATATAAGTTTCATAATTAATTTCAGATGAGGCCCATAGGAGGATATCTTCAAGGGTAGAGATGTTGTTACCAGGAGAAAGATAAAGGGCTGTGATGCAGATATTTTTGTGCTTGTAGAAGTAAGCAGGCTAAGAACCAAGGAGGAGGAGAAAAGTGTATCAGTGAAGGTGAGAAGAGGTCTGACGTAAGGAGACTACAGTAAAGGCACTCAGTATTAGAGTTGAAGGAAGCAGAATGTTTCACAAGAGCTAGGGGCTATACAGGGCAGAAAATGTGCAAAAGAGTGGTTGACTAAATCAGGTTCTTAGAACAGGGCAGAGTTAGGTTAAGGTAGTATAGGCATACATAGGGGTGAAGAAAGAAGCAAGGAAATGCTGCCACCTAGTAGCCAGACTGGGTAATTATGAAGGTGGGCCTCTGACACAGTGGAAATGGGGAGGAGACCAGGAAGACAGAGAGGGAGGATTAAAACTAGGGTAGACCACTAGCTTTTGCTCACCAGGTTGCTGTACTAATGGACAATATTAATTTACAGTTTGTTTATAATAGGGTACATACACTCAAAATTAATTCCTGGGGAGGCAAGGATGTTATAGAAGCACAGCAAGAGTTCTTAAACGCTGTCTGTTCAAGGGCGGGAAGCCAGGGATTCCAAGCAGAGAAGTGTGAGGCACCTGGGGTGGAGGTTATTCAGCAGGGATACAATTCAAAATTAATTCCTGGGGAGGCAAGGATGTTACAGAACCACAGCAGGAGTTCTTAAATACTGTCCGTTAAAGGCCGGGAAGCAGGGATTCCAAGCAGAGAACTGAGACGTGCCTGGGGTGGAGGTAATTCACCGGGGATACAACTCAAAATTAATTCCTGGGGTGGCAAAGATGTTATAGAAGCACAGCAGAATGTCTTAAATGCTGTCCGTTCAAGGGCAGGAAGCCAGGGATTCCAAGCAGAGAACTGGGAGGCACCTGGGGTGGAGGTGATTCAGCAGGGATACAACTCAAAATTAATTCCTGGGGAGGCAAGGATGTTATAGAAGCACAGCAGGAGTTCTTAAACACTGTCTGTTCAAGGGTGGGAACCGAGGGATTCCAAGCAGAGAACTGGGAGGCACCTGGGGTGGAGGTAATTCAGCAGGGATACAACTCAAAATTAATTTCTGGGGAGGCAAGGATGTTATAGAAGCACAGCAGAATTCCTTAAACGCTGTCCGTTCAAGGGCGGGAAGCCAGGGATTCCAAGCAGAGAACTGGGAGGCACCTGGGGTGGAGGTGATTCAGCAGGGCTACACCTTAAGTGGAGCCATCAGCCTACGCAGTACAGGACCAGAGGGGATAGGAGAGTATTTAAAAATACTATTTATAACATTTTCCTTGTATCCAATAATTATCCTTCACTCAGGAAGGCTGAACTCTATAAATACTTAACTCTTCAGTTCAGCATAGTACTGATGTCCAGATGAAATTAACGTTATTGCTGTCTATAGATAGCCCTTGGGTCTGGTCAGTTGTTTTCACAGCATATAATTGACTTGTGAATTTACAAATATGTAATGGAAATGAAATAGTAATCAGGGGGTACAGCTGAAAAAAATCCCAGACTTCTTCATGGTACAGAACTCATCCAGATCCACATATTAGGAAGCACAGTGGCATCCACCCCCCATCCCTGAGCCCCTAAGTCATTTCACTCAGTTTCATATAAAAGCTACATTAACCAGACTAACCCCTGGTGGTTCACTAGATGCCCTGGCTTGTGAACAAATGGCCAGACAGCTACCAGAGCTGCTCACAGAGGTATTATCTTGTGACACCTGTGGACCCCCCATGAATTAACATTCTATTCACAGGCTTTATTTCCAATTAACTGTGGTCTAGCTGCATTCTCTGCTCCCACCAAGATGATGATGTGTCCCAGTCCCACCAGCAGGCTTAGCCTGGCTGCCATTCTGAGCCTCAGTCTCCAATGGGACTACAATAATGAAATGCCTCTGTTATTGCAGCGCTCCATCCTCCCCAGGAAAAGCCTCATCACTTCTCCCTTCCCCATGCTATCTCCTACAGGTGCTTAAGACACAAATGGAACTCAGATTGTCTGCTTCTAAAGCATCTCATTTTTTTTAATTTAAATAGATGTACCCCTTTATACCCCTTTTTATATACAGTTGCCACAACATATTTATACCAAAATCTGATATATCGTTTTATGTAAGGGCACGGTAGAAGAGTTTGATCAATTTTGTCTACTTGTAAATGCCAGCCTGCCTTAAGTTCACAGTGAGTGGCTTACGGAGAACTATCAACTTTCTGGACATCACATTATCCACTGACGATGAGAATAAAACCTTTGGAAGTAAAATCTTTAGAAAATAAACTTTTGTGAACCAATACCTGCACAGAAAAAGTCAACACCTTTATCATATGAAAAAGGGTGAGTCAAAGGACAATTCATCAGGCTTAGTAGGTTGACTAGTGATAAAAATATGTTCAAACAAGAATTAGTCACCTTGAAATGATTTTTTCTGTCTAGAGCGTATGACCTTGATTGGTTAACAAACATCGAAGATGGAATACTATTGCTTAGATCTGACAAGGCTAGACCTATTCTGGACAAGAATCTGATTAAAGGTTCATTGGTTAGGGGTGACACAGCTACTGCCCAACAGACCTCCTTGATTTGGTACAAGGGGACTTTTCCACTTCCCATTTCTGTCGATATGTCTCTGATAAGAGACATACTCAAAGATAACTGGAAAATAATTTTGGACAATGGTGACTTAGTGGAAATTCTTGGTGATCACCCCCTATTTACTTACAGGAGAATGCATAATGTGAAATCTTTATTAGAAAATCGTTCTTTCTCAGGTACAGTAAGACACAGTACACCTGGGACATACAAATGTGGAAGATGCAAACAGTGGATGTATATTTGTAACACCTCGAACATTCATATTAAGGCAATTAATTTAGATGTCTGGTCCAAAGACAGATATGACTGTAATTTCTAGGGAGTAGTTTATCCAGCAATGTGCAAACCTGCCCTAGTTATTTGGTGGGCAAGCCCATTAAGAAGTTATCACAGAGAATTTATGAAACACCCTGGCTATAAGAAACAGAGATCATAGCAATTCTCTATCCAAACATTCTTTAAGTTGCCTTAATTTTAAGAAATTTCATTTCTTTGTTCTTGATGCCATCAGCCTTAATGACTTCTCAGGTAACTGCAATGCATTACTAGAATGCTGAAAATCACAGTGGCAAATTAAATTAAGAGCACATAAAAATCCAGGACTGAATGAATCCGTGAATATTAACTGCTTTTTATTAACCCAAAGGTTTTAGTAGAGATTATTCCATGTAAATTTATAATATTTTGTATGTGTACAAGTTGTATTTTTTCATGTAATATTAATTTTTCATTGTAATATTTTTAAGTGCATTTTTTAACTTTGTAACTTTAAGGAGATACATTCGTAGAGTACACTGTGATTGGTTGTCACTGGTCACGTTACATTGATGCTAATATTTTTAAAGTTTGTAGTTAGTTCAGTGTGTTAGATTCGGAAGAAGTTCTTAATTATTAATTAGAATGAAAGCACTCAGTCTAAAGCTGCATCCGAGATGCCTTTGTGGTGGTTTTTAGTAACACTTTTGTTGGTTTTGTTGCTTTTTCACTTTCTACGCCGTTTTTTTAGGGAAAATCTGATATGTTTGTCACAATTCATCTTAGATAAATGTGTCTTGCATAACAAAAGTGATTTGGACTGTTTTTGATTTCTAGCACAATACAAAATGATTTATTCAAATTTTTTATTCATTATGTTGTGGTATTCTTTCTTTCTAATAAATAATTTGTTTTTTTCTTTCAAAAGATGACCTTCATAACAGTAACCATTTTTGAATCGTCTGAATATAAACAGGCCTGGTCTTTCTATTATTTTTTTCTTACGACTTTTCTCAGACATGTCCATTTATTCCCCTACCCTAGAATTTATCAAAGATAATGATAAGCGCTACCTGGAGTGACCATCCTACAGACGATCCTGAGTCTACGTTCAGCCTCCATCTGTACCTCTACTTCCACTAGCAATACTGCAGATGAGGGTACTCCTCATCATGACTAGTCATTTCTCACTTATCCCCTGGACAGAGACATATAGGAGTCCTTTACATCTAATCCAGCTATGACCAAGCTTGTGACTCTGGTTTACTGCCCTGAATAGGAACTCAAACTATGACTTATCATTCTAGTCCCAGCAGGGAGGCATTTCCTGCAAATATTAATTTATATCAATCCCAACATATGGAGTTTTTTTTTCTAACATAAGCCCACCTAACCCCTTTGCCTGGTGGTGATGTAGGCACTGCATCACTGCAGGGAATCCAAACGCCCCTCAGAGTGTGTGTGTGTGTGTGTGTGTGTGTGTGTGTGTGTGTGTGTGTGTGTGTGTGTGTGTGTGTGGATTCTCACACATGACTCCGCACAGCTAACATCTCTTGCTTGGGATTTCAAGGTTACATTCCCCACCTGCATCAGTGGCTTTCATACAAACATCTCCTTTGCACTGCAGCACATCTGAACAAGGAACCACTACTCCCTCCCTGAGATTGGGACTGCCAATCCTAAAATTCACTACCACCCCCCTTCAGTTCTTAACTTCTTTGCTCAAAAATCATGGACGAAGCCAAAAATAATGGGAGGACAAAGGCCCAAATTCAGGGACAGTTTTAAATATTACTATAACTCACTTAGAAAGCTAACAGGGCAACAGGTTATATATCAACAGACATTTTCTGAAGAATAAGTGCAAAACTGTAATATCTGGCAGTATCGACTGACTGTAATCATTAGTGATTTACTAGAAAATCAAAGGCTTATGATGGAAAGGGCAAATATTCGAGTCAGAATCAGGATCACACTGTAAAATCAGGGAGAGCTAAAAGCTATGCCCCTGTCCAACTCTTCTAACCCCTGAGCCTCTGCCTGAACTTGGGTTATCTGAGTCCTAGTCAGGACTTTATCCCTCTATAGCAGAGATAGAGAGCCTTTTTTTAAACTTGTCTACTACACCAAAATTCTCTTAGGCTTTAGGCCTTACTTTAAAAGGAATGCCGGGTATGTCTGTTGTCGGTAAGCTATACAGAAAGCCTACATATTAGCAGGATGCCTCTGGATCCCCCCAGATGGATTCTTCATAGGTTCATAGGTAGATACTAGGCTATCTACCCAAGGGCATTTATAAGCCTAGCCAGAGTGTGTCAGCTTTCGCCACCCCATTGATTAATTAACTGAGCCTCTGTCAAGAAGAGCCAATGAAGTGATCCCTGGGGTGTATTTTCTGTTACTCATCCACTCGTCAAGGTTTTTCTTGAAGAGTGTTAGTGAGGGGCTCTGCCTAATGTAGTTAGGAATTTTGTTCCAAAGCATGGGGAGTCTCTGTGACAGGAATCTATCCCTCCAGCATGTTCTATTTATTGCTGTGGCGAGGTTTAGCTCACTAGAGCAAGTGGCTCGCAGTGACTTGGATTTCTTTAGGTGGAGCATGTCCATCAATTCTGAGTTGGACATGGCTTTGTAAGTCAGGCAGCGATCACCTCTGAGTAAGCGATATGCCACTGAGTACAGTTGGAGTTTTTCCAGTCGGGCTGCATATGATGTATGTTTGAGACCAGTAATCCTCTTGGTGAGGTACTTTTGTGGTCTTTCCAGCTGTTGGAAGTGTCTTGTGAGGTACATCCCAAATGGGGCATTGTATTCTATGATGGGTCTGATGAGTGACGAGTAGAGGGGCGCTATAACCTCTTTATTTCTAGATGCAAACCCTTTAGTAATTAGATGAGCTACATAGAAGGATTTCCTAACTACTTTGGCAATATGATTGTCAAAGGAGAGATTACTATCTACCTGGGTCCCCAGATCTCTTATTACCTCTTCTGTATTAAGGGGGCTGCCACCTATGTGGTAATTCATGTTTGTTTTGTTTTTCCCAAATGGGATGACTATGCATTTTTTGGCATTTAGCTTGAGACCATGACTTTGACACCAGGTGTCCGTCTCAGTAAGACCCTTTTGGAGAATGCCCGTATCAGCTGGAGAGTCAAGTTATGACTCCCAGTTTGCAGTCATCGGCGAACTTGGTTAGCCATAGTCCTCCTGTGTTTTCCTGTACTTCTGAGAAGTATATGCCGAACAGTAGGAGTCCTAAGACTGAGCCTTGTGGGACACCACTTGTGATTGGTTTAGAGTCGGACCTGGAGCCCGTTATTCTTACCGTTTGAGTTCTGTCTGTAAGCCAGTTGGCAACCCATCTCGTGACGCAGGGGTTTATGTTCAGGCTGGTGAGTTTTTCTATAATTCCCGAGTGGGGAATGGTGTCAAAAGCCTTGGCGAGGTCAAGATAGGCTGTGTGAACTACCTTCCCCTCATCTATGGCCTTGGTGACTGTCTCGAAGAAGTCAACCAGGTTTAGTAGGCATGATCTGCCCTTAACAAAGCCGAACTGGGTCGGGTCAAGTGTTTGGACGTTCCCAGTGTCTTTGTTAATGAGTTCCATGATGATGCGCTTCCTAGCTTTGCAGACCAGGCTAGTCAGGCTTATGGGGTGATAGTTACCAGAGTCAGTTGTGGCCCCCCGTTTGTGGAGTGGAATAACCGTTGCTGTGTGCCATTCTATGGGCATGTAGCCTGTGGAGAGGCTGAGGTTGAACAGTGTGTTTAGGTGGGGGGTTAGTTCATTCTGTAGTTCGTGCAAGAAGCAGCCTGGGACACCATCTGGCCCCATTGATGCTGTGGCTTTTGAAAGGGCTGTTTTCACCTGTGCATCTGTGACTACACTTTTCCTTTATTGTTGTGGGCCCTTTTGGAGGTGAGAGGGGAGTGATGTTTGCACTGACTCTATCTGCCAGGATGTTGGCAATATTAGTGGGTTCAGTATATTTTGTGCTATTTTGCACTAGCTCAGAGCATATCTGCGAGTTGCCACTTAGATTCTTGACATAGTTAAAGAAGGCTTTGAGGTTATCTTTTGAATTCTTGGCTATTTTTCTTTCAAAGTTAGCCTTGGAGGATTTTATGAGGGACCTTAGTTTCTTACTGATACTGATCAGGGATGTCTTTCCTTCTTGGGATTTGCTTTTTTTCTGAACTAGTTTCCTCCTTCTGTTGTATAGCCTGTTTATGGCAGGGGTCCACCAGACTAGTTTCCTTCTCTTAGGGGAGTGAGTCTTGGTTTTTCTAGGGATGGCACGATCCATGCATCCTTGTAGGTGCGAACAAAGTGCATTTGTAAGGGTTCCTGCATCTTGGACACTGTTATCCTTTAGCGTAGGGGCTGTGAAACTTACCACCTCTGTCTTAAGTAAGGTGAAGTTTGCTATAGAAAAGTTTTTCACTGTGGTTTCCTTGGTTGGAGGTGGTGGTATGGTGTGGACATCCAGAGTGATTAGTTTATGGTCTGATCTAACCAGTGATGGGTTGACCTCTGGCGTGGAACACCTGTCGCCCATGTTGGTGATTACCAGATCCAATATGCTTTTACCATTGGTAGGGGAGTTTACCAGCTGATCCAGGACATTTGAGTTGATAAATTCCAGGAAGCACTGGACCGTGGAGTTTGTACTTGAGTAGTTTTCCCAGTTAATGGTAGGATAATTGAAATCACCCAATATCAGGGTGTTCGGTAGGACCTTCATGTTTTCCAGTGTCTCCAGAAAGGTGGAGTGGTGGTCCTGGGTCAGGGAGGGTGATCTGTAGCAGGCCACAATTTGCATTGCAGATTTGCCTGATGTTAGTTGCACATGGATGATATCGGAGGTATCATGCTGCGCCACTAACCTGGATGTGTAGATATCCTTGATGAATATGGATACACCCCCTCCTTTTGTGTTTGGGTCCATGTTCTGTGGCCAAAATGTGTGATATGAATTGTAGCCTGGTAGTGTTGGGGTGCTCTGTGGAGCCTTGAACCAGGTTTCAGTTACTGCACAGATGTCGATGTTCTCCATACTGAGGAGTACTTCGAGTGCGTGCATTTTGAGATTTAAACTCCTGGTGTTGAGTAGCATAACCCTCATTTTTTTATTTGTGCTGTTTACGGAGGTGGGTTTGACTTTTGAGCCTTGCCTAAAAAAGGCACTATGGGTGCAGCAAGAGCCTTGGCCAGTATTCAAAAGCCTAGGGGTGACAGGTGCAAGCCATCTCTTCCGAAGCAATGAGGCCTGTCAAGCATGTCGTCCCAGGCTGACAGACACTGGATCCCCTTTGAATGACACCAGAAGCTTAGCCAATTGTTCAAATTGATCATTTTTTTCTTTATACTGCGGTATCATTCTTGGTGAGGGCAGGATGCTACTCAGGGTCAGGGTCATACCCGCCTGGGCTACATGATCAGAGAGCTCTTCCATGTCTCTTTTCATGTAGCCCAGGGAGGTACATCTCAGGTCATTCACACCAACATGAACAATGACAGAGTCATATTTGTACTTGTTCTGGAGTGACCTAAGTGCTTGTGTTATGTGGCAGATTCTGGCTCCCGACAGGCAGCTAACAGTAACCTTCTCATTATCCAGCCTAGTGAGTGGGACATCAGTCTGCCTGACTATAGAGTCGCCTATTACTAGTGTGTTAGGTATATTATTTCGCCTTAAGGGCTGTGATTGTGGGGCACACTGATTTTGTGTTTTATGTGTTGTCTGGTTTGTGATGGGAGGTGCAGGTTTTTTGGGTGTCTGGTTTGGAGGTCTGTGATGCTTTTGCAGGTTTTTATTTAAAGCATCCGAGTATGATTTTGTGCATTTATGTGTATTTTTGCCAGTGCTGGTTTAGTATGTCTATGTGAGGCAGGAGGTGTGGTGCAAGTGTTAACCTTCTCCTCATGACTGCCTGTTCCAGTCTTGGGTAATGAGAGCTTAGCCTCCAATTTAGCTATATAATTGCATCTCTCGCATATGTTAATGTTTTGTGGTAGGAGGAGAGGGTTGTCTGTGTACATGAGGCAGTTGTAACATTGCCTCAGGATACCCAGGTTCACCAGCTGAACTGGAGAGTATACCTGAAATTGCCCTTTGGTCATGCCTGAATAGTAGGGTGAGCTGCTTAGTCGCTTGGTTGGTGAGGGGTGAATAATGAGCCTTGCCCTGCTGGGCAATCAAGTGTCGGGGTATATTAGTGCTTGCTATTAGGTCTGAGCAAGTGCTGGACTGTAGGATGCTTTTTAAGTGCTTAGGTTGAGAGTTAGACTAATTTCAAGGGAAGAACTGAAGAGGAGACTTGGTGGAGCCGGGATAAATTTAGCCCTAGCTAACTGGTGCTGCCCGGATGTGCAAAACCATGCAAATGCGGTTGTTACAGCAGGGAAATGAAAGAGATAGAAATTAGCCCAAAATGGCCTATAAACTGCTAACTTCTGGGCTGGAACCACTCCTCCAGGGACAGATGGCTGCTCAAAGCTCCCTCTCTCACAGGTGAACAGGGAAACCTCCCTCTATCCAAGTAAGGTATGGGCAACTCAGAAAATTGTAACACAGCCCTGAATTCAGCACTAGCCTGAAAACTGGACTATACTAGCTTAAAAAGATGGGAAACAAGGAAAAAACATTTTTTTGAAAAGATAAGGCAAAAAAAGTAACAGTAAAAAAATGCACTTAAAACAGCTTTAGATGACTACAAGCAATCAGAAAAAGCTTTCAAACAAATTACCCAATTAACTAGTAAAAAAGTCTCAAAACTGAGCCCTGTTCCTGTAGTCTTCAGTTAGACAAGTTCTAACTGCACACTCCTGCCACTGGAGTGCAGGGGAACATTCTCCAAAAAAGAAGATCTGGATTAGTGCTCAAGTTATACAAACAAAGCTAGATTCAGCAGGCCTGGATCTAGTCTATGCTACAGCAAACAAGGTGCACCAATTTCAGTAAGAAACAGTTCACATATGCAGGCACTATAAGCCTTTAACCATAAATTCCCAGCTCAGAAGGGCAGAGTCCAGCCTCTCCTCCCACAAGAGTGCAGACCACGAACCTTCTTAATGTAAAATAACTTGCCTGAAGCCCAAGTGCTTAAACCAGAACTAATACACTTTTAGAATAGCAGACAATGAGCCCTCAATCAGCAGTTTCCAACTTAGAAGGATGTAAGCTACCTGTCCTGCCACAAAAGTGCAGACCACAAACCTTCCTAATGTAAAACAACTGGTCTGAAGCCCAAGTGCTTAAACCAAAAGGCTTAGAATGATAACTACACTTTAATCAGGTTACTACCAAGCAGTAATAATTACAATTGAATACTTTAAAGAAGGACTAGATTAGTGCTCAAGTTATGCAAAGCTAGATTCAGCAGGCCTGGATCTAGTCTATGCTACAGCAAACAAGGCGCAGCAAATTTCAGTAAGAAACAGTTCAAATATGTAGGCACTATAAGCCTTTAACCAGAAATTCCCAGCTCAGAAGGGCAGAGTCCAGCCTCTCCTCCCACAAGAGTGCAGACCACGAACCTTCTTAATGTAAAATAACTGGCCTGAAGCCCAAGTACTTAAACCAGAACTAATACACTTTTAGAATAAAAGACACTGAGCCCTCAATCAGCAGTTCCCCACTTAGAAGGATGCAAGCTACCTGTCCTGCCACAACAGTGCAGACCACAAACTTTCTTAATGTAAAACAACTGGTCTGAAGCCCAAGTGCTTAAACCAAAAGGCTTAGAATGATAGTACACCAAGCAGTAATAAATACAATTGAGTACTTTTAAGATGACACAAAAGCAAAATAAAGTAGGAAGAAAAAAAAATACAGTAAAAGCAAATGAAAAAAGAGCAATTTTTTTTGAGTGAGCAAATGAGATGGGCCCAGGAGGAGTATCCAAATGTAAATTTACAAGAGGGGCAGGCAGTTTCAAAGCCACCAAGATTAACTGAAAAAACAGAGCCACAACGTCCAGCTAGATAGCATTCAATGCAACACAAATAATTCAATTTAAATGCTGTATTATTTGAAAAAAAGTGCAGATACCCCCACTTATCACGGGCTATTCAATAATTCTAACAAGCATTAACTGAAAAAACAGAGCCACAACTGCCAGCTAGACAGTATTCAATGCAACACAAATAAATACATTTAAATGCTGTATTACTTGAAAAAAAGTGTAGATATCACCACTTATCACTGGCTATTCAAGAATTCTAACAAGCATTAACTGAAAAAACAGAGCCACAACTTCCAGCTAGAGAGTATTCAATGCAACACAAACAAATCATTTAAATGCTGTACTATTTGAAAAAAAGTGCAGATACCCCCACTTATCACTGGCTATTCAAGAAATCTAACAAGCATTAATTGAAAAAACAGAGCCACGACTCCCAGCTAGATAGTATTCAATGCAACACAAATAAATCAATTTAAATGCTGTATTAATTTGAAAAAGTGCAGATACCCCAGTTATCACTGGTTATTCAAGAATTCTAACAAGCATTAACTGAAAAAACAGAGCCACAACTTCCAGCTACATAGTATTCAACACAACACAAATAAGTCAATTTAAGTGCTGTATTATTTGAAAAAAAAAGTGCAGATACCCACACTTATCACTGGCTAAAGAATTCTAACAAGCATTAACTGATAAAACAGAGCCATATGTTCCAGCTAGATAGTATTCAATGCAACACAAATAAATCAATTTAAATGCTGTATTATTTGAAAAAAAGTGCAGATACCCCCACTTATCACTGGCTATTCAAGAATTCTAGCAAGCATCAACTGAAAAAACAGAGCCACAACTTCCAGTTAGATAGTATTCAATGCAACACAAATAAATCAATTTAAATGTGGTATTATTTGAAAAAAAGTACAGATACCCCCACTTATTACTGGCTATTCAAGAATTCTAACAAGTATTAACTGAAAAAACAAAGCCACAGCTTCCAGCTAGATAGTATTCAATGCAACACAAATAAATCAATTTAAATGCTGTATTATTTGAAAAAAGTGCAGATACCCCCACTTATCACTGGCTATTCAAGAAATCTAACAAGCATTAACTGAAAAAACAGAGCCACAACTTCCAGCTAGATAGTATTCAATGCAACACAAATAAATCAATTTAAATGCTGTATTATTTGGAAAAAAGTGCAGATACCCACACTTATCACTGGCTAAAGAATTCTAACAAGCATTAACTGATAAAACGCAGCCATATGTTCCAGTTCGATAGTATTCAATGCAACACAAATAAATCAATTTAAATGCTGTATTATTTGAAAAAAAGTGCAGATACCCCCACTTATCACTGGCTATTCAAGAATTCTAGCAAGCATCAACTGAAAAAACAGAGCCACAACTTCCAGTTAGATAGTATTCAATGCAACACAAACAAATCAATTTAAATGCTGTATTATTTAAAAAAAAATTGCAGATACCCCCACTTATCACTGGGTATTCAAGAATTCTAACAAGCATTAACTGAAAAAACAGAGCCACAACGTCCAGCTAGATGGTATTCAATGCAACATAAATAAATCAATTTGAATGCTGTATTATTTGAAATAAAAGTGCAGATACCCCCACTTATCACTGGCTATTCAAGAATTCTGACAAGCATTAACTGAAAAAACAGAGCCACAACTTCCAGCTAGATAGTATTCAATGCAGCACAAATAAATCAATTGAAATGCTGTATTATATGAAAAAAAGTGCAGATACCCCCACTTATCACTGGGTATTCAAGAATTCTAACAAGCATTAACTGAAAAAACAGAGCCACAACTTCCAGCTAGATGGTATTCAATGCAACACAAATAAATCAATTTAAATGCTGTATTATTTGAAAAAAAAGTGCAGATACCCCCACTTATCACTGTCTATTCAAGAATTCTGACAAGCATTAACTGAAAAAACAGAACCACAACTTCCAGCTAGATAGTATTCAATGCAACACAAATAAATCAATTTAAATGCTGTATTGTTTGAAAAAAGTGCAGATAAAGATTTACTTAAATTCACTTATATGTCCAGTTGATTTGATTTCATGTAGGTCTTAGCTGGCCAAAGCTCAGAGTTTAAGCAGAAAATAATCCAAAATGTACCACTTATATAAGGCAGAAACCGAATAACAATGAAGTAAACTACCCCCACTTATCACTGGCTATTCAAGAATTCTAACAAGCATTAACTGAAAAAACAGAGCCACAACTTCCAGCTAGATAGTATTCAATGCAACACAAAATAAATCCATTAATATAAAATATATTATGTCCTATTTCTACAACAGTCATTATTCCTTGAAAAATTTGAAGAAGGCATTATTTAGGGTATACTATGGATAGAAAATCTATAAGGCAGAATCCATTTGCTTCTAGTGTTGAATAGACATATACTGTCCAAATGAAATTTAACCACATTACCATAAAACAGAATTTAACATTTTATCATATCAGATTGTTTTAGGTTTGATAAAAACCTTGGCATGTTTTACTACATTATATAGACGTCATTTTCTTTCTACAACTTATGCATCTCCTATCAAGGATTCTAACAAGCATTAACT
This sequence comes from Protopterus annectens, assembly GCF_019279795.1. Classification (NCBI taxonomy): domain Eukaryota; kingdom Metazoa; phylum Chordata; order Ceratodontiformes; family Protopteridae; genus Protopterus; species Protopterus annectens. The sequence continues at coordinate 667,419,791 of NC_056732.1, forward strand.
GAAAAAAACAGAGCCACAACTTCCAGCTAGATAGTATTCAATGCAACACAAATAAATCAATTTAAATGCTGTATTATTTGAAAAACAAGAATTCTAACAAGCATTAAGGGGCAAATGTATTAAAGATTATCCTGCCTACAGAAGCTTCAGATAGTTACCAAACTGATTATGTTAATAACACCAAGGTGGACACCAGAAGAGGGTATACGCATCACCAATAATGTGGTTTATGCTTTGAGATGCTCCTGATTTCTACTGGCTAAACTTCTCAAGCAAGCTGTTGGAACAAATCAGGGATATCAAAAGCAAAATGTTGAAAGTTTTATTGCAGAGCACTTCACACAGTTCAGTAGTAGTAATTCTGGTTGCTAACAAGCCATTACACTTAACGAGTTAATGACAGTCAGATTTTTTATTTCAATATTTGAAACTATTGATGATATAAAATAATTTGTGCCTTAAAATTGAATACATTGACTCCCACTGGATCTATACCCAAGTGTGTTCGCAAAGTTCTATAAGTTTTAATTGCATGTGTTTTTCTCCTGATTGGCTTTGCTTGTATTTCCTCTTAAATGATCCATACATTTTGCTATTTATATCACTGTTTTTTGTTTTATTCTCAAACTCCTTGAAGGCATTAGCTAAGGCTTTAGAGGTTCTATAACTCACTGGCCCTATCATTTGTTATGCATAAGATCGGGGGTGGGGGGAATTCAGAAATGCATATTGCTACACAAAGCTTTCCTTGTCGCAATCATGTGTGATGTTAAACTTTTCTAGTGCCATAGAATGTGGCTACATTAAACAGTCAAGAAAGTAACCATTGATGGCAATTAAGATTTTATAAGCAAACCTTTTTGCAGCATACGTTTCCTTTATTTTGTTAAAGGAACTATGTTGCATGCATTGCTAAAATGCTACTATAAAAAAATTACAGATATTCAGCAGGGAAAATGAAAGGGATGTATGTCAAAACATTGAACTGCCAAATTATCGAAACCCATATGGTTGACAATTCAGTCTGCCAAATCATTTTGACTGAGATTGTGGTACAGTATGGATTAGGGAATTTGCCTTTTCCCCACTGCAGTGCGATTTCAGAGGTGGTATATATAATTAGCAGGGGGTGTGGGGGTGGGGTTTGTTGTTTGTTGACTGACTGAATTGTCAACAATATGGTTCATAGGTTCATAGATTAGTACTAGGCTAACTACCCATGTGAGCCACTTTAAGCCTAGCCAATTATCCCCTGTGAGACTCAAACCTTGCACCTTGTGTTTGTAAGGCAAACACCTAAACCATTAGTCCACCCTCCCAACCTATGGTTTGGCAATTTGGCTGGTCTACATTTTGACATAGATCCAATGAAAGGTCACTGTCAATTACAACATTTATTTTAGAATATTATTTTTATACAAATTTCATAGCTTTCTGCCTGCCTAACACATTTGTCTCCAGTTCTTCAAGGTCAATCATTGGTGACAGAAGAAGCCATGGGTCAAGAATCGGATATAGGTTCATAGGTTGGTACTAGGCTATCGGCCCTAGGGCCTATGCAAGCCTAGCCATGACAATTCCCTGGATATTTCTTCCCACAATATTTACTTCTCGGGGCTCCTGTCTAGCAGGGCGACTGACGTGATCCCCGGGGTGAATTTCCTATCTCCCATCCAATCATCAAGGTTCCTTTTGAAGAGGGCCAATGAGGCGCTCTGCTTGACCTGTATGGGCAGTCTATTCCAGAGTATGGGGAGTCTCTGGGTCAGACAGTGTGCCCTAGAATTCAGGCAGTTTCTTTTTCATTTGTTTTTTTGTTAGGAATGCTTCTGCTGTGAAACTTGCAGGGGCTTGCCAGATGCACTTCAACTGTAAGTCTCAAGGAAAGTAAGGCTTGCTGTTGCTTATGCTAAATATGTTTGCAGTGTCAGATTTTTTTTTTGTCAGCAAGTGGTTCTTAATGTTTTTGCTCTGAAACTTGAAATAAATTTCTTCTAATTCAAATTTTTGTGATAAATGTAAATGTGAAGACAAGTTTGAACAGCACTTTAAGGTAATAGGAGAGAGAGATGAGTAAGTAATGGGATATCGGTGGGCTGGGGGTTTGGGGGGGGGGCAGTTCCTTTGTGATAACTGTAAATGTGAAGACAAGTCTGAGCAGCATTTTACAGTAACTGGAGAGATATTGGTAAGTAGTGGGATATCGGTGGGCTGGGGGTTTGGGGGGGGGGTGGTTCACTGTCCTTTCTAGGGCCTCATTTGACCATAATCCAGCTCTGAATGCCGCTGTCAAATTTTTAAAAGAATGACAAAAATATCTATCGGTGACAAAATTTTAACAGAAAACAAAGCAATGTTTTTTCACTGCAGGTCACAAGATTTTTACTAACTTGTATTTTTAACAGAGGTGATTTTAAAAGTTCTGATGAAGTCTTTGTGAACTGTATGAGAGAAAGATCTTAATATTAAACAAGTGAGAAACACTATCAATAACTCTTTTTGTGCTTTTGTTCATGTGTTTGTGGTTTTAAACGTCAGTACCATCTTAACTGTTTACTTTTGGATAATGAAACATTTGTTAAATATTGACATTCACTATTCTACACAAAATCAGTGCATTCCTGTTACACTCAGCAATTTTTCTCTGTACTATTTTGTGACTTGATTTCTTGTTGTGACTAACACAAAGGTGATGGCAAGGCTAATACAAAGAATGAAATAAATAATTGCTAGAGCCTTCCTTTGTCCTGACAGAGTGCTCTTCAAACTATCTGGAGATATACAGAGCTAAGTATATTTTTCTGGCACTTCAGAGTTGTGTACTATTAATTGTTGTTTGACTAATTTTATATCATTGCTGGCTGACTTCAGAGTTGTGCACTGTTATTTTTACTTCACTGTATAGTTATTCAGATCTCTGCTGAAGATGTTGGTTTTCCCCAATCCACCTTCCCTATTCCTGTCTTGTTTAAATTTAGAGGCTTTTGCAGTTGCCCGCCCCCACTGTAGATTTGATCTGGGATACTCCCCCCAGTCCCATCTCCTTACCTCATTCTACCTAATAGACTCCTTCTGCACTTGTTTTTAGTCATTTTTAATATAATTGCATTTTTTTTTAACTGTTTGGTCTAACATTGCTATATACTCAAGTGTGCTAGCTTGCACTGTGTTTGAATTGTTTTTACTGCTGTTTTAGCTACTTTTCTGTATATATATTAAAAAAAATCTAAGCCTGTTTTCTACCTTTCCTGTAACTAGTGTAGTTCAGATTCAGATTTGCTGTATCCAGGACTGTATGTAAGCTTCTGAGCCCCCCAAGATTTCTGTGTTGGAGGGAAGCCTTCTAGCTTATCAGTGGGAGTGGTAAGCACTAGGTAACCTATCTACCACATAAGGAGTGGTTCTGGCCCAGAAATTGTAGTTATTGGTCGCTTGGGCAGTTTTTCCATCTTTCTCAACTTTCAGATTTAAAAGCCTGCATTTGCACTTGCTTCCCCCTTTCCCGTAACTAGTTTAGTCCAGATACAGATTCTTAGTTTTAGCACTTGAATTTGCTTATTCGTGATCAGCACTTGTTCAGAACTTGTTGTAAACACTAAATAACCTACTAATTACTACAGCACTCAACCTTCCTTATTACCTAGAGGAAAACAGTTTTGGTACTTACTTTCCTCACTTGCTTAGAGAAAAACAGCTCTTGTACTCACTTTCCTCACTTATCTAGCTCCCAGTGTTCTCTCCTGTCTATCTGATGAATCTGGGTATCTTGGGGCAATGTATAAATTGCCTCATGTACACAGACAACCTTCTCCTCCTACCACCCAACACTACAATCTGTGAGAGATGCACTTATCTAGCCAAACTGGAGGTAAAGCTCTCTCCAAACAAGACTGAACTTGACAGTAAAGAGGAGAAGGTAAACACTTGCACCACACCACACTCATCACATAGTCTCACTAAATCTACACCACCAAAATCCACACATAGAAACACAAAAACATTCACGGGGGGCTCTCAATAATAATCTGCTCAAGCAACAGAGACCTCCAAAGCAGAAATGCAAGCAACCTCCACCCCTCCCAACACAACCCAAATGACACATAGCCCGCAGACTCAGTGTGCCACTCAACCAGAGCCAATAAGGCAAAACAACGTACCCAACACACTAGTCATAGGTGACTTTATAGTCAGGTACAGTGATGTCCCACTCACCAGGCTAAACAAGGATAAGGTTACTGTCAGCTGCCTGTCAGGTGCCAGGATCCGCAACGTAACCCATGCACTTAGGTCACTCCACAACAAGTACAAATATGACTCTGTCATTGTCCATGTTGTTGTGAACGACCTGAGATGTACCTCCCTGGACTACATGAAAAGAGACATGGAAGAGCTCTCTGATCTTGTAGCCCAGGCAGATATGACCCTAGCCCTGAGTAGCATTCTGCCATCTCCCAGAATGATGCCACAGTACAAGGACAAAATGATTGACTTCAACAATTGGCTAAGCTTCTGGTGTCATTCTAAAGGGATCCAGTATCTGTCTGCCTGGGATGACATGGTCGACAGACCACGATGCTTTGCCAGAGATGGCCTGCACCTGTCACCCCTGGGATTCCGGATACTGGCTAAGGTTTTTGCCGCCCCTATAGTGCCTTTTTTAGGCAAGGTTCAAATGACAAATTCACCACCGTAACAGGAACAGGCAAGCAAAAACTGAGGGTGATGCTACTCAATGCTAGAAGTCTAAATCTCAAAATGCACTCACTCGATACACTTCTTAAAATGGAGAACATCGATATCTGTGCAGTGACTGAGACCTGGTTCAAGGCTCCAGAGAGTACCCCTGCACTACCAGGCTTTAACTCATACCACACTTTTCGGCCATGTAACCTGGACCGGAACACCAAAGGCGGAGGTGTATCCATATTCATTAAGGATATCCACACTTCCAGGCTAGTTGCTCAGCATAATGCAGCCGAGGTTATCCAAGTGCAACTAACTCTGGGAAAAACTGCAATCCAAATTGTAGCTTGCTACAGATCCCCCACCATGCCCCAGGATTCCCACTCCTCTTTTCTTGATATACTGGAAAATATTAGGGTTCAACCAAACACCCTAATAATGGGCAATTTCAACTACCCCACCATTAACTGGGAAAACTACTCATGTACCAACTCCTTTGCTCAACTCTTTCTGGAATTCATAAACTACAATGCCCTGGATCAACTTATCCAAACCCCCACCAGGGGCAACAATATCCTAGATCTAGTCATTACCAACATGAGTGACCGGTGTTCCACACCTGAAGTCAATGCCTCATTGGTCCGATCCAACCATAAGTTAATTACCCCAGATATCTACATCCTGCCCCCACCCCCATTAAGGAAACCATGGTAAAGAATTTCTCCAAAGCCAACCTCATGCTTCTTAAGACAGAAGTGGTGAACTTCATGACACCCATGCACACGGACAATACAGTTACGGCTACTGAATCCTACACAATTGCACTTTATAAGCACTTACACGAGTGTATGGATTGTGCTATCCCAAACAGAACCAAGATGCTATCCTCCAAAAAAAGGAAGCCAATCTGGTGGTCCCCTGCCATAAACAAACTGTACAACAGAAGGAAGAAACTGTTGCAAAAGAGAGTAAAATCCCATGAGTGGAGGAGCTCCCTGGTCAGCCTCAGTAAGAAGCTGAGAACCCTGATGAAATCCTCCAAAGCTAGTTACGAAAACAAAATCGCCACTGGTTCTAAAGACAACCACAAAGCATTCTATAGCTATGTCAATAATCTCAATGGCAACATTCAGATCTGCTCTGAGTTACAGCACAATGGCACTAAATATAGAGACCCAACTGATATTGCCAACATCCTGGCAGATAGGTTCATTGCTAACTTTACCCCCCTCTCACCCCCTAAAGAACCTATCTCTATACTGGAAGAATGCAAAGTTCCTGTAATCACGGCTGCACAGGTAAAAACCACACTCTCCAAAGCCAAGAACACAGCATCCATGGGACCAGACAACATCCCAGGCTGCTTTCTATACAAACTACAGAACGAACTGGCACCCCACCTAAGTACCATGTTCAATCATAGCTTTACCTCAGGATTTGTGCCTGCTGAATGGGACACAGTGACGGTTATCCCACTCCACAAAGGGGGAGCCAGCACGGACCCTGGGAACTACCGCCCCATTAGCCTGACGAGCCTGGTCTGCAAGGCCATGGAATGTATCATCATGGAACTTATAAACAAAGACATTAGTAATCTCCAAACTCTGGACCCCACCCAGTTCGAGTTTGTAAAAGGCAGATCATGTCTCATTAACCTGATAGACTTCTTTGAAGCAGTCACCAAAGCCGTAGATGAGGGTAAGGTAGTTCACACAGCCTATCTAGATCTTGCCAAGGCTTTTGACCCATCCCCCACTCTGGAATTAAAGATAAACTCACTAAACTAGGTATAAATCCCTATGTCACAAGATGGGTTGCCAACTGGCTCACTGACAGAACCCACACTATGAAAGTAGCAGATTCCAAATCCGACTTCAGACCAGTGACAAGTGGAGTACCACAGGGATCAGTCCTGGGTCCTCTCCTGTTTGGTAACGACTTCTCTGAAGTACAGACTAACACAGAAGGTCTTTGGCTAACGAAGTTCACAGATGACTGCAAACTAGGAGCCATAATCGAAACTCCTAATGATGTGGACATCCTACAAAAGGGCCTCACTGAGACAGATGCCTGGTGTCAAAGCCATGGCCTCAAGCTCAATGCCAAAAAGTGCATTGTCATCCCCTTTGGTTAAAAACTCTGTACCCATGAACTACAACATAGGTGGTAGTATACTTGACACTGAAAGTGTGATAAGAGACCTTGGGTCACAGGTGGACAGTAGTCTCTCCTTTGATAATCACATCGCCACAGTAGTCAGGAAATCCTTCTATGTGGCTCACCTCATCACAAAAGGTTTCTCATCCAGAAAAAAAGAGGTCATTGTTCCCCTCTACTCATCACTCATTAGACCCATTATAGAGTACAATGCCCCTTTTGGTATGTACCTCACAAGACATCTACAACAACTGGAAAGGCTGCAGAAATACCTCACAAAGAGGATTACTGGCCTCAAACAGATGCCCTACGCAGACCGTCTCAAAAAACTCCAGCTTTAGTCTGTCGCATATCGCCTACTCAGAGGTGATCTCTGCCTAACATACAAAGCTCTGTCAAACCCAGAGCTGTTGGACATGCTACACCTCAATCCCTCCGAGCTACACGCTGTAGGGACCTAAACCTTGTCACCACAATAAACAGAACATGCCGGAGGGATAGATTCCTGTCCCAGAGACTTCCCATACTCTGGAATAAACTACCTATCTATATCATACAAAGCTCTTCATTAGCACTTTTCAAGAAAAATCTTGATGATTGGATAAGAAATAGGGCATTCACCCTGGGGATCACTTCTGTGGCTCTGCTCGACAGTGGCACAGGAAAATAATTCTCTTGGGTGGCAAAAGCCACAGTACCTTTTTGGTTGGGCTTGTATAGGTCCCAGGGCCGATAGCCTAGTACCTACCTATGAACCTTTGAACCTATGCCTCCTTACATAACTAAAGCATCATGTCTCTTTATCTAACTTCTACTGCCAACTAATAATCCACAATAACAGTTTGTGATTTCATGTGCGTCAGGCGTTGACAGAACATGTGATGTTCTGTAGTCCTATCTCACCTTCATTCTTACACATGGGTTCAGAGCCGATCCTCTGTTCCAACTCAGCCTTTTTACAAGCTCAAAGTCTTCTAGTTGGCTCGTGGCTAGGTAGGTATCCCATGGTGCACCAGTACAATCCCCCGATCTCGTTTGCCGTGTCGACGAGTTTGGATGTGCTTCTTCTTGGCCGTGGCTAAGTCTAACACATTTTGCTGATTTTTTGGTTAAATTTTGCTGTTCTTCATATTTAGATAGCTTTATATAGCTGTTACTAGTGTCGTCTTTGTAGTTAGATAGTGTAACATTTACTGGGTTTCTTCCTGTGTTAAGTTTTATGAGAAAAGTTGGCCATTGGCCTTATCGTTCTCATTGGTATCCTGTGTGCCAGTTAGTTTTTCTCTGGGCCTATATATATATATATATATATATATATATATATATATATATATATATATATATATATATATATATATTCTAATAGTTGATATTAGTGGTTGTAGGCACTTTTGTACGTAGTTTAGACTGTGTGTGCAGTATTTCATAAAATTTAGATACGTTTTTTTTTTTCCTGAGCGTGTTCTTAGCTTAAAATAAATGGCTTTTGCTTGCGGAGTTCTCTGCATATTTGCATTGCAGTTAGAATGGGATTTCTGACCTTCATTCTCTTTCCTTGACTTATTAGAAACTGTTATTTTTTTTCCGGTGTGTGTGCGAGACTGTTAGATTTGCCTTTCTGAACCTTTTACTCTTCTAGGTCCATTTTAGTTAGAGGACCTAGGTTTTCTCCCTTCTTTCTCTAATCAGGGCTTGGCCCATTTAAGTCAGACAACCTAGTCCTCATGGTTGTTTATCTGCTAGTACTTTAAGGGCTAGGCCCATTTAAGTTAGAGGACCTAGTCCTCCCACTTTCTCTTTCTTCTCTGTGTCTGATTGGCGATCTTCTGTGAGATGTCTAAGGAGGTCAAGGATCATAAGCCCTCTGGCTTTATAAAGTGTGTGAAATGTTCACAAAAGATGTCTATAATGGATGGCCACAGTAACTGCGCATACTGTCTTGAGGCCATCCACTTACAGGAAACATGCCTATTTTGTCACTCATTTAGTGCCATGGTATTGCAGGAGAGAAAGAATAAACTTATATTAAAAGGTCTCCTTAAGCCCTCTTTTGAGGAAGATCTGGCTAGCTCTTCCTCCTCTTCTAAGTCAAATGGATCGAAAAAGGAAAAATCTAAATCTTCTAAGAGGCCCTCCCCGGCACCAGCTGGTGCATCGGAGCAACCTCTCAAAATTTCTAAAATTGACAAATCTGCTGCCTCCTTGTCTCCACTGAGTCTGGAGCTGATCGAGGGTACTACTACTACTATGACTACAGTGTCAGCACCAGGTAGTTCAGAGTCGACCACTGATAGCAGACATCAGAGCCGGTCTACAGATCCCTTACAGGTCTCCCCTACATTAAGGTCTCCCATACTACAGAGATCCCATTCTCCCACACTGTCTTCCAGATCTTCCAGGAGCTTATCAGAAGAAGATGTGGAGAGAGTAGTGCTGAGACTCCTGAAGTCATCTGCCTTGCAAAAATGTTGTTGGCTCTGACCCAGTCGGTTCCGGGGCCACTTGAGTCCGTTACCCCTTCTGTGATTCCTCCTCTGAGTTGTGCTGGACTTTTGGAGCCAGAGTGTTCAGTACCACTGGTGGAGCCCTTGGTTCCAGCTCCCCCTGAGGTTGTTTCAGAGCTGAGTTCCACAACCGACACATTCAGTGCCATTCATGGTGTCTGGGAGCTGAAGCTCCATGGTCGGCCCCGACAGGGACGCCTGGAACCGAACCTCTTCAGTTCCGAGCCTTCAGCTTGGCATGTCAGCTAGGGTGAGCTCGGAACCTACATCTATCTTGGAGCCGATGGCTCTGGAGCCAATGCTATCCTCAGTCTCCTCGGAGCTGGGGAGGTCTTCGGAGCCAGAGAGGTCGGCATTCAAGATGATGAGGAGTATGCTGTCCTGATCATCAGCTCCTACCAGGGGTACTGACACTCTTCCCCCTAGAGCACCTACTTCTGTCTCAGCACCTACTCCCTCTCTGGACAGCAGAGACCCGCAGCCTCAGGATCCCATGGCTGGTGGCCCCCATTCTTCCGAGACCTCCCTGGAATATCCTTTTGAGGAGCCCTCATGGAAGAGGACATGCAAGGGGAAGCATGTAGACTCCCAGGATGAGTCCCTTACCTCTGACACTAACCTCAAGGAGTCAGAAAGGACCCCCAAGTCGTCCTCTGATGATGTCTCCTTTGTAGACATCTTGGACATCCTTAAGCAGAGGTGCAGCTGGCCCAATGTCACCCCTTCTGATGAGGAGTTGGTGTACCTGAAGGCTTTTGGGTCTCAACCTTCAGCCTCTTGGGTGTCTCCACCCTTCGACGAACTGTTAGAGCTCGTTAGTCAGAAGGTGTGGGATACTCCTGATGCCGTGGAGCCAGTCCTCAGGAGACCAAATAAATTTCTGTCAGATCCCAAGGAGAAGGAATTTTTGTCAAATGGTGTTCCCATAGATGCCATGGTGGTGGTGGCGGTCACTAAGAAGTAGCTAGCGGAGACTTCTTCTTCTGTCCATCCACCGAATAAAGAAACTCGAATGATGGACAGATACAGGAAGCATATCTTTTCGTCAGCGGCATTTACTCTTAGATCAATGAACTACCTAACACACTTTACAAGGCTTCAGAGAGATCTTCTTAAGGAGTTAGGAGAGACTCTACAAGGTACATCCACTGAGGGAGTCCCTGAGAAGGTGTCTGCCCAGTTGTCCACCTTGAATTCTATTGTCAACTCTTCCATGAGGCTCATCTCTTATGCAGTTGATAGAGTGAGCGGAGCAGCGGGTTCAGGAATTTCCCTAAAGAGGCATTCCTGGATGCGCTTGTGTAATTTTGCAGAACCATTCAAGTCTACCTTTACCAATGCCCCCTTTGACAGTTCTTCATTGTTTGGACCTAAGGTAAAGGACACACTCACCTGGTGCAAGCAAGAAGGGAAAACACTCTCTGCCATGAGAGTACATTTTACCATCCCCTCCAGACCATATTCCAAGGGTCAGAGAGGTGGTAAAATGTGGTTCAAGAAGTCCCAGAGGTTTTTCCAGGATGCACAGGGCGACTCCTCCTTCAGAGGCAGAGGAGGAGGAGGAAATGGTAGACGTCGTCCTAGAGGCAGGGGTGGACTGCAAAACCAGGGAGGCCGTGATTCATTTCGGGACTGACCCTACCAGCACTCCTGATGTGGGGCCTGACTGTGCTTCTCTGGAGTCGGTTGGGGGTCACATTTATATGTATCAGGAAGCCTGGCTAAGTATCACTCAAGACAGATGGGTACAAAGAATTATCACCACAGGTTATTCCATACCCTTTTCTCTGCCACCTCATGTCCCAAAGAGGATCCTGGATGTTCCACCCAATCACAGGGATCAAGCAACTGTGGAGGTCAACATGTTGCTGGCAAAAAGAGTCATCCAAACCATCCCCACAGAACAAATAGGATTCAGAACTTACTCCAGATTCTTTTTAGTGCCAAAACGTACAGGGGACTGGAGGCCTATATTGGACCTCAGCAAATTATAAGAATCTATAAAGAAGAACAAGTTCTGGATGGTGACACTGCAGTCTATACTCCTGTTACTAGGGAAAGACACTTGGATGTGCCACATAAAAATGGACAGGGCATCGAGGATTCATCTACGCATCCGGCTGGGAGCCAGTCACTATCAATTTTGTGCTCTGCCCTTTGGTCTCACCACAGCCTCCAGGGTGTTCATCAAGTGTATGGCAGTAGTGGCAGCTCACCTGAGACATCAAGGATTCCAGGTGTTTCCGTATCTAGACGACTGGCTCTTGACCGCCCCCACCAGGCATCTACATCTTCAGACCAGGGACACTACTATTCAACTTTGTGACCAGTTGGGGATTACTATAAATTAGGAAAAATCTACCTTTTTGCCCTCTCAATTTGTGATTTTATAGGTGCAGAAATAGACACAGTAGCCATGTTGGCTCATTTTCTAGTAGAAAGGGCACAGAATCTGGTACTTCAAATTCACCGTCTTCTCCCTCTCTGAAAAGTCAAGGCCAAGACTGTTCTGAAGCTTCTAGGGACCATGGCTTCTACCATACTACTAGTGCCACTAACCAGACTACACATGCGGATTCTTCAGTGGCTCCTGTCATCCCAGTGGTCCTTCCAACAACTGCCCTTAACACACCACAGTCTGTTAACAGACTCTTGCAAGAAGGACCTCATTTGGTGGATTCAACCCAATCAGTTAACCACGGGCATTCATTTGTCCCTTGCCAACACGTTGCCACTGTGACCATGGATGCCTCACAGATAGGGTGGGGGGGCATTATCTAGGCAGGACTGTCCAAGGCACATGGCAAACATGGAACGTTATAGTGAGTACATAACTTCTTTTTTCAACATATATTCCACTATCCAGGACGAGATGTAGTAATTTAAACTAATAGGTTCATAGGTTCGTAGGTTCATACTAGGCTATCTGCCCTAGGGCATTTATAAACCTAGCCAGAGTGTGTTTGGCTTTCGCCACCCATTTTAAATTAATTTTGCTATGCCTTTTTTTGAGGTTAGTATACTGTGCCTCTGTCTAACAGTGACACAGAAGTGATAGCCGGGGTAAACCTACGATCTCCCATCCACTCATCAAGATTCCTCTTGAAGAGAGTCAATGTGGGACTCTGCCTAACCTGGACTGGGATTTTATTCCAGAGTGAAGGGAGCCTCTGGGTTATGAATCTGTCCCTCCAGCATGTCCTATTTATTTCAGTGCTGAGGTTCAAGTCTCTCGAGCGCGTAGCTCGATGGGATTTGGATTTTCTGAGGTGCAGCATGTCCATTAATTCTGGGTTGGACATGGCTTTATACGTTAGGCAGAGATCGCCTCTGAGCAGGCGGTATGCCACTGAGTAGAGCTGGAGTTTCTTTAACCGGGCAGCATATGGCATCTGTTTGAGCCCTTTGATCCTCTTGGTGAGGTACTTTTGGGGTCTTTCGAGTTGCTGCAGGTGTCTGGTAAGGTACATCCCAAAAGGGGCATTGTACTCAATTATGGGCCTGATGAGGGATGAGTAAAGAGGCACGATGACCTCCCCTGATCTAGATGTGAATCCCTTCATGATTAGGTGGGCTATATAAAATGTTTTTCTAACCACTTTGGCCATGTGGTTGTCAAATGAGAGATTGCTATCAACTTGGGTCCCCAGGTCCATAATGACTTCTTCTGTACTTAATGGATTACCACCTATGTGGTAATTTGTGGGCACTTTGTTTTTGCCAAAGGGAATGACTATACACTTTTTGGCGTTTAGCTTGAGGCCATGGCTCTGGCACCAGCTGTCTGTTTCTATGAGGCCCTTTTGGAGGATGCTTGTGTCGGCTGGAGAGTTGATTACGGTGCCCAGTTTGCAGTCATCTGCGAACTTGGTCAGCCACAGTCCTTCCGTGTTGGCCTGTACCGCCGAGAAATATATACCGAACAAGAGAGGTCCCAGGACTGAGCCTTGTGGGACGCCACTTGTAACTGGTTTGGAGTCTGACATGGCTCCAGCAATTCTAACCATGTGGGTTCTGTCCTTGAGCCAGTTTGCAACCCATCTAGTGACATAGGGTTTATATTTAAGCTGGTGAGCTTATCTATAATGCCCGAGTGGGGTATTGTATCGAAGGCTTTTGCGAGGTCCAGGTAGGCTGTGTGGACCACCTTCCCCTCGTCAATGGCCTTGGTGACTGTTTCAAAGAAATCGACCAGGTTTAAGAGGCAGGATCTGCCCTTAACAAAGCCAAACTGGGTAGGATCCAGTGTCTGTAGGTCCCCAATATCTTTATTTATGAGGTCCATGATGATCCTTTCCATAGCTTTGCAGACCAAGCTAGTCAGGCTTATGGGGCGATAGTTTCCAGGATCCGTTGAGGCACCACCTTTGTGGAGAGGGACCACTGTTGCTGTACGCCACTCTTTGGGTACATATCCTGTAGTAGGGCTAAGACTGAACAGTAGTTTTATGTTTGGGTTTAGCTCTTCTTGGAGTTCATGTAGGACGCAGCCCGGGACACCATCTGGTCCCATTGATGCTGTGTTTTTTGCTTTGGAGAGGGCAGCTCTTACCTGAGCATCTGAGATGTCAGGGGGGCAGCACTCTGTTGGGATAGATATTTGCCCTTTTGGTGGGGGGGGGGGGAGTTTGCACTGAACCTGTCAGCTAGGATGTTGGGCAATGTCTGTGGGCTCGGTGTATTTTTTGTCATTTTGGACTAATTCTGAGCATATCTGGGAATTCCCACCCAGGTACCTAACATAACTAAAGAAAGCCTTGTGATTATCCTTAGTGTCCTGTGCAATTTTTCTCTCAAAGCTGGCCTTAGACGATTTTATGAGTGCCCGTAGTTTTTTGCTAATACTGATCAGAGATGCCTTCCCTTTTTGGGATTTTGCTCTATCATGTAGTAGCTTCCTCCTTCTATTGTATAGTTTGTTTATGGCTGGGGTCCACCAGTCAGGACGTCTGCCTTTGGAGGATTGGGTCTTGGTTTTATTTGGGATTGCATGATCCATGCATTTCTGAAGGTGTTCATAGAATGCGTTTATAAAGGATTCTGCAGTCTGGGCCGTATTTTCCACAGGCCCGGGGGCTTTGAAGGATTTTGCCTCAGTTTTGAGGGGTGTGAAATTTGCTTTAGAGAAGTTTTTCACTGTGGTTTTCTGGGCAGGGGGTGGGGTCGGGATGTGAATATCCAGTGAGATTAGTTTACGGTCTGATCTTACCAGTGAGGGATACACTTCTGGTCTGGAGCATAGTGTCCCCATGTTGGTGATGATCAGGTCCAGTATGTTTTCCCCTCTTGTGGGAGTGGTAACAAGTTGTTCCATAGCATTTGAGTTTATAAATTCTAGGAACCTTTGGGCTAGGGTGTTGGAGCTAGAGTAATGCTCCCAGTCTATGTTTGGGTAGTTGAAGTCGCCCAATATAATGGTGTTTGGAGAGACCTTCATATTTTCCAGTATTCTCAGGAAGGTCGAGTGGGGTTCCTGTGTTTGGGAGGGTGGTCTGTAGCAGGCTATAAACTAAAGTTAGTAGAGAAGCCAATTAGAGTTAGACGATAATACAAATATTTTGTTATCAGAGTCAGTATGAACTATGGGAAAAGCTGCTGTATGAGTACTGAATATTTTAGAGGGGTAGGCCTTATAAATATCAGATGTATACAAATCTCTCAACCTAGGATCATAAAAAATCTGGACAAAGGCCCATGAAAAATAGGTACAAGTGGGCAAAAATCTGTATTCTGATTAACATAAAATCTGCAAACATATTATATAACCCTGCCCACTTCATTGGAATTGTGGGATACTAACTTTTAAATGCAAACCGAAAAACAGACAAAAATATTAAACACAAAATAAACAGAACAATAGTGTTTTAAATTAAAGCAAACTGCAAATAAATAGAGCAAAAACAAGAAACAGTGTGCAACCCATTAGACAAAAAATGTAAACCAATCACAGAGCACTTTCTAGTTGGCAGGTGTAGCTTATTAAACATTTTCATGCACTGCTAGCCTTGAGTGAAAACCGTACTCCTTAGCCTTCAAACACTTCAAATAGAGTTAATTCTTTTGCAGCCAAATAATGCAAAACAAATGTTTGTTTACTGACCCAAACCAAGACGTTTCTTAAAGAATTAAAAGGAAAAAAATGAAGGTAAAGCAACACATTTAAAGTAAAATGAAATGCAACAAAGCAAGAGCAAAAAACAAAACAAAAAGCAATGTAAGTATGCAAAATATAAACCAATAAATCCCAAATAAACATAAAGCAGATTTATCCAGTAGGTATTATAGTTTACAAAGCAGTGATGGCTCATTGCTCTTACTGTACCAATGAAAAGCAGCTTTGCATATCCACAAATCTTGTGAAACATATTACTAAATCACATCCAGGTGACACATCCAAAAAATGCCATACTAGCTTCTAACTCAACTAAGAAAAGAAAAGTGATTAAAACAAACAGATATCTTCAGAAATTGATAGCGACAGTACAGAGCTACTACATTCAACAGAGCATGAATGTGATGCAACATTTCAAGGCACACTCAGTAAAAGCTGCAATCATATATCTGCCATTATGATATGTTTTAATATAAACAAGAACATTAAAGTAAACAGCATTTATATCACCCATCTCACTATGTCCAGCGTATGGAAAACACTGCCAGAAATTTTCAAAGTTTAAAATCTACAAGTTTTCCTAATACTCTTAACAAATCTGCATACAAAGTCAGCAAATGATCTGCAGGGCAATTCATGGACATGCCCAATCGGTCAGACTTGTG
Organism: Protopterus annectens; assembly: GCF_019279795.1. NCBI lineage: Eukaryota > Metazoa > Chordata > Ceratodontiformes > Protopteridae > Protopterus > Protopterus annectens. The sequence continues at coordinate 667,435,912 of NC_056732.1, forward strand.
GTCCGAGAAATAGTGTCTCAAAACTGGGGCATGGGATAACAGGGAGAACGCGTACAAAACATTATGAACTTATGTAAATGGCTTTAAAGTACACTGAAAATCACAATCAAATCAATTCTCATTTTGTATAACAGGTATGGAGTTTGAGCATGGCAAAACATGCACAAAATAAAATAAAATGTCTTTGTCAAACATACATCAGCACTGAAAATCACAGTCAAATTAATTCTGATTTTGTATAATAGGCATGGAGTTTGAGCATGGCAAAACACGCACAAAATAAGAAAAAACGGCTTTGTCAAACATACATTTTTTATGAATGTTAACATTAGCCCCACTCCTTGGCACAAGACTTGTGCTGACTAAACTCTAACAATAAGTGACACCTTTCTTAGAACCGCTCACCTGATTGATTATTATTATTATATTCTGGCAAATTAGTTGTAAATCATTAAAAATTGATGTTCGAAAACAATGAAAGACATTTGTAGTTAGCAATGGCATGCATGAAAGAGGCTACTACACACATCAGCTTGTATAGGAGCTTTCTGACATTCATTTATAACCTACTTTCATACGGACAGGCTGTAATTTTTTTGTCACTTACCACCATATATTACCTTAATTCTTCCCTTATCTTAAAACCAGTCAGTCTCATCACTGCTGCACTGCTGCAGAATTTGCACTACAATACCTGCTGCCACTTCTCTTCTCTTTACAGGGATCCTGAAATGAGTTTCACTTGCATTCGTGGATTTCATGGCTTAATCCATTATCCAATCCAGTCCATGTCTACCAGAATAATCCTTGGGGTTCCTCTTTGGTTGGCTGCTGCAAGTTGTGGATGGGCTGCATCTAGCCATAAACAACTTTTTTCTTTCTTTTTTTTAATCTCTCTGACTCTGAGACCAGTCTTTGACAGGCAGTTAGGTACTGCTGTGACACTGATGTCATCACACACTCCCCTGCATGTTGCAGGATATGCTGGCGATGTGTGATGATGTCAGTGGTAAGTAAAAACTGTAAATATAAAAAACAAAATTGGAATTTGAAGGGATCACTCAGGAATTCATGGCACCCCATTATTTTCTCCTCAAAATCAGGTAATTCTGAGGAATTCGGAGCAGTTGAGAGGTATGGATATATAATTATCTGTATGCCTCAAGTCCATTTGTATTACACAGACTGACCTAGGAGTGCAGAGCTTAAATTTAATAGGAGATGATGTGGTAAAGGGTTTTGGTGTCATTGTGTACAGCAACCTCTTGCACTTCATTTCCCACTTGTTCCAGCTATTCTTTCTTTCTTATCTTTCCAACAGCTCTTCTTCATGAGTCTATCCAGCTCTGCATATTTTTGGCTTTCCTCTTCTAGGGCGTTCATGTTTGTGGCCTGGTCAAGTTTCATTTTCACGATTTTTCTCTCGTTGATCAGTTTCCATGTGTGGTCTTGGATTTACTTCTTCTTCTGACATCTTTGGCGCCTTCCAATGGAATCTTGGGTGCACTCTCTGATAGTATCTTTGAGCTTGGCCCTGTGGTCCTCAACATCTGTCACCTCTCTAAGAAGGTTGAAGTGGTTGCGCAGTTCCAATGTAAAGGTGTTGGCGGTGGCAGGGTCTTTGAGCTTCTCCATTGCAAATTGTCATCTTAGTATGGGCTGTTTTTGGTTTTGAAGTTTGAGTTTAATCTTCACCCTGACTAAGCAATGGTCTGAGCCAACCTCTAGATTCCTGAAGACCCTTGCATCATGCAAGGACAACCTCTACTTCTGGCTGATGCAGAGGTAGTCGGTCTCATTGTTCACCCATCTGGTGGCTAACAAATATCCTTGTGGATCTGCTGTTGTTAAAAGTATGTGTTTCCAACACATAAACCATTGTGTTCACAGAAGGATACCAGTTATTTGTCATTGTTGTTGAGATGTTCAGATGACAAATGGGCTCCAATCATGCCTTCAAATCCACATTGATCCCTCCCAGGTGGGCATTGATTTCTCTAATCAAGATCTTCAGGTCATGGTTTGGGATGTCGTCAAAGACATCTTGGAGCTTCTCATAGAAATCATCCTTCGCCATGTCCTCTGTGTTCTCCGTCATTGCATACAATTGTATGGCTCGAAGTATGTCCAAAAACTAGTATGAAATGTGGATATCACATTCTGTAGGAACTGTGACTGGATTCTGACACATTTTCTTCTCAGTCTCATTACATTTCACATCGTACAACACTGTGGTACAATTTGTACTGTTGCTTCCTCACAGCTCCTTGTTGTTCAATTTGTTTCCTTCCTGCAATACCATTTTTGCAGAGTTGGCATGTCCTCCCTCTGTCTGTGTGGGTCTTCACTGGAGACTCCAGATCCCTCCCCCTCTCCCAAAGTCGAATGGGTAGGTCAGCTGCTAATGTTCCATGCATGTGCAAGTGTGCAACTACCCTGTAATGGACTGGTGTCTGGTCTAGGATTGGGTTCTGCCTTAAGCTTGTTGGTTATCAGTACAGGTTCCAAGTTTCTATGATCTTGTACTAGATAAAGCAGGTACTGAGATGAGCTTCTGCTGGAGAACTTAACAGAACAAGATGAGGGGACCTTTTTTACTCTGGTGATTTTTTAAAAGACATTCTGTTTGCTTCATGTTTTGAGGTAAATTGTGGCATTACCTGCCTCCTTTTAAACTCTTGCACAAACTCCACTGAAAATGACCCCGATATGTTACTATATTTTACAGTAGGTTTTAAAACTTCAGAAGTGCACACTTAAAGTCAAGCTGTTAAAAGCAACTTAAAGAACACTGCAGTACACATTTCTTGAGCATTTATTCAGTATTCAGTTTCCCTATTTTGACTCTGGTAGAGGAAGTGGGATACATACGGAACTGTTTATTGTCCGTATATAATGAATACAAAAGCATGCTCTCTGTACAGACACACGCACACACACACACACACACACACACACACACACACACACACACACACACACACATTTAGAGAATAGTTGCTGTAGTTATTCTTTTGCTGTCCTGCTTCCACTGTTTTTTTCATATAAAATTGCTAATTGCAAAAAGGATGTCAGGAAAATAATGCATTCATTGCAAAAGCAATAACATTTTTGTTTCCTCTCCAGATTTATTACAAGAAAAAAATATCCAATTTGCATCATGAAGTCTGTCAACATGTTTTTTTTAAATAAAATGAGAAGTAATGGGGGGGGGGGGGCAGACTTAAAATTTTGCTCCCTCACAATTTAGCAAAGTTTTACACTTCCACAGAACTTTCTTTCCCGCTATCTGAACAGAAACGTATATAGACAATCACAAAGTTAAAGGGAAATGGGTGTGAATAAAATTTCACCTTTGGAGCAAACTTCTGACCTGCAGATGATATAAACAATGGATTACTGATAAAGGAAGAGATGTGACAGTGTCCTGTAATAGTGTTCAAGAAACATGACTTTTAGCATCACCTTCAAGGCACATATAACCAGCAGTTTCATTCTGTCCTATGAGTTCAGACACTATGTGCATTGTTCAGAAGAATAAAACAAATTTAAAAAACTTTGTGAAATTATATCATTATGTTGATTTTGGCAACATATTTCTGCAAGCACTTAAATGTCAACATGTCTGCTTCAATGAAACTTTTGCACTAGGTTACTTTAACTGAAGGATATAAACACTTCTGGTTTCAGCATTATTCAAGATGGGCAAATAATAAAGTATTTATTTATTTAACTTTGCTTATCTGGGAAGTAAGGCCCGAGGAGAAAAGCTCTGTATTACATATATTTGAATGAGGTAATAGCACAAACATGCTCTAACACTGCAGATTTTAGCAGGTAATCACCATGCTACAGTTTAAGCTCAGACACATGTACAGAACATAGTATATACAACATGTAAAACATAGTACATAGTATATGCAACATGTAAAACATAGTACATAGTATATACAACATGTAAAAGTCACGACAGTAGTGCATTCAGTATTATTTTACCGTGTACATACATATCCTACAATAATACTAGCACATGGACAGCACAGAGGTACTGGAAGCTGTTGAAGGCTGGGGGGAGGGGGTTAATGATCTGAAAAGGGCAATTTTTTTTAAACTATTTACTACTGCAACATAGGTTCACCTGGAGAACATTTTAAGCTTAACCAGTTTCCTTTTTGGTACTAATTAACATTTCCTGATTGGTCCTACCTATCCCATGGCTGATAATTTGTATATTAGCCCTAGTGAGAATAACTGTGATCATACCATAGATAATCTGAGGGGACCCATAATGGTTTTACTTGAATGGATAGCCTGTTCTGGAACAGTGGTATCTTCTGTGATATATATCCGTCTCTCCACACCATTCTGTTTAGATCCCTGGACTGAGTATTTCTGATGCCATCAGTATTGGGTCAAAGGATGCCTTGTATGCCAGACACAGGTCACCTCTTAGCACTCTGTAGGATACCAAGTATAATGATAAGGCTTTGAGGTGGTCCATGCAATACTTACTGTTTAGGACTTGTATCATTTTAGTAAGGTATCTCTGTGGGCATTCCAGTTGTTGCATGTGTCTGGACAGATATATGCCAAAGTAGGCATTATACAAAATGATTGACCTATTGAGGGCTTTGTAAAGGGGGACAATAACATCTCTAAATCTAGTCACAATCATTTTGTTCATAAGCTGTACAATATAGATAAACTTTCTTATGACACCGTGCACATGTTGGTCGAAAGTTAGGTCACTCTCCGCACAAGTTCGCAAATGCCAAACAAGTGGGTCAACTCTCAGGGAAGTATTGTCAGTTTGGTAGTTCCCTGTGGTAGACAACTTCCCAAAGGATACGATAATGTATTTTTTGGAGTTTAGTTTTAATTCATGATTCTGGCACCAGTTATTGTTTAGGACAAACCTTCATTCATGATGGTTAAGTCATTTGGGGATTCAATAACTGCTCATAGCTTTCAGTCATCTCAAACTTACTTGGCCAAAGCCCTTTGGTATTTGCTTTTACTTCTGAGAAGTAGATGCCAAACAGGAAAATTCTCAGCACCGAACCTTGGAAGACTCCATTGGTGGCTGGTCGTTTTGTAGCGGTAGCCTCCCATTTTGATATCTTGCATTCTGTGAGCCAGTTGGCAGTCCAGTTACTGATGTAAGGGTTTATTCTCATTTTATTCAGCTTTTCTACCATACCTGAGTAGGGGATTGTGTTAAAAGGTTTGGCGAGGTCAAGGTAATGTGGTGTGAACTATTTTAACTTCATACATTGCTTTGGTGACAGGAATAAAGCTTAACATTTGCCATTGATTTTGAGCTTTTAACACTATTTCTCTCTGATTCTTGCCCAAAGATGTTGAGAGATCACAGCATATGTCTATTTATGCCTGATTTTGTGTCACATTTTTGGT
>NC_056732.1:667446326-667493826 GCF_019279795.1 Protopterus annectens
CCTTTGCCACCCATCTGCAGTTGTTCATTTTTACTTGTACTGCCTGACCACCTCACCTACATCTCAGTCAATTGTGCAGATCAGCTAAACTAGTGTAGTAAGCAATACATCCCTTGAGTATCTGTCTTTATATGCCTGTAGGGTTTGACTGTAAAGTTGTCAATCCTCCACATTATTAAGTACTTTAGATAGCTACACCTGAGCTGTCATCAGTGCTGTCTCCTTCTTTGTAGCAGGAGATGGAAATAAAACAGATTGTTGAGTAACCAACCAGCCTCTGACATCTCAAAGCTTATACCTAGGCAGCAGTGCATACAGGGAATGATGATGGTAAATGTGAGACAAATGAGTCGGAAATGCTGTGAGTACCATTTCAGAGGCTGTGTATGAATATCAGGAGAGTGAGACAGTATCCAGTGGTGGTGCGTTGAGAATACAGTGACCTGCTGCAGTATAAGGCAGTAAGGAGTGGAGGTTGTACAGTAAGGGGTATATACATGGGAAAACAACAATGAAAGGGAGAAGGAAGGGAAGCAAGTCACAGTTTTGTAATACTGTGATGGTAACAGTGATGATAATGCTGATGTGATGCTAAAGAATGCTACTACATAACACGAGTCACATTTGAAAATAGAATGGCCAGAAGGAAAGGATAGTCCTAGGCTAATCATAGACATCATAGCTCTCAACCTCAACAGAAAAAATCGGGAGAAAGCCAAAAAAGGGAGGACAAAGCCCCCCAAAATAGGGACAATTTTAAAATATTGATCTTAGAAGCTTAGAAAAATTTTATAATAAAATGTCTTGTTACCATGCATTTTCTGAAGGATATGAAGTCTGAAACTCAAATGCCTGTCATTGTTTAGTGAATTCAATCCTTGGTAATTTGCTGCAAAAATCTAGTAAATCACAGATTTTATGGGGAACAGACCAAAAAATATGAGACAAAAATCTAGACATTCTGCAAAAATCTGGACAGTTGAGAGGTATGAAGACATATGAAAAAGAGCAGGTGAGCTGCCACATTTTCATAAAATTGATATTGTAAGCAAAAATCCATTTGACAGCATTAATGTAAGAATTAACAGCTGCAGACCAAAAAGTAATGACCTTCTTTTCTATTCCAGCATGCTACTCTGAGACCCGACAGTTTCTGTTTTATTTATTTATTTATTTACTTTGTTAACCAGGTGAGTGGACTCCTCCAGGGAACCTTTTCAGCCCCAACCTGAGTTAGCCAAGAGAAACAAATGTCATGTCACATGTACAATGTTCAGAACAAACATTTAGAGGCAAATTTAACACCTGACATGCACATATAATTGTTATAATTAGTGCACAATGCTTAGAATGTTCAGTATATATTGCATTAATATTTACAATACTTTATATGAGGTTGTATCAGCTGAGAGCCAAATGTCAGAATCATTACCATTAGAGGTCAGTACGATTGGCTCTGCTGAAGAATCAGTCCATTTTAATATGCCACCTCTGTCAAGCTTATGTCAGTTATGAAAATGGAGGACTCCCTGTGGTACTGGTGGCCAAAAGGCCAGCTTACAAACAGGAGGTTCCTGAGATGGATGCAAACAGCTGGTGGATGGCAGAGGTGAAGCTGGTGGTAGGACTTCTGCCAGAAAGGTACACAAGTACTGGCACAGCCAGTTGAGGTCCTGAAAGTCAAAGTTGATCTGTGGCACAGGAGGAGGCTGAAGATCAATATCCCTTTGAACTACTGATAATCTTGTCCGTCCATCAATAACAGCAATGGCAGCCTGTTGTGTTATCCATTTTAGCTAGAAGTCCTCAAACTGCTGGACTGGGTCACAAGTGAGTGCATTGAGCAGTGACATCTCACAAGTGAGTGCACTGAGCAGTGACATCTCACAAGTGAGTGCACTGAGCAGTGACATCTCACAAGTGAGTGCACTGAGCAGTGACATCCTACAGACAGTAAGTAGTGATGGCAAGAAGAAAACCAGTCATACTGAAACATGCAGAATATTCTTCTGGGACAACCTCAAATACAAATGCAGCTTAGAAGTCCACATCTGAGCATCCACTAAGCTACCCCATAATCATGTTACTGCACAACAGCTAGTTGTTCCATGAAGTTAATTCACCTGTCATTTAAAAAAAAAATTTGTGAAAATATCATTATCTGCAAGCTGATGACTTATTCCTGTTCCACTTAACAGTTTTGTTCTGCAACATCTTCGACAGGTGTTCCTCACCACAAATGAAGCCAGAGATGTAGCCTCTATTAAGGATGTTTTGTAATGCAGCAATTCCCACTGTGGCCATTTAAGGCTACACATGTGCATCAGTGGCCAAACTGCAGCAAGGCCATATACCTTCATGACAGCATTCTTGAGTACAGCTTTGGGCCCATGCAGATATGTACAATGTCACAAACAGCAGCAACATTTCTGATTCAACAACCAGCAAGTGTTCCAGTAAAAAGCAGTGTACCAATTTGAGCAAATGCTATAGATTGTGCTAAGTGCAGGTGTTTATCAAAGGCACACACAATCACTGAAACAAAGAAAATCTGGCTAAGGAAGCAAAATATATTTGTGAAGGAGAATTCTTCAGCAATCCTTAGAAACTGCACTGCTTTACAATTCTTAATTGTTAAAAAATGTCACAGGGAGAAAGATGTAGTGACATTTTTGTCTGCTTTGCCCACTCTGCCAAGGCCTGTTACAAACTATGTCAGACTAGTGAAAAAAAAATCTTTGTTAATGAGAGAAACTGATTACTGCAAGTATATTAGCAGCTGTGTGAGCTGTACATAGCCTGTAGGATCTGTACGTATCACAATATGTTCTGGTATATAATGCTGGCAAGGATGCAACAGTGTCAAGAACAGTAAAAACAGTGCAGTGACATCACATGGACAAGCTAATGTATGGTGCAGTAACATCACATGGACAAGCTAATGTACAGTGCAGTGACATCACATGGACAAGCTAATGTACAGTGCAGTGACATCACATGGACAAGCTAATGTACAGTGCAGTGACATCACATGGACAAGCTAATGTACAGTGCAGTGACATCACATGGACAAGCTAATGTACATTCTTCCTCTGCTGGTTTGTTATTACGATATTAATTACTGGCACTGCTGCTTTAAGAGTGTCAAGTACCTTAAGAAAGGATAATGACGTCTGATCAATAGAATATCTCATATTCTAAATCACGGGTGCAAATCCTTTTTATGGGGTATCATACTGTCATCAGAGTTTGAAATACCAAACATGGTCAATTCAGGGATCAGACAGGATGTGCCTTCATTGATCTCTCATAAGTGAATGACCATATCAGCACATTTAACTGTGCACAGAGACTGGCACTGTGAAGTGTATGCTACACTTATGAAACAAGCATCCTCTGTGGGAAAATGCAGTGATGGCAACAGTGGCAGGAACAGTGAACAAAGCAAAAAAAAGAGCCATCAGTGGGTGAAGCAAATGTGGAAGAAGCTCCAAAGTGGGACTAAGATAAGGACACTGAACTTAGTACTTTTTCCTGAATTGTGGGTGCTGATGTGCTTGACATAACAACACCTTGTGATCACCACTCTGTGGAAGCAGCAACATGACTGATTGTCCAAGACTGACCTTAGACTGTTAACAGTAACTGAGATGCCCACCATTTGGTGTCAGCAGGGAAAGGGTTCTTTGTTGCTGGTGCTGCTGTCAGGGATCTCAGAATAGATCTGCCACAAACGAACATGTTCGTGTCAAAGTTAATTAAAACGAACAACTGGTACATTCCATATAACATAATTATATTGCTGATGTGTTTCAAGAGAACTTGGTTTTGGAAAAGAATGTCTGGGTGACAATCACTTGCAATTGCTATTCATGAAGATAGCAAAGAGTACTGTTTAGTGATGTTGACATGGAAATAGTACTACAAGTGTGCTCCTGCATAGCTTTTTTGTTTTTTAGGACAATGTGGTGGGTAGTGCAGAGTCACAGAGTCATATCTTAATAGTATAAACAAACCATCCAGCATTACTATTTGGACTAAATAATCTCTATATAAATTCACAATAATTAATAGAAAATTACATATTATATTTTTCTTTTTTCTCCTAGGGGTCTGAGGATATAAAAGTTACTGTAGCTCTGGTAGTATAGGTTCATAGGTTGGTACTAGGCTATCGGCCCTAGGGCCTATGCAAGCCTAGCCATAACAATTCCCAATTCCCTGGATATTTCTTCCCACAATATTTACTTCTCTGGGCCCCTGTCTGGCAGGGTGACTGGCATGATCCCCAGGGTGACATTGACCAGTATTGAGGGATAAAGCCCTGACTACAACCCAAGTGAACTGAATTTGATTAGTGGCTTAAATGCCTGATGGGGGTGGCCAGGTAGGACAAAGTTGGCTTGCCCATTTTTGGTGGGAAGGATGTGGCGCTCACTCAGCACTTGGGACACACCTACTCAGTGCACTAGGTGGAGCATCTGTGGAATACAAGCCTATGAGTACGAGCTGCCATCATACATATACACATAGTAGAGTGAGTGAGTGAGTGCACAAAGGAATACTCCTGTGGCAGGCAGCACACAGTGAAGCTCTAAGAACTGCTGCAGAGGAGAGGGGATGCACCATCTGGGGGAGCAGAGTGGGACCATTCAGTACCATCTGTCTCTTGTTATTGGAGAATGAATAGGTTAGTTAGGTTACCTGGACATTAATGAATGAGCTATACAGCTCTCCCCTGGCCTGGGGATGCCCATCTCTTGTCCCATGAAACAGGTGGGCCGACTGTATGAAGGCAGAGCAGCCACTGGACTAATAAGGCAGATGAAAAAGAGTACCAAAGAAGAAAGCATAAGGAAAGTATTTCTTACTTTTGCATGGACAACTCACAACAGAAAAGTGAACAAGTGAAGCTAATTCTTTATTTTTAGTAAGTACTGCTTGATTTCTTTCTAACTTCAGAATATATGCCTAAATACTTCTGTGACGACCATGCCCTGGCCCAGCAATCAAGGAGCCTCAATCCTCACCACTAACACCAGGGAGGTCATCTCCTAGAAGAGGAAAGGATAACTAACACACACAGTCAAGTACAATTTCCCTTAAGTGCACACAGAGATCACAGTCAGTCTGGGGCTGGTTACTCCCTTGCTCGCCAGGTCCACAATAAGACTCCCCACTGGCACAGCTATAGGGTCCAGATCTCAGCCTAGCTGGCAAGCTAACCTCCAATACCCTCTCTGTCAAACCAGTGCTTTGTGTCCCTGCCCAGATAGCTGACACACCACATACACTTTGAGATAAGTATTTATACAACTTCACAGACACTGCTGGGAAAGGCTGACACAGATTCTCCAGCTGTGCCCCTTTACCCAGACTATACGGTAGTAATTTCTGCCACCACCAGCCAATATTAATATCAACTACTCAAAGGCCCTTGAAAAGGTGTCCCATTATTACTGTGCAATACTATTATCCAACTGGTAATGTGACAATTCAGTCTAAGGCTTATTAGAGTGGCCTATTACAATAAACTCTATAAATATGCAATGCACTCTAGAGCCTACTTCTACACAAACCAGCCACAGGTAAAGGTTTTTAATATATTTAATAATAAATAATTAATACACAAGACAATACTACTACACCACAGAGATATCAAAGAGTTCAGAGATCACACAGAAACTGAAAATAATACAGTAGGACAGGTCTGATGTCAAAGAAAAACACTTAATCTAACTTTCTAATCTTTAGCTAATCTTAACAGAAAACACAGTGCTATAATCTTACTTACATACATAAAGAGCATAATAAGCAGTGCTGGGGTTGTTGGTCCAAAACAAATGCTTTCAGTCCTTCACTGAACAATAGTTTTTAAAACACTAACAAACAGCTCTGCTAAGGCCCCTCCCAAATTACATCATTTTGACACTTAGGTTTTCTCAGTATTCACATTATATCATCTTGACACTTAGTCTGGAGTTCCCAGGCCACAAACTTCACTACTTAGCAAGCTAGCACCTGCTCAGGAAACTACAACAATAAAAGACATTTCACATGTATACTCAACAATTATTCCTTAAGTTAAGACAATATAAAGTATGTGTTCAGCCAGTCGCTTTGGCACCATTTTTTAGATAATTGTAACTTCAAAGAACATTTGAAATGCTTGGCTTGATTTTCCTTACAGTAGATGGAAATGTTGCAACAATCTTGAAGTTCACATTTTACAGTGTTTTCTTTCATTTAAAACACAAGCCTGTATTTTACATTTATTTATACAAATGACAGAATTATGTATCAGATTCTATTTGACTAGGCTGACAGCCTATGCCCATCTTTCCCCATTCTTCACATCTCTTCCCCCCCTGGAGAACTCAAGCTAGTTTTTCAAGTGACCCTTGGGGGTTAGCTCTATCAGAGGGTTAGCTCTATCTGAGGGTACCTCACCCCATTCCCTGTCTTGGGAGCCCATCTGCATTAGCATCGCTACTTCCACTGACATATCATATGCTTGCAAACCCAGGCTCCATCTTAGCAATTTGGCATTTTGCTGACTGGCTCTGTTTAACCATATTAGAGGGTTGTGGTCTGTCATTACACTGAATTTTCTTCCATACAGAAAAGGCTGAAGTTTCTGCAATGCCCACACTATAGCTAAACATTCCTTTTCTACATCTGCATAGCATTCCTCCCTGGGTTGGAGTCTATGACTGAGAAAAACCACTGGGTGCTCTTCAGCCTTTGAAGAAATCTGGCTAAGTACAGCCCCCACCCCATGGTTCAAAGCATCCACCTGCACAACAAATTCTTTGCTGTAATCTGGACTGGCTAACACAGGGCATCCTCCCAAAGCTTTTTTAAGCTTCTGAAATGCCTTCTCACATACTGGGGTCCACACTACCCTATCTGACCTGTTCTTCCTTGTCAGGTCTGTGAGAGAAGCAGCTATGGTATTATAACTGGGGACAAACTTTCTGTAGTACCCTGCTGTCCCTAAGAATACCCTCACCTGCTTTTTAGTAGCAGGTGCAGGCCATGCCTGAATATCTTCCACTTTGGCAGGTTCTGGCCTTATCTTACCACTCCCCACTCTATGTCCTAGGTAGGAGACCTCTGCCATACCCACCGAACATTTGCTCGGCTTAATGATTAACCCTGCCCTCTGTAGTCTGCCCAGCACCTCCCTGACATGCTGAAGGTGCTCTTGCCAGGAATGGCTGTAGATGGCAATATTATCTAGGTAAGCAAGGGCAAACCCTCCTGCTCCTGCTAGGATATTATCCACCAGCCTCTGGAAAGTTGCTGCAGCCATTCTTCATCCCAAAGGGCATCTTTGTGAACTCGTACAAGCCAAAAGGAGTCACAAAGGCTGACTTCTCTTCAGCATTGGGAGTCAAGGGCACTTGCCAGTAACCCTTGGTAAAATCAATGGTTGTAAGATATTTAGTCCCACCCAGCTGCTCTAGGGCCTCGTCTGTCCTAGGCATGGGGTAAGCATCTGATTCTGTGTGACTATTTAATTTCCTGTAATCCACACAGAACCTGGTGCTGCTATCCTTCTTTGGCACCAACACCACCGATGAGGCCCAGGGACTGTTGGACTCTTGAATCACCCCTAGTTCTAACATCTCCTGTACCTCTTCACTAAGAGTCTGTTTGACTCTCTCAGGGACCCTATAAAGGGCCTGTCTAATAGGCCTTTGGGGTCCTGTATCCACCTGGTGCTGCACCAGGTGGGTGCACCCTGGTTTTCCAGTGAACACAGCCCCAAATTCCTGCAACATTGCTCAGATTTCTCGAACCTGGGTAGGAGATAACTGCTCGGATATTGCTACCCCTTCCACCGAGGTGTCAGCCCGAGCCTCACTGAGGAGATCCGTCACCAGATCTCCCTCAGAATCCAACTGCAATCCACTGAAAATGCTCAGCACAAGGGTCTCCCTATCATGGTAAGGTTTCATCATGTTAACATGGTACAATCTGTGCCCCTGCCATTTGCCTAGCAGTTCCACCATGTAGTTAACATCAATTACCTTTTTTACCACCTTGTAGGGTCCCTCCCAAGCTGCTTGCAGCTTGTTGTGTCTGACAGGAATGAGAACCATTACCTGCTGCCCCACAGCATATTCTCTAGCTCGATCATTCCAGTCATACCACACCTTTTTCTGTTGTTAGGCTTCTGCCAGGTTCTCCTGGGCCAAGCCCATGAGTTCCCTGAGCCTTGTCCTGAGGTTTAGGACGTATGCCACAACAGACCCCTTGTGAGACTCACACTCACCTTCCCACTCATCTCGAATTAAATCCCGAGGTCCCCTCACCCTATACCCATACAGCAACTCAAAGGGTGAAAAACCTACGGATTCCTGGGGAACCACTCTGTAAGCAAACAACAGATGGTGCAAATATTTGTCCCACTCCCTCTTAAACTGATCTGCAAATGCCCGTAGCATGGACTTGATTGTAGAGTTTAACCTCTCAACAAGACCATTAGTCTGGGGATGGTAGGGGGTGGTCTTCATGTGCTTCACCCCACAGGACTTCCACAGACAAGCCAGCAGGTCTGACATGAAATTGGCACCTCGGTCAGTCAGTATTTCTTTTGGGAAACCCACCCTGCTGAAAATCTCTAACAAAGCATTTGTTACCTTCTCTGCCTCAATGGAGGACAAAGCCACTGACTCAGGGTATTGTGTAGCATAATCCACTACCACTAGGATATACCTTTTCCCCGTGGAACTTGGGGTACTCAGAGGACCCACAATATCCATAGCTACCATCTGAAATGGCTCCTCAATCACAGGCAAAGGCATCAAAGGAGCTCTCACCTTGTGTCCTGCCTTTCCTACCTTTTGGCACTGCTCACAGGTCCTGCAGTACCCTGTTACATCTTTGGAAATTCGAGGCCAATAGAAGTTTTGCATAATACGCCCCTTTGTACATTTTATGCCCATATGACCTGCAAAGGGAATATCATGGGCTATGGCTAGAAGCACCAGACGTTAAGCTCTAAGCACTACCAACTGCTGTACTCTCTCTCATTCTAGCCCTCCCTCAGGGGTCCACTCTCTGTAAAGTAACCCTTTGTCCCAGTACACAGATTCCCCCCTTCCCTTGAGAATCAGGTGCCTCCCTAGCTACCTGCCTCAAGCCTTGCAATGCAAGGTTTTGAGCTGAGCCTGTCTCAACTCTCTCCTTGTAACCCTTCCCAGCTCCCCTTCCACAGGAAGGCTGGCATCCTCTGACAGTGGTGCCTCACTGTCAGCCCGGGTATTACTACTCACCTCTACCTTTGCAGTTACCCTGTCCAAGGGAACATCAGTACCCACAAGCAGCTGTGGCTCACATTCAGTCTCACTGCTACAGCATAGCGCGCTTCCTGAAGTAACCACCTAAGCAGTCCTGGCTGAAGTATGCAGCCTGGCTGGGTCTCCCCCAGGCTACCAGACCCACATGCTTTTCTCCTAGCCTCAATGCGTATGACTGCATAAGTACATGGGACTGCCTCATCCAAATCCTTCCCTCTCAGGACATCTGCAGGATGGTAGTGCCATACCCCCATTGTCTCAAGACAACCCACTACTGGCATTTTGTCTTTCCTACTTAATGGCTCCCTCACCTTTGGTTCCCCACCTTGCCTCCATGGACACCTGTATGCCACTTGGCCCCACTGGTTGCATTCAAAACATTTAACCCTAGCTCCTGGATGTGTACCTGGACTAGTGGCTTCCCCTGCTACTGGTGGATTCTGTTGGGGCAGTCTGTGCTGCCCACCATGAGTTCCTTTAGACCCATGAGCAGTACTGGGGTCCCCTTCCTGTGCAGGGTTGCCCTGCAGGCCAGGTATAGGTCTCCCTTCTTCCCCAACTCATCTGAAGTAGCACATTGTCTATCAGCTAACCAGATGCTCATGTCCTCAGGCAAAGTGCTAAGGGCTTGTTCCCCTCACCAAAAGGTCTGAGAGCCCTTCAAAAGTGGTGACCTGACATCCACTCACCCAGCTATGAAAATAAGTGTTCAGTTCAGCAACATATGTACATACATTTTCATCTGCCTTGCGTCTATGCTCACGAAACTTTTTCCTATACATTTCAGGTGTTAGCTTAAAACATTGTAACAGACATTTCTTTACAGCAGTATAAACAAAACAGACAGAGTCAGGCATTTGTGATATACAAGTTACAGCTTTCCCATGGAGTAAGGGGGTCAGGAACCGTACCCAGAGCCTTTGGTCAACACTATACTGTTTGCATACCCTTTCAAACATGTGAATGATACTATCAAAATTATCCCCCTCCTTAAATTGTGGAAGAAATTTACTGACCTGTTGTGCTTCTGGGGTCCAGTTACTCCCTTCCCCATTACCTTAATGACTCTGGCGAAGAGTCAGCATTTCCCTCTCATGCTTCCTCTGATGCTCATTTTCTTCATCTTCTATCTCCAAACGCCTGACCTCCAACTCAAGTCTCTTTAGCTCCAGCTGGATTTTCAAGTCCATTGCAGAAAGGTTGAGCTGTCCATTCTCTGAGGGTATTGTATTTCCACTGCCAGTCCAATTGTCCTTCACAGAAAGGTTGAGCTGTCCATTCTCTGAGGATATTGAATCTCCACTGCCAGTCTGATTGTCTTCCTGGATGCTGTTTTCTGATGCAGTTGTAACCAAGGCTGCAATGAGGTCTGCCTTAGTCAGGTTTCCATGCACCAGTCCCCTAGCCTGGCACATCTCCACCAGCTGCCTCCTTGTCAGATTTCCATATTCCTGTGCTGACATGCTGCCTGCTCACCCTGACTAACTAAGCTAACAAAAGAAATAAAACAATTGTGATCTGAATTCTGAGTATACTCTGTGTGGCTGATTTAGAGTACAAAACACTTCCAGAGATCACTGTACATAAGCTACAGGTTTCACTCTACCCACACCACTGCCAAACAGATGTGAGGATATGTTATCCCAACCACAGCCATCACTATGTGATGACCGTGCCCTGGCCCAGCAATCAAGGAGCCTCAATCCTCACCACTAACACCAGGGAGGTCATCTCCTAGAACAGGAAAGGATAACTAATACACACAGTAAAGTACAATTTCCCTTAAGTGCACACAGAGATCACAGTCAGTCTGGGGCTGGTTTCTCCCTTGCTCTCCAGGTCCACAATAAGACTCCCCACTGGCACAGCTATGGGGTCCAGATCTCAGCCTAGCTGGCAAGCTAACCTCCAGTACCCTCTCTGTCCAACCATTGCTTCGTGTCCCTGACAGGTAGCTGACGCACCACACACTCTTTGAGATAAGTATTTATACAACTTCACAGACACTCCTGGGAAGGCTGACACAGATTCTCCAGCTGTGCCCCTTTACCCAGACTACACAGTAGTCATTTCTGCCACCACCAGCTAATATTATTATCAGCTACCCAAAGGCCCTTGAAAGGGTGTCCAATTATTACTGTGCAATATTATTATCCAATTGGTAATGTGACTATTCAGTCTAAAGCTTATTAGAGTGGCCTATTACAATGAACTCTATAAATATGCAATGTACTCTAGAGCCTACTTCTACACAAACCAGCCACAGGTAAAGGTTTTTAAAATATTTAATAATAAATAATTAAAACACAAGGCAATATTACTACATCACAGAGATATCCAAGAGTTCAGAGATCACACAGAAACTTAAAATAATACAGTAGGACAGGTCTGATGTCAAAGAAAAACACTTAATCTAATTTTCTAATCTTTAGCTAATCTAAGAGAAAACACAGTGCTATAATCTTACTTACATACAGCACAATAAGCAGTGCTGGGGTTGTTGGTCCAAAACAAATGCTTTTAGTCTCTCACTGAACATTAGTTTTTAAAACACTAACAAAAGCTCTGCTATGGCACCTCCCAAATTACATCATTTTGACACTTGGTTTTCTCAGTATTCACATTACATCATCTTGACACTTAGTCTGGAGTTCCCAGGCCACAGACTGCATTATTTAGCAAGCTAGCACCTGCTCAGGAAACTACAACAATAAAAGACATTTCATATGTATACTCTAACAATTATTCCTTAAGTTAAGACAATAGAAAGTATGTGTTCAGCCAGTCGCTTTGGCACCATTTTTTAGATAATTGTAACTTCAAAGAACATTTGAAATGCTTGGCTTGATTTTCCTTACAGCAGATGGCAATGTTGCAACAATCTTGAAGTTCACATTTTACAGTGTTTTCTTTCATTTAAAAACACAAGCCTGTATTTTACATTTATTTATACAAATGACAGAATTATGTATCAAATTCTATTTGACTAGGCTGACAGCCTTCACCCATCTTTCCCCAATCTTCACAACTTCATCCTTAAATTTTCAGAATCTATGTATTAGTTTCCCCTCAAGTGTTTGGCTGTGCTCTGTACAGACTCAGACACCTTGAGTGACATTTTTCCTGTAAAAGGAATATATAAGGAAATAGCTCTGGTACTTAGTAATAATGACCATCCCTCCTGACATGTCTAAAGGTCAGTTCCCTTTGCTTTCTTCTATTAACTTGGTGAACTTGACTATTCTGAGGCAGTGTAGCAACTGCCTCATGTACAGAGACAACCCCCTCCTCTTACCTCCCAGCACGCACACTTGTGAGAGATGCACTTATATATCCAAACTGAAGCCATGCACTCTCAAGCCAAGACCGGAATAGCTGGTCAAGAGGAGAAGGTCAACACCTGCACCACACAACATGCAACACATAGCCCTCCAGAACACCCACCATCACAGCTCTCACATAAAAACACAAACCACACATCCACGTTCGCAGAGGCTCTCAATAGAAATCTACTCAAACAGCAGAAACCTCCAAGGCAGAAATGCACTTGGCCACTACAACACAGCACAAACCACAAGACACATAGCTCACCTACACAGTGTGCCCCACAGCCTAAGCCCCCTAAGGCAAAACACCTTGCCCAATACAATAATCAGAGGTGACTCAATAGTGAGGCATACTGATGTCCCACTCACTAGGTTGAATAAGGAGAAGGTAACAGTCAGCTGTCTATCAGGTGCCAGACTCTGACACATAACACACACACTCAAGTCACTCCACAACAAGTACAGGTATGACTCTGTCACTGTCCATGTGGGCGTGTATGACCTGAGATGCACCTCACTGGATTACATGAAAAGAGATGTGGTGGAGCTCTTGGATTATGTGGCCCAGGTAGGTATGACCCTTGCCCTGAGGAGCATCCTACCATCTCCCAGAATGACACCGCAATACAAGCTGAAAATAATTGACTTCAACAATTGGCTACGTTTCTCGTGTCGTTCTAAGAGGATCCAGTATCTGTCTGCTTGGGATGACATGATTGACAGACCTCGATGCTTTGCCAGAGATGGCCTGCATCTGTCACCCCTGGGTTTCCGGATACTGGCTAAGGCTCTTGCCACCCCTATAGTGCCTTTTTAGGCAATGTTCCAAAGACCAAATTTCCACCATAACAGCTATAAATAAAAGCAATCTGAGGGTCATGCTGCTCAATGCTAGAAGTCTAAATCTCAAGATGCACTTGCTCAAAGCACTCGTCAAAATGGAGAACATTGACATTTGTGCTGTAATGGAGACCTGGTTTAAAGCAACAGAAAGCACCCCTGCCCTGCCAGGCTATAACTCATTCCATACCTTTCGGCCCCAGAACATGGAGCAAAGCTCCAAAGGTGGTGGTGTCTCCATATTCATAAAGGATATGCACATCTCCAGACTAGTAGCCCAGCAAAATGCATCTGAGATACTTCTGGTACAACTAACATTGGGTAAGACGGCGATTCATGTTGTAGACTCTCACTCCATGTTCCTAAGCACCCTGGAAACTATCAGGGTCCAAACCAACACTCTCATACTAGGTGACTTCAACTACCCCTCCATCAACTGGGAAAACTACTCATGCACCAACACACTGGCCCAACGCTTGCTGGAATTCATCAATTCCAAAGCACTGGACCAGCTCATTCTTACCCCCACTAGAGGAAGCAACATCCTTGACCTGGTTATTGCTACTATGGGCGACTGTTGCTCTACACCAATAGTCAATTCCTCCCTGGTTAGATCTGACCACAAACTAATCACCATGGAAATCCACATCTCACCCACACCCCTCCGCAAAGGTAACCACCATGAAAAACTTCTCCAAAGCTGACTTTGGGCTCCTAAAAACAGAGGTGGCTAACTTCACAGCACCCATGTCAATGGAAAATAGATGCATGACTGCCAAATCATACACCAATGCACTGTATGAACACGCACATAAATGCATGGAACTAGCCATACCCAACAAAACCAAGATACTCTCCTCCAAAAAAATGAAGCCAATCTGGTGGTCCCCTGCCATAAATAAACTCTACAACAGAAGGAAGAAACTGTTGCAGAAAAAGGTGAAGTCCCAAGAGTGGAAAAACTCCCTTATTAGCCTCAACAAAAAGTTGAGATCCCTCATCAAAACCCCTAAAGCCAGCTATGAAGGCAGAATTGCAGCAAGCACTAAAAACAGCTACAAACCCTTCTATAGTTATATCAAGAATCTCCACGACAATACCCAGGTTTGCTCTGAGTTACTGCACAATGGTACCTCCTATACTGAGCCAACAGATATTGCCAACATACTGTCTGACAGATTCAGTGCCAATTTTACCCCCCAAAGGACCAATCACAATACCAGAGGAATGCCAAGCACCCAGCATTACTGCAGCACAGGTTAAAGCTGCATTGTCCAAGGCCAAGAATACAGCTTCCATGGGACCTGATAATATCCCTGGAAGTGTTCTACATGAACTACAAAGTGAATTGAACCACATCTGTGTGCCCTGTTCAATCACAGCCTCACCTCAGGCTTTGTCCCTATTGAATGGTGCACTGCTACAGTCATCCCTCTCCATAAAGGGTGAGCGACTACAGATCCTAGGAATTTTCGCCCCATTAGCCTGACGAGTCTGATATGTAAGGCTATGGAGTGCATCATTATGGACGTAATTAACAAGGATATAGGGAATCTCAAAACTCTAGATCCCACACAATTTGGTTTTGTGAAAGGTAGATCATGCCTGCTCAACCAGGTTGACTTGTTTGAGTCAGTCACCAGAGCTGTGGATGAGGGCAAGGCAGTTCACACAGCCTACCTCGATCTGGCCAAGGCCTTTGACACCATTCCCCACTCAGGAATTATTGATAAACTCACCAGACTTGGCATCAACCCCTATATCACTAGGTGGGTTGCAAATTGGCTCACAGATAGAAGCCACAGTGTGAAAGTAGTGGACTCCAAGTCAGACTGCCGACCAGTAACGAGTGGAGTCCCACAGGGATCGGTCCAGGGCCCTCTCCTGTTTGGCATCTATTTCTCAGAAGTCCAGGCCAACACGGAGGGACTCTGGCTGACCAAGTTCATAGACGCCTGCAAGCTGGGAGCCATAATTAACTCCCCAAATGATTTAGACATCCTACAGAAAGGCCTCACTGAGACCATTGACTGATGTCGAAACCATAGCCTTGAGCTTAATGCCAAAAAATGTGTCATGATTCCTTTTGAGAACAACTCAGTTCCCACTAATTACCACATTGATGGGAGCCCACTGAACACTGAAGAGTTATATGAGATCTGGGGACACAGGATGACAGCAACCTCTCCATCCACCACCACATTGCCACTGTGGTCCGAAAATCCTTCTATGTGGCACATCTCATTACCAAGGGTTTTGCATCCAGGAAGAAAGAGGTCATCGCCTCTCTCTACTCTTTAGACTAATCACAGAGTATAATGCCCGATTTGGCATGTACCTCACTAGACACCTGCAACAGCTGGAGAGGCCACAGAAGTACTTCACGAAGAGGATCCTAGGCCTTAAACACTTGTCCTATATGGACAAACTCAGAAAAATCTCATATCACCTGCTTAGAGGCGATCTCTGCTTGACTTACAAAGCCATGTCTGACCCAACTTTGTTAGAAATGCTACATCTAAAGAAATCCCAATCCCTCCGTACCACACACTTCAGAGACCTCAACCTCATTACCACAATTAACAGAACATGCTGGAGGGACAGGTTCATTACCCAGAGACTGCCCATGCTATGGAATAGACTTCCCATACATATCAAGCAGAGCACCTCGCTGACCCTCTTCAAGAGAAATCTTGATGAGTGGATGGGAAATAGAAAATTCACCCCAGGGATAACTCCAGTGGCTCTACTCGACAGAGGCACTGGGAACTAAGGTCGGGTGGCACTATGCCAGGGAAATCATATGGTAGGCTTGTAAAGGCCCCAGGGCCATTAGCCTATTACACACCTATGAACCTATATATATATATATATATATATATATATATATATATATATATATATATATATATATATACACAGTTATGCAACTATCTCTTGCTGTCTTCATTTTACAGTATCCAAAGCAGATGATATATCGTACTTTGTATATTTTGTATATAATGTATACTGCCTTTGTTATTCTAGCTATAAATTTATGATAAGCTTGCATGTCTGTTTTTTTAAGTTGTTATTTCTCCGTGTATGTGTAAATTGTGATTGTATTTAAATTTCTTTTGTATGTGGAGCTTTTCACCCCAGGCCTCTACTGAAAAATGGGCACTTTTTGGCCCAGTGGGCAAAATGCAAATAAACAAATGCAAATAAATAAATTATATATATATATATATATATATATATATATATATATATATATATATATATATATATATATACATACATATATACACATACGTACATATGTACATACATATATATATATATATATATATATATATATGTATATAGAGGTACTATTGGAACAATCCCCATATAAAAAAATCTTGCTTTTCTAACTCCTGAGAGACACTTTTGATGCATTGGTATTTTGATGGATTGATATTGTGATGAGATGTCCTGACTCCATTATAACTACTATCTTGCTTCCCTGCCCCAGGCCTAGCACTATTATAACCACTAGCACCAGTATTGGTTATACTACTATTATAACCACTAACTTGCATCACTATTGGTTATACTACCATTATAACCACTAACTTGCACCAGTATTGGTTATACTACTACTACAGCCACTAACTTGCATCACTATTGGTTATACTACCATTATAACCACTAACTTGCACCAGTATTGGTTATACTACTATTATAACCACTAACCTGCATCACTATTGGTTATACTACCATTATAACCACTAACTTTCACCAGTATTGGTTATACAACTATTATAACCACTAACTTGCATCACTATTGGTTATACTACCATTATAACCACTAACTTGCACCAGTATTGGTTATACTACTATTATAACCACTAACTTGCATCACTATTGGTTATACTACCATTATAACCACTAACTTGCACCAGTATTGGTTATACTACTATTACAACCTCTAACTTGCATCACTATTGGTTATACTACCATTATAACCACTAACTTGCACCAGTATTGGTTATACTACTATTACAACCACTAACTTGCATCACTGTTGGTTATACTACCATTATAACCACTAACTTGCATCACTATTGGTTATACTACCATTATAACCACTAACTTGCACCAGTATTGGTTATACTACCATTATAACCATTAACTTGCATCACTATTGGTTATACTACCATTATAACCACTAACTTGCACCAGTATTGGTTATACTACTATTACAACCACTAACTTGCATCACTATTGGTTATACTACCATTATAACCACTAACTTGCATCACTATTGGTTATACTACCATTATAACCACTAACTTGCACCAGTATTGGTTATACTACTATTACAACCACTAACTTGCATCACTATTGGTTATACTACCATTATAACCACTAACTTGCACCAGTATTGGTTATACTACCATTATAACCATTAACTTGCATCACTATTGGTTATACTACCATTATAACCACTAACTTGCACCAGTATTGGTTATACTACTATTACAACCACTAACTTGCATCACTATTGGTTATACTACCATTATAACCACTAACTTGCACCAGTATTGGTTATACTACTATTACAACCACTAACTTGCATCACTATTGGTTATACTACCATTATAACCACTAACTTGCACCAGTATTGGTTATACTACTATTACAACTACTAACTTGCATCACTGTTGGTTATACTACCATTATAACCACTAACTTGCATCACTATTGGTTATACTACCATTATAACCACTAACTTGCACCAGTATTGGTTATACTACCATTATAACCATTAACTTGCATCACTATTGGTTATACTACCATTATAACCACTAACTTGCACCAGTATTGGTTATACTACTATTACAACCACTAACTTGCATCACTATTGGTTATACTACCATTATAACCACTAACTTGCATCACTATTGGTTATACTACCATTATAACCACTAACTTGCACCAGTATTGGTTATACTACTATTACAACCACTAACTTGCATCACTATTGGTTATACTACCATTATAACCACTAACTTGCACCAGTATTGGTTATACTACCATTATAACCATTAACTTGCATCACTATTGGTTATACTACCATTATAACCACTAACTTGCACCAGTATTGGCTATACTACTATTACAACCACTAACTTGCATCACTATTGGTTATACTACCATTATAACCACTAACTTGCACCAGTATTGGTTATACTACTATTACAACCACTAACTTGCATCACTATTGGTTATACTACCATTATAACCACTAACTTGCACCAGTATTGGTTATACTACTATTACAACCACTAACTTGCTGCCCTGTTACCATCAGGATGGAAAGCAGCCACTGCAGCTTCATATGCTGCTAGTCTTTGGGGACCTTCTGGTATTTGTCTTCAGCTTCTCTGTAACAGGTTTCCTTAAAATGTGAAACTCACAGAGTGAGAGACTGGGAGAAAGAGAGAAACAGGGTACTGCAACTGTTGCTCAAGGGTCTGCAATCTGGGAGCTAGGTGTAAGGTTATGCAGTGGGCATGTCCAATGATTTCCTCAAATATTTTTAATGCTGTGAGTAGGCAACAAAAAGAGCTTGTGGAATGAAATTACAAAACAGAATTCATAAGCAAAAAAAAAGATTTTGAAAAACTGCACATACATACACACACAAATACACAGACACACAAATACACAGACACATATACACACACACACACACACACACACACACACACACACACACACACACACACACACACGCTGAATGAAGTCAGTAGAGTTAGTACAAATTGTACATTAAATGCTGATTATGGATAATTCTTAAAATACAAAATACATGAACTGACAATTTTCTTTTATTAGCAAGTTTGATGACAGGAAATTAAATGTATATTGAACAGATATGAGAAATGTGTTCACTAAGATAACAGAAAAAAAGGTTAAAGAAATACAACTGCATCACCCTGAAAGTCAGCGGCTAGCTATAATATTTTACAGAGGTCCTATCTGATTTTCCTGATGAAAGCCTTTCATCTGAAGCTCCTATAAAAATAAGATCCTCAAGGAGAATCAACTAATGCTTTTACTCAGTTTGGCATGCAAAAAGTATTCAGGTAACCCACACGTCAGTATTCTACACTACAGAAAGCATATCAGCAGAATATGAACTAATACAGGCAAAGAGAAATGCAATTTTATGTGAGCGGTTCAAATCACTTAGGAGGAAAACTGTGAAATGCATAGTGGTGGGAGCATGAACTAAAGGGTTTGAACACAGGGATTTAAGAGAATGTAAAGCAAGGTTACAAAAGGCATAGAGGCTGCTTTACATGTCTAAATAGCATCAAACACTGGGGAAAATATGCTACAGTGTTACTTATTAATTAGCCTTTCCATGACAACCGAGAGCAACTTCTTACTACAGGACCATACATATCACTAATAGGCTTTTACAGTGCAAAACTTAAATAAGGACAACTTAAACATAAGTTTAAAGTGTGTATAGGCTGCCTTCAATGAGAAGTTCAGCAGAATCTCTGTCCTACTTGTTTACTTATGATGGGCCGTCCAGATTGCTAGTCTGACCTGTTCAGCTTAGGGGAGGGTGCAATAAATATGTTTGGCTAGTTATGTCAGCTTTTGTTGGAAAAGGGGTCAGTGGTTGCTTTGAATATCTACAGAGATGAGCCCTTGTTCTATTCAGCTTGATATACTACCTGTATCGCAAAGTGGCAGCACTAAAACCAGTTGGCCTGCATGACTAACATGCACATATTGTTAATTTGCTCTCAGGACCATTTGTGTTTTCAGGGATGTGACAAAGTTTTCAGAAAATGTTATGTTGGGAAGCTGGCGGCCTTCTACAAAATACTCAATAGCTAACAACTCTGGTGTGTGTGTGTGTGTGTGTGTGTGTGTGTGTGTGTGTGTGTGTGTGTGTGTGTGTGTGTGTATGTGTGTGTGTGTGTGTGCGTGTGCACATGCCCATGTATTCAGCTAAATTTATTGACACAAAAGGTCTCATCTGGTGTATGTGTCGGCGCATGTTAGTAGCTTAGAGGCAGTAATGAGCTTGCCCTATTCCTGCCCTCTTCATGAAGCGCTTCAGATGGTGTTCTGCCTGTGTTTGCATGCCACAGCTGCTTCCCCATTCAGTGGTTGAGGATGTTGTTGCACTATACTGTGTGCTGAGCTTGCCCTATTCCTGCCTTCTTAATGTAGTGCCACAGATGGTGCTCTGCCTGTTTTTGCATGCCACTGCTGCTTCCCCCATTCAGCGGTTGAGGATGTTACTGCACTACTTCTGTGCTGATGAGCTTGCCCTATTCCTGCCTTCTTCATCCAGTGCCTCAGATGGTGCTCTGCCTGCGTTTGCATGCCACTGCTGCTTCCCCATTCAGCGGTTCTTCATGCAGTGCTTCAGATGGTGCTCTGCCTGCGTTTGCATGCCACTGCTGCTTCCCCATTCAGCGGTTCTTCATGCAGTACTTCAGATGGTGCTCTGCCTGTCTTTGCATGCCACTGCTGCTTCCCCATTCAGCGGTTGAGGATGTTGTTGCACTATACTGTGATGCATGCACCAGTGCTATTGATCTTTGTGACTCTGCCCTGATGCAGATACTCTGTGAGTCACTTCTTTTCTTTAGAATAAAAGTTTCTTTATTCATTTCACATCAGTACATTATCTTGCAGAGTCTACATGCATGGTGCTAGTATTCTAAGTAAGCATAAATAGGACATGTTATTTTATCTTTAACAGCATGCTTTACTCAATAACAGGAGTCAAAATACTTGATTTTATTTTACACCATTCCGTGACCTGAGTCAGAGATTTCAGGACCATTCACTATGTATTCTGCCATGTAGTTCCTCTTTTTGCAATGATCCCATTCTTTCTTTTCTCTCTTTTGGTTTCCTCCCATCTACTTTGCTCTATGTTTTACTTGTGTGCCCTGCTGACATCCCAATGTTGCCATTTCCTTTTGTTAAATTTCCTTGACTTATGTTGTCCACTTCCTATCACCAACATTTTAAGGTCCTCTGTTATATTTATAACCTCCTGCACTGTTGGCTCTTGCATTGTCTTCCACCCACTAGTTATTCCCTTTTTAGCTGCTATCAGTACTAAAGTAATCACAGCTTTTATACAACCCTTTAGTCCCTCCCCTCTACCCAATTTAAACAAATATTTACTCTTAAGTTCCCCCTCCTATTGGAAAACTCAGCTCAATTTATTTCCCTACTCCTTAAAATTCCTCATTGTCCTGCATTCCCAGAAGGTGTGACTCACATTTCCCTTGACATTCTGCTTATATCGAGAATATGTGTTATTTGCTTCTGAGAAGATCTTGCATAATCCAGTGAATAAAAATACTTGGACATTTTCATATAAATATTCTAAATTTGCAAGATTTAGTGGCTGTTCTTGGGGTTTACAAATCTCAGCCCATGTTATATCTAACAGCCCCGTCCTACCCCCAGCTGAGTCTCTGGCTCCATCTTTTAATCCAGCTACTTTTGATTAGTTCTCAGTATAGGCTTCCTGTTAGACACTTGCTTTCTGTTGTTGGTGTTCTTGTTTCTATTAGCACTGTAACCAGCTTGAGTCTTGATAGGTCCCTCCTTTTTATTTATGTCTCATGTTTCCTAAATATGTTGTAAACTATCATATATTCCAGCTCCTCCTGCCTATTTATCTGGTACCTGTCACACATTTTGTGTCATTCCAGCCTTGTCTTTCTTTCTTGTAGCTGTTCCTAAAAGCAAAATCCCCCCTTCCCCTAATTTCTCCGGCATTTTAATACCAATTACAAATAGATGTTTTACCTTGCCACACCTCACATTTCCAGGCTCTATATTCTTTCATTTTAAATATTTTCTATCCTGCCCTGAACTAGCTTCAAATAACACTCCTCCCCATTATTCACTGCTTGCTCCAACATGCTTAAACCACCTCCTGTTATCTGGGGCTGGCTGCCCTGTTACAACATCATCCTTTATAATTTTGCCCATAGCTTGGGCTTTCTAGGTTGTGTATTAATCACAGATTTGCTGCCCTGAAATATTCATAAGGATTTGGTACTGCTGGCTCCCTTCTCTACTAGTAATGGCATTTTCTGACATTTTACTCCTGGTTTAATTCCTCCCCATATGTATCTCATTACTGCTTTTGATTATTTTCCCAGAATTTGTTTTGCTAGGGTTGTAAATGAAAGCTTGAGAGACATAAAATATCTGCGGTACTATAAAAATTTTTACTGCTTGGATCATTTGCTCCACATCACTTATTACTTATCTTCCTTTTCATAGGAAAGCCTGTATTTTGGACCATATAATTTATTCCCTGGGAGTATCTCCAATTATTTTCTCTGTCAGACTCTCCAGGTATCTGATCTGATAGTGTTCCCATAATTAAGTATAATTTGTGTATTAAAGGCAGCATCGGTACATGACACAAATAGCCTTTGTTTTTTCCTGACTTATTTTCTACATTGATACTCCTTCAAAATCTCTCAGCATCTCTTCTGCTTTGTTAATGTAGAAGATAGTATCATCTGCACAGAAAATAATTTAAAACAATATTGTAGGATAGTCTGGCATAAATATAGAAAACAGCTAGACTAATCTGGCTATATTCCTATCTGTAAGAGAAATCACTGTTCTAAATACTACTTACATACAGAGCAAACAAGTGCCTTCTTACTAGATTGAAGACAAGATGCAAAATGCTGTTCTTTCTTTCTGAGATAACCCTTAAATTGATAACACACAGTACTGCTGAGTCATTTCAGATTACATCATTCTTGACACCTCTGCTGAAGTTTCCCAGGCTCACAGAACTCAAAATTTAATATATCTTTGTAATCTTGTACCTGCCAGGAAGCCGCAGCAGTAAATTACACTTTACATGTAAAATCTAGTAATTATCTCTGTCTGAAAATAGTAGAAATAATTTCCTATCCCAGAGATCCTGTCTCCAAGTTTGAGATCAAACACAGTTGTAAAATTCTTTACTTAACAGCTTTCTTCCAGCAGGGTGCACTGTGGTTAAATTTTTGAAGCTCAGTACCACATACAGTTTAATTCTAATATATAGTTCTCTTTACATTTGTAAAACATGCCCGTGCATTATATTAATGTTTACAATGACATAGAATTATCTTCAAAATTCTATCTGGCTGGGCTGACTGCCCCTCAGTTTTTCACACCCTCCCTTAAACAAATGAGTTTCCCAGAGCATAATTATATGGGTATTCTATTGCTTCAGACTCTCTAGGACCCTCTGCATTTTTGCTTGGTTTACCAGACCATTCACATTCCAGCTTGCCAGCTTTAGTGTCACACTAATGGATTCTTACTATTCCTGTCACTCACGTATTGACATACTTGGAACTATTTGATTATATCAAGGTGCTGCTACAGCTCCTCTGCCAGTTGGTAATCAGGGGGCTGCATTTCTTACCCACTGCATTTTATTCTTGCACAGACTGTACTTTACCAGTGCACCAGTGTCAGTAAAGGTCACCTACCATGGAAATGTCCTTACCATTGGGTCAGCTGCATAGAACCTACAATGGGCTGTGGGGACCAAGGCCCAACATCTCTGCTCATCCTGTTGCTGACCTGTAACAACAACTTGCAACTGTCCACGGTCAGTAGAAAATGAGGCAAGATGTTGACTTTTCACCAACTTTGTGGGAGAAAAATGATAAATACTCTGGACTCTTCTGACTGAACCCGCAGGGCACAGTCACAACTCCTTACCAGTCTCATGACTACAATGGCACTATATTCTAGCTTTGATTACTCCTGATTGTTATGGTCACTTCATTTTTTAACTCCTTTCAGCAAGCCAATGAAAAAAACACAGGAAGAATGGAACAAAAACAGAGTATAGTTTAAATCTGGAATACAAAACAGCTGTAATACAATTCACATAAAGAAAACATATTTATTTATTTGTTACACAGGGTAGAGTACTGATCTACAAGGGCCTTTTTCAGTCGCATCCTGGGAGGACTATTTGGTTAAGTGATTTGCTCAGAGTTGCACACCAAGCAAATTGGGGCTGAGTGACTCAAACCTTAGACCACAAGAAGTAAACAGATCATAGCCTTATTACCCTGCAGATAATAACATTACTCAGTCACTCAAGCTCCCTCTAAATCACAGTCAAAGAAACACCTTCCCATGCTTTTAGCTTTCAGAATTTTTTTTACTTATTTTTAGATAAACCACTTCTTAAACTTATAAATGTAAGTGTAATCAGCACAGAATGGGTCATGTGATATCTAACCTAATGTGAGCTTACATTTCATGTCTGTAGAAGGCTGGGTTTAATTTCAGACAAAAGTCTGCCGTATGCTTGATATTCAGCCTGATAGTCTGTTAGTTAGATTCAAACACTGCATCACAATTTCACTCCAGTAGCTACATTTAAGTCACTTTCAAATCAGCAGAATTGTAATTTCCATGATATTGATATGATAGGCTTCTTCTGCTACAGTAGCCAATGTATAGCTGCTTTTATTCAGTAGTGATGTCACCACAATGCTGACATCATAGTATACAGGCAAAGGAAAGAAAAAAAAAAGTACCAGCTGTCAGGAAAAGTACTGTTATCTTCCCCATGACCATCAGATAAGAAAGTGGTTAATTAAAGAATGAGAAAAAATGCAGGCATGCAAGATAATGAGAAACTTCCTTCAAAATTGTAGTTTTAGGCTGTTTAATTCAGGTCTGGATGACAACTTTCCGATTTACACCAGTTATAGAAGCAGTTTTAGTGTCCGACATACATGACCTATTTTTTTTTTTTTTTTGTAATTCTAGACACTGTATTAGTACAGTACATGAGCCTCCTGCTGGTATTTACATGTTTTATTATTACCAGCAACTTGATATGTAAGGCCTGAAAGTCATTAGGACTTCCTCTTCTGAGTATTTACAGCCAGTCTGTATTGTCTGGCATGGCTTAAGTGATATATAACACTTCAGTATGGAATTCCAGATAGAGCAGGTGATAGCAGGGAGTCCCTGCTGACACACTTACACATTATTACCTCTGGATGCTGCAAACGCTGACTCACAAACATTGAAAACTGAATGGCCTACTTAGTCTTCCAGTTGTTTTACCTAGTGTGTATCTGGAACAGCCTCCTTAAACAACTACCTCTGGGTGCAACAGCACATGGCAGATCAATCTTTCATATTAGGCTGCCAGTAAATGGTTTGAATAAATAAATCATGATAACAGCAGGCTAGCACTTCTTCTCATTTCAAACTAGTTGCCATAGGCCATTGTAATAGTGACTTATTTTGGGTTATCCTGAATCTGTCATGTACTTCAATTTCAGTAGAACATTTTGCATAACCAGTGCTTAGCACCCAGTGACATTTATGTGTTGCCTACTTTTTCCTTCATATTTAATAGGATATTTGCAGCAACAAATGCTTAGCAGTGAGTAGAATTTATTGGCTTACTATCATTTTACTGAACCCGCGGTAGTGGTGCTGCGGTAGCGTTGTCGCCTTACAGCAAGACGTTGTCACGTTCGATTCTCATCTAGAGCGTCTTCTGTGTGGAGGCATGCGCGAATGGGCATGCCTTCATTGAAGGTTGTGCGTCAGGGCTGGTAACTCTGCATGTAAAAATCCACTACCAAACATTAGCGGACCGGAGTTCCGCTGTGGCGACCCCTAACCGGGATAAGCCGAAAGACACAACAACAACAACAACAACTATCATTTTACTGAAGTGCCCTCGGTCGAATGATCGTATCATCGACTCACATTCACAAAAAGTCACATCACTGAATTCCAATATAGCCGAAATACATACTGAATTTGACCTAGGAACAAACTTTAACATGGGTCGAGATAGAGACAAGATCTGTATGTTGGAAATATCAGAGTTCGACATTTTCAACACTTGCGTTTTAGACTTTGCGCAAAGTGGATTCGACAGAGTGCACCTCAGTAAAATGATAGTAAACTGAATTTGTTATTTCACCCTTATTTTTTTACATAACAATAATAGCCTATTCCAGCAGTATTTAAAAACAAAAAGGAAGTGGTGAGAATTACATTACTTACATGCAATATGAATACAGAAAATTCTCCCTAAACTTTCCAACCTTTCCATTTAAAGTACTGCAGCATTTCCACATATCAAAATTATACAGCAGCATAAACACAGCTACTCAATTCTTTATTATGTAGTTTTATATCCTTTACTGCTATCAGACATCCTAAACAAAAATAATTTGATGATTTATATCTTAGACTGCATACACAGAAGTCTGCATAATAAATGAATGTGCTTTTAAAGTATCACCTTACAGAACTCCATCTGCTGCACCAGAGGAGGGAGCAAGTTAATGATTAGAGCCTTTACAGCAGCTATTACTGTGCAGAGTTATTTCTTATCTCTGGACTGCTGCATAATGTTTTAGGATTGTATTTCAGCAATAATCGTGCTCAGTTTAGAAGAAATCACTGAACACATATTCTCTGTTTATTTTGAGATAAAAGTTTTTTTTTTCTCTTAGATTAAAGTATATTACTTCTAAAACTAAATGCATTTAGTTTACAATATAGTTACTTATTACATTCTGGAAACACAATAGAGAGAAAATGGAAAAGTCGGAGCATTTATAAGGAGAAAAGAAAATAATTTTAACAAAAACAACACACATCACCACAAAACATACAAACGATAAGGCATAATGCAGTAACATAATGAGAGCTAAGAAATGATACATTAATATCCACCAATGCACTTTAAATATTTGTCAGACATATTGATTATGAAAGCAGCAGATAAGGGTGTCTTTGCCCAGTCATTTTACCTAGTGAGTAACTGGAAACACTTACATAAACAATGGTGGCCTTCTGCCCTACTCACAATGATTCTCTTATATCTGTCTCATTCTTTATTTCCTTGAAAACTGAATTAGCTGGCAGCACCACTTAAAAAGGAGAAAATGTTATTATTCAGCTAAACCTTATTCATGATGTAACAAGTTTACTGTCTTTTACCTATTAAACACCTGTTGTCTAAAGAATGCAAAAGCTGTGTGTTCATTTTTAATAGAAATGCATCAGTTACATTTTATTAATGTATTTATAAATATCCATCATATAGAAATTCAGTAATACCTCCGCTTTTGAGCCAGTTATGGTTGCATAAAGAGATGAAGCCCTGATCATGGCCTGGACATTCCAGGATAAAATAGTGACTCAAAAGTCTGAGGAACTTGCAATGAGATCTGGAGTGTCCATCCTGGGGACAGAGAATGCACTGATGAGGGTGGATCACTCTCTAGGGATATAAACGTCACCACAACAATAAATAGGATGTGCTGGAGGGATAGATTCCTGTCCCAGAGACTTCCCATGCTTTGGAACAAGATTCCAATCTACATTAGGCAGAGCTCCTCGCTAACACTCTTCAAGAGAAATCTTGACGAGTGGATGGGAAACAGAAAGTTTACCTTGGGGATCACTTCAGTGGCTCTGCTGGACAGAGGCACAGGGAACTAATCTAAGGTGGCGGCAAAAGCCAACACATTCTGGCTAGGATTATAAATGCCTTTGGGCAGATAGCCTAATACCTACCTATGAACCTATGATCACTCGTTCAGCCCTAGTGGAGGCCAAAGCTTACAGTGATCATCTGACTACATTTGGCATAGTCAAACAGGCAGGGCTGCTCTAGGGCCTAGGACAAGTATATCCACACAAGCCACACCTCATTGCCTGCTCATCCTACTCAAGCAATGCCAGCATGTTCTTGGGGGGTATGCCACCTTTCCTCCTAAGAATCATCTCTATCCCATAGCTCCTTTCCTTATGCCAACTGGAGGGCAGCTGGTTAGCATTGTCTCCTCATAGCAAGAGGTTCTCCGGTTCGATTCTCTGCTGGAGTGCCTTTTGTGCGGATTCTGCTTGTTCTCCCTGTGATTGCGTGGGTTTCCCCCGGGTGCTCCAGTTTCCTCCCACATTCCAAAGACATGCAGTAGGTGGACTGGACACTCTAAATTGGATGTAGGTGTGAGTGTGTGTGCAGCAAGAATAGCCACCGGCGATGTGAACCTTGGCCTGAGATGATTGTTGCTGTTGAAGTGACACCCCGACCCCATGTGCAAAATGGGAAAAAGGGGTTGAGAATGGATGGATTGTAACATGTCTCCCGCACACCCTACCTCTCACACTTATTCCTATCAATTCTAGTTTTTTTAATCTTGAACTGGATTTCTGTAATTAGCAATAATCCTACCTTCACCTCTACCTCTGTGACATCACTTATCCTGGTCAACAAAAAAATAATAATAATAAATAAATTATTAGAAACAATATGAATGAGAAGCAGCAGATGAAAGGTATGCAATGCAGAGATCAAAACATGTATTACAAGAAAAAAGAAAGAAAAGAGCATAATGTCATATAAACGACACTAACAATGTTGGGAGGGAGAAGGCATACTGATGTCCTTTGCACAGAAAGACACAATGAACAGGCAGAACACATTTAAGTGTAGGAGAACGAGTCAACTATGAAGGAAAGCAAAGGGCAAGATGTGTGTAATCCCACGCTTACAGTCACACTGAATGTGTAGCAGCATTTTTACTTCAGATTGGAATTGTTTACTTTAGGATATACTTAAGTTTAGATAGGAAATGACTGTAAAGCTTTCCAACAAAAATGGAGTAATCAGCCTCACCCAATGTACTTTTGTACAGTAGGACACTAACAAGCCTGCCTACTGGTGGCCTATGTACTCCTCTTTGTCATTACAGTACAGACAGAGAGGGACAGAATCAGCACTAACCAGCACTCGGGCACATTTTAACTCTCGCACAGAGTGATAATGCTTCATCTCTAACAAGTGCAAAGTATGTAGGGATACAGAGTGATGAGTTCAGTCACAGTATCCTGCAGCCAAATGTGTACTCTGTAGCAGGCTTGTTCAAATTTATACTGAAGGGATGGTAGGAGACCAGTGAGAATGTGCATGGAGTACAAAACAGAATGAAGTAAGACTGCAGTAAGCTATAGAAGCCTAACAATGTGTCAAAGATTTTTACTTCATATAATCTTGACTATCCCTGATCACCACAGTACACACATTCACCATAATTGAGTTGGTTAATTATGATAGGACCAAGATGCTTAGTAAATCTGGCTTCTCAATGGTGGAATGGTTAAGAACGGTTCTCTGCATATATGATGTAGTCTGATTCAGGTTAAGATTAACATTAAACTTTACTTGTGGGGGAGATACACTGAAGTGACTGTTCTTCGTATAACAACAGTATAAGTTTACTTTGTTGGAATTAAGGGGCAGTCCTACTGAGTTTAGCCATATCTGCGAAATAGTGAAATCTAGACTGCAGTGCTGACTTAACAGAGACACTAGGATGGTAGGCTAGAACAACTGTGAATCACCTGCATATTAAATAAGTGGTAATGCTCCACAGAGATAAGCAATACCATTAAAAAATACTGTAAACAGCACCGAGGCAGATACAGAAATGGACAAAGTATAACTATTTGTTGAAATCTCACAAATGCAGAATGAACTTGAATGCTCCCTTATACTTATTACAGTGTTTGCCTTGACATGCAGTTATTCCCCAGGAAAGAGACATCTGTCCTCCTAGAAAGTGGATGGATGTTCAGAGTCAAATGGTACACCTTGGTATGTGTTTGTAGATAAGTAACTGTTGGGGAGATGCAGTGAGAAGAGTAGTAAGAAAAGAGGAAGGCATCAATAGACAGTCTGCTTTACTGCAGAAACTAAGATATGCATCAGGGATGTTTGCTGTTGAACAAAGACGCACTGATGGACCAGCAGTAACAGTGTTTTGCACACAGGGAGTGGCAGTAGACTGTACCTGTTTGGCTAAGGAGCCATTAGAATGGGTGAACAAAGAGGTTTAAAAACATAGGATCATAGGAGATTACTAGGTTAATGGCTCTGGGGCCCTTACAAGCCTACCCAAGAGTTTATCCCCAGAAAAGAAACCACAATCAGCACCTGTCACCCCTGTCAGTGAGGAACACAGGTAGAACCCCTGGGACAAATTTGTGGTTGCCCATCCACTCATCAAGGTTGCGCTTGAAGAGGGTCAGCAACGTACTTTGCTTGACGTGTATGGGGAGTCTATTCCAGAGATAGGGCAGCCTCTGGGAGACAAACCTGTCTCTCCAGCAGGTTTTGTTAATGTTACATATTAGATTTAAGCCTTTCGATCAGGTCTACGCGAGGAGTTAGACTTACGGCTATGGAGCATCTCTAGTACAGCAGAGTCTGAGATTGCCTTGTAGAAAAGACACAGGTCACCTCTGAGCAATCTGTACGATACAGAGTAGACTGATAGTGATTTGAGCCTGTCCACATAGGACAGGTGTTGGAGGCCATGGATTCTCTTTGTGAGGTATTTCTGTGGCCTTTCCAGTTGGTGCAGGTGTTTGGAGAGCTACATACCAAATGGGGCTTTGTACTCAATTACTGGCCTAATGAGGGAGGAGTACAGAGAGGTAATAACCTCCTTTATTCTGGATGCAATCCCTTTACTTATGAGATGAACCAACTAAAAGGCTTTTTTGACCAATGCCGCTATGTGATGGTCAAATGTCAGACTGTCGTCAACTTGTGTACCCAGATCTCTCACCACAGGTTCTGTGCTTAGCGGGTTGCCGCTAGGCACTTATAATCTGAAGATGCTGGTCTGATGTATCTTACTGATGTATACTGGCAAACTAGACACCTGTTAGTGGTTTTACTGAGACAGAGGTCAGCTGAAACTGGGCAGCCATAACATTGTTACAAGCTAGAGTATGGATGGAAAACTCAATAGACATCAATATTTTTATATTAAAACTGCAATTATAGTTTCAAGAGAATAGTTTTGCTTATTTCGGGGAAAGAAATCAGTGGAGTGAGTATTTGAGAGTTCTGAGATTACACAATTCTGGGTATGGATGGTACTGAAAAACAGTCCAGTGACAAGGAGTTTGCATTAAAACTGCAGTTATAGTTTTAAATTGATATTCCTCTTTTCTTTCAGTAAGTGACATCAATGGACTTTTCAGCCATGATTGTTATGAATGGGAACAAGCATGGAATGGAGCTTTGTAGTGGGTGTGGCTACGGTAATGTTTTGCAGTCTTGTCTGTGTCTCTTACAGCTTACAGAAAAGACAAACATACGTTTCCTCCTTCCTCTCCGAGCAACAAGGGTGATCTTTGGATGTAATACTATTAGAGATCAGGGTTTGGGCAGAGCCCCCATGTCAGGACATGGAGGGTGCTTTAAGTTCAGTGTGTTCCACATTAATTTTCACAGTGGTCATCGGGGGCAGCAGTACGGTTTGGTCTGTATACCAGGTATCTGTGTGTTAGGCATTAAGAGTTCAAAGTAGACTTATTTCAGTTGTTTTGAACCAACAAAGCACACAAGCCACAGAAACCCATTCTGAAAAGTAGGAAAATACTATGACAGGGGCAAACAGCCAACATTTACCAAAGCAGTTTGCAGCAAAAAAAAAAAAAGACATTTGATCTATGTGCAGTAAACTGCATTCATGTCACACAAAGACTTAAGATGTGATAAAATACAATACAATATAGGATATGATGTGAGATGGTATGAGAGACATTCTGCAACATAATGCAATTTGAAATGCCAATCTGATTGTCAGCACTGCCTAGAAAAAGTACAGTTGTGTACACTTACCATAAATGTAGATGTTCGAGTGTATTCACTGTTGCAGTCATCACATTTGAGTTATCTGCCTGCAGGTAGCCCTCAGCCGGCCTGCATACCAGAGTCTTCGGATTTCTGAGTCGGATGCGGTCTCTTCTTCCATGACGTCAGGGGTATAAAACATGCAGCTGACGCCATTACATCAGTTTTTCTTGCCCCAGATGTCAGGTGCCCCCACAATAGGAAGCAATTATATGGTATGGTACACCCCCATCAAAAAGCAAATACACCAGAAAAAATAAATATACCAAACAAGAAGGAAAGGTAGAGCCAAGAGAAGTCAGGGAGCTGGAGGGATGATAACCAGGATTGCAACAGTGAATACACTCGAACATCTACATTTATGGTAAGTGTACACAATTGTACTATGTTCTTCGTGTTTCACTGTTGCACTCATCACATTTGGGTTGATTCCCAAAGCTAAGGAAGGGAGGAGGAAGTTAAAGAGCATTAGGGCCAGCTATTAAGCCATGCAAGACTGCAGTGGCAAATCCAGCTCTGTATTTAGAAAAGAAAGGCATGTGGTAATGCTTGGTGAAGGTATGTACAGAGCTCCAGGTAGCAGCTTCTAGGATGTCCCTGGTAGGGACTCCTCTGAGAAAAGCCGCAGAGGTAGATGAAGCCCTGGTGGAATGTAATCTTATCCCCTGTGGGGTAGGTTTTCCATGGTGCTTGTAGCAGAAATGAATGCAATGGGCTATCCATTTGGAAATGGTTTGCTTTGAAATGGCCTTCCCCTCTACCCCTGCCGCAAAGCCAACTAGCAGCTGTTCAGATTTTCTGAGAGGCTTAGTCCTGTCCAAATAAAATCTAAGTTATCTGTGCACATCCAGAGAGTGCAGTATTCATTCCCCTTTGTTTTGTGGATTAGGGGAAAAGTAGGCAAATGAATGGGCTGATTTTGGGCCACACTAGACACCACTTTGGGCATAAAGGAAGGATTAGTCCTGAGGCGAACCCTGTCCGCATGGAAGATAATGACGGGTTCCACTGCCATGAGGGCCTGTAATTCAGACACTCTTCTTGCTGAAGTGATGGCTAGAAGGAAGGCTGTTTTCCAAGAAAGGAATTTCAACTCTGCTGTTGCAGCTGGTTCAAAGGGAGGAAGACTGAGCTTTTCCAATACAAAGTTAAGGTCCCAGGCTGGAGTGGGAGCACTCCTGGGGGTTCTTACATTTTTGGCCCCTCTAAGGAATTGTTTTAGCAAGGGGTGAATGAAAAGGGGTGGCTCAGTATTACAATGTCCTGAAATGGCAGAGGCATGAATTTTAATTGACGAGAAGGATAGGCCCTTGTGGAGCATTTCTGTTAAGTACTGTAGAATATGAGGTAAGCTGGGCACCTTTGTGCCCATCCCCTGAGC
Organism: Protopterus annectens; assembly: GCF_019279795.1. NCBI lineage: Eukaryota > Metazoa > Chordata > Ceratodontiformes > Protopteridae > Protopterus > Protopterus annectens. The sequence continues at coordinate 667,479,939 of NC_056732.1, forward strand.
TTGGCACCAGGAACAGTATCTTGTCCACTTTTCAGCATAGGATTTTCTAGTACTAGGCCTCCTTGCCTCCAGAATGACATCCAGCACCTGCTTACTGAGGGATGCTAGAGGATAGCTCAAGGAATTAGCCAGGCTGCAAGGTTCAGGGTTTGAAGCTGAGGGTGCAGAACCTGGCCTGCCTGCTGGGACAGCAGGGAAGGGGTCTGAGGCAGGTGCCATGGTTGCAGCAGTGTCATACTGTGCAAGAGGGGGTACCAGTGCTGGTGTGGCCAGTCTGGTGCAATCAGTATTGCCCTTGGCTTGTCCTGTTTGATCTTTATTAGAACCTTCGAGAGGAGAGGCAGAAGGGGAAAGGCATAAACCGAGAGGCTTTCCCAGGTAAAGGACAGGACATCCACTTTCCAAGCTTGACTGTGGGGAGTTCTTGTCTAGAATTTGTTAAATTGGTAGTTCTGAGGGGAGGCAAACAGATCTACCTCTGGAGTCTCCCATTTGTTCCCAAAGAGGTTGAATATTTTGGGTTCTAGTTTCCATTCGTGTGGCTCCATGACATTTCTGCTTAAGTCGTCTGCCAGTGAATTTAGTTTGCCTGGCAGGAATTGAGCTTGTAGGTGTACTTGGTAGCTCAAGACTGTGTTCCACAGAGCCATGGCTAGTCTGCAGAGAGGGTACGAGTGGGTTCTCCCCTGCTTGTTTATGTACCACATAACTGTGGTGTTGTCTATCTTTACCAATAGTTGTCCTGGAAGAATACGGTCTTTGAAGGCTGTCAGAGCATTCTGTACAGCTAACATTTCTTTTTGATTGACATGCATGTGCATCTGTCTCGGGTTCCATTTGCCCTGAATGCACTGCCCTGCCATGTGAGCCCCCATGCATAGTCTCATGCGTCTGTTGTTAGAGTTTGGGCAGCAGGGGGTAGAGTGAAAGGGAGTCCCTTGTTGTGGTAGCAGGCCTCTGCCCACCAAAGGAACTCTGTCTTCATACAAGGAATGATAGAAATCATTGCTTCCAGGTCCTGAGAATGTTGACACCATAGGCTTTTTAGATACTATTGGAGTTTCCTCATATGCAGTCTTGCATATAGAATTAGTAGAATGCAAGAGGCCATGAACCCCAGGGCTTGCAGTATTTTCCTTGCAGAATGCTGGGGTTTTGTGGCCAATAGTTTGAAGTAGGTTGTCAAATAAACTTTTCTCCAGAGTGAGGAATGCCATCTGAGAAGTTGTGTTCAAGCTTGCTCCCAGGAATACAATCTGTTGGCAGGGTACTAGGTGAGATTTCTTTTCATTGATGGTGTACCCCAGTGAGGTTAGAAGTTTCTTTATGAATGCCAGGTGTTGTAATAGCAAGTCCTGGCTTTCTTATTGAATCAGACAATCGTCCAGGTATGGGTAAATTTGAATATTTCTCTGCCTGCAAATTGCAGTGGCTGGAGCTAGACACTTTGTGAATACCCTGGGTGCAGTAGATAAGCCAAAGGGATATGCAGAGAACTGACAGTGCATGGAGCCTGCCCTGAAGCGTAGGAATTTCCTGCAAGATTCCCTTAATGGGATGTGCAGGTAAGCTTCCTTTAAGTCTAGGGTTGCCAGCCAGGCATCCTTGGCTAGCACAGGAAGAAGCTGTTGAAGAGTTAGCATTTTGAATTTTGGAACTACCAGAAAGGTGTTGAGAATAGAGAGGTCCAGGATAGGACGCCAGGAGTTGTCTTTTCTAGGTACCAGAAAAAGTCTTGAATAAAAATCTTTCCCCCTTTGTTCTGCTGGGACAGGTTGAATACCCCTGATACTGAGAAGAGAGAGAACCTGCTGTTGGGCATCCGCCCATTGATTTGGGGGGAGGTCTGGCCAACCATTTGGGGTTGGTAGTGTGTGGAAGTGGAATCTGTATCCTTGGGAAACTATGTTCAAAACCCATTTGTCCTGGGTAAAGAGTTCCCAGTTTTTTTGCATGCAGGGTGAGCTTTCCTCCTAAGGGGGCAAGTAGTTGAGCAGGGCTTGGAAGGGTTAAGGTTAAGTCATTATGCCATTTTTCCATAGGGGGGGTGGCTTACTACTCCCTGCTTTGTAAGTGGGAGCCCCCCACTGCTTAAGTCTGTGCGTAGCCTGAGACTGTAGCCTAGGTGGTCTGCTGTTCCTGGGTTTGGACTGAGAAGGCCTGGAAGGGACTGGAAAGGACCTGTTCTTTGAAGGCCAATGCCTACTGAATCTGGGAGGCTGTACTTGTAGGAAATCTTTAACAGTTTGCATAGATTTAGCTTTTTCCTCCATCCTTTTGAGGACTTCTTTTGTTTTGTTGCCAAAAAGGCAGTCTTGGTTTAAGGGAGCATCCAGTAATTTAGCTTTAACATGATCTGGCAAGTTTTGTTCCTTAAGCCAAGCATGCCTTCTAAGTACAGACCCAGTGACAGCAGTCCTGCAAGATGCTTCTAAAGCATCAAAACTACATTGCAAAGTATGTTTATCAACTTGTTCTGCAGAATGCATTAAATCCTGCAATTCTTTCTGTTCAGCACAGTCAGGAATCAACATCATTTTCTGTTTAAGTAGTCCCATAATATGCTGCTGATACTTTAACATAAGAAACTGGCAATTTAAAGCCCTAATGGCCAAAGTAGCAGAAGTGTATACCTTCTTACCCCATCTGTCTAAGGCTCTAGAATCTCTATCAGAAAGGGATAGGATTTTTGGCAGCAGTAGCCTTAATGCCTTTTGGTCCTTGGGAAATGGTCTCTGGATCTGCAGAAGGATTCTTGAAGAGGAACTTTTGAGCGTCAGCTACTCTGTAGTACCTGCCTGGTTTTCTGGGAGCTGGAGGTAAAGTGTCTGGGATAAGGCTAGATTCCAAGAAATCATCATCTACAATGTCCAGAACAGGACGGATAGCTAAAGGCCTGCGTTGAGGCAGGAGTAAAAATTCCCTAAGTTTCTTTTTGGACTCTTCTGGACGGGAAGCAGAGGGAATGGAATCCTCTGCATCAGAATCCTCATAGGTAGATAAGGGCAAATCCTGGTAATCAGAAGGAGCAGAAATATCAGATTCCTGATCAGAAGAATCAGAAAGAAAATCAGTTCTAGGTCTCTTAGAGGGGGAAGGCTGGCTTCCCCTAATTAAGGTAATAAGGTCTTCAGCCATTCTAAGCATTTGTTTTTGAGGCATATGGCCTTGGGCCTGCGGTTTGGTTGTCGGTTTTCTAGGCATAGTATGAGTTTTTGGCCTGGATGAAAATGATGGCGTCGGTTTAATATGAATGTTTGTAGGCCTGAATACACCCAGAGAAGCCGGTGCCTGCACAGCGGCTCCAGACCTATCCAAGGTAGAGACATCCTTAGGTTCCATAGTCGAAGAAGCATCTAGCGGCATACCAGACTCCGAATAGGTCTCAGTAGAGGCCTGTGAATCTGAAGTAGTGGGTATCAGGGGCTGCGAAAGCGCCTCACTGAGTACCAGCGGACTGGCGACTAGCTTAACGGAAGCGTCATTGGCAGTTTTGGACCTATGCGGTCTGTCTCTGTCTTTATCCTTACATTTTTTTCAGAAGATCGGTAGTTGAATGGCTTAATGAAGCCATTTCGGAGTACACAGACTGAGTACGAAAGTAATTGGCTGCAAAAATAGTCCGACGATGAATAGTTCAGGCGTTGAACAAGACACAAAACCGACAGCGAGGGACGTCGTGGTTTGAGCCTAAACAGGGGATGCAGTAAGAATGAAAATCTCTATGAGGTATTTGCTTTCCACAAGTAAGACAACTGTTAACTTTTACTGACATCGGTTAGTGCAAGAAAAAGGATCCCCAATGGGGTACTTATCTTTTTTGAAGACTTCGGGTCTGAATCTTGAAAAAGAAAATTTCAGGAGTCACCCGACCGACACTTATGAACTGCTTCTGCTTCGGGCGCCACACGGCAAGAAAGACTGATGTAATGGCATTGGCTGCATGTTTTATACCCCTGACAACCTGACGTCATGGAAGAAGAGACAGCATCAGACTCAGAAATCCGAAGACTCTGGTATTCAGGCCAGCTGAGGGCTACCTGCAGGCAGATAACCCAGATGTGATGACTGTAACAGTGAAATACAAAGAACATCTGCAGAGCATCTTTCCCTCTGTCATGGACTCATTACCCCCACTCCTTTATCATGAGTCACTTGAGCAACTGTACAATGTGAACTGAAATATATAGCACATTTTTTAACATGTCATTCAGTTATCGAGAGTTTGCCAGTATGAATCTTGAATATCAAATGTGTGTCAGATTCATCTGCAAACTGACAGGAAGTATTAAAGATGGTGTACATACACCAAACATTCAGCTTAGGTCACTGTCTATTGCTTAGAAAATAAACAGCATATTGTTTTAATTTAATTTTTCCTCACTGTGCACTTATGGCAGTGTATTTTACAGTTACTTTATAAGTTAAAGCATCTTAAAGGACAACTTTCCGCACTCTGCCTTAGTACAAAATTATCCTTACTTTTTCACTTAAAATACTCTTGTTTCTCCCTTTGTGTGATATTACTATCTAAGTCAGCCAGTCCAGTGTGCATCACTCTAAGTCAACATAAAATTTTACTTTAGGATTCTGCCTCACTGGCTGTTACATCATAATGGTCAGTACCTTTCAGATTTCAGGTGCAGGAAAAGCTCACATCATAGATTCATAGATTGTTAGGCTACCGGCCCAGTGGGGCCTTTCAAAGCCTAGCCAAGTTTTCCCAAAAGAATAATGACATCCTGCATACAAAAAGGACACTGAGGGTTAGGGATTTATAAGCTACCTCTGCCCATAAGGGACATGGGTGCCAGGCACGGTGTAATGTCCTATTCCCCATCCATTGGTTTAGGTTGTGCTTAAACTGGATTTTAGATTAACTCAGCTTCACATGGATGGTAAGCCTGTTCCATAAGAGAGGCTAAAATTCATCTGAATGTGGGTGTTAGAGGAGTTGAAACACATCCTCAGGTAAGACCTCACAAGGTTCAAACTCGGGACCTCTACTTCATAAAACCAGCACCTAAACTACTGCGCTACAGAGCCCTGATCTTTGCAGTTGAAAATCCAAAGATTCATAGACAAGTACTAGGCTACTGTCCTTGTAGGCCATTTTAAGCCTAGCCAATTTCTCATCCAAAGTTGAGAAGCAAGTCTGTACCTTGTGTTTGTGACATGAGCACTTTAATGATTATACCAAACTCCTTTTTTCATGGTGCCTGTGCTTCTGGCCTTTCTGTCCCACTCAGGAACATAAAACTTAAGAGTTCAGGAATGCAGGCTAAGTCACATTTAGCAGCATAGAAATGACTGTTGTGTAATATAGTTTGTGGAACAATAACAAGCAAGACATGTTACTGTGAACTGTCAGCCATGTTACTGTGAACTGTCAGCCATGTTACTGTGACCTGTCAGCAAAAGGACAGTGAGCAGCTCTGGCATGAAAGACAGGAAGCACTGAAATAACCACTGCTCTACTTACTGTTTCTCATTTACAGCACTCTGCCTCCTCTAACACGAAGGAAGCCAGCTTATTTACCTTTCCCTTACTGGTCCTCAGAGTTGAAGGACCTACTCACCCTTCCACCCCTATGAACAAAGTTTAATGTTCCTGATGCCAAATTTGTCTTCAGGACCTTTCATCACATAGAAAAAAAACTTGGTTTGCCAATGCAGGCCTTCCTATAATCTGTGCTCCAAACTACATCAACAGCTACCTAACAGACAGGGTGTTTGCCAGTGCTAAATGGCTTAAACTACTGCATGTTAGTGTTAGGTATATTGCTGGAAAATTACCTGAGCTTGAATCTTTGTTAGCACTGTACACTTCTGCTATCTGTGGAGTATAAAAACCTGGTTGAATTTCTATTTTCAACCAAGAAGTCCTTGTTTCCGCCACTGAATGCTGACACGCTACATGAAAGATGTAGTGGTGTGTTTCTGTATGTAAGGAACAGTACACTTGTGTAAAATCTTACGATAACAGTAGATGTCTTTCTCTTCACTGTTCAGTATCCTATCCAAAACAGAAGGGATCTCCTGCTAAGGGCAACCCAACACTTGGCCAGTATACAAAAACCTAATGATCTTGTATTCATTATATTTATGCTCCATGCACAGAATGTAGGGCATAAAAGGGACGAACGGATGCAACTACCTGGAACTGAATTGCACCAGAAGAGAACAAGTCTCCGTAGCACAAAGGAGGCCATGTATATTCAAAAGAAAAAATGCACAAGAAGAAAAAGGGGAACACTAAGCAAGAAAGGAATCTAAAACAAAAAACATAACAAACAAGAGGGGGTTGGAGGGAGGGAGTGAATACTGCAACAGTGAAGAGAAGGATATCTACTGTTATAATAACATTTTACACAACTATACTATGTCCTACTATAAGCCGCGGTGGTGCAGCGGTAGCGTTGTCTCCTCACAGTAAGAGGTTCTCCCGTTCGATTCTCAGCTGGAGTGCCTTCTGTGTGAAGTCTGCATGTCCTCCCCGCGGTCGAGTGGCATTCGAAAGACATGCATAAATGGCCGTGCCTTTGTTGAAGGTTCGGCGTCAAGCTGGCACCTCGGCACCATAAAAATCGACTGCCAATCATTAGCGGACCGGAGTTCCGCTGTGGCGACCCCTAACCAGGAAGAGCCGAAAGAAAAACCAAACAACTATGTCCTACTATATCACTGCTGCAGTATCCAAAACAGAAAGGAGAGTAAACAAGCTCAAGAAACAGAATGGGAGGTGGATGGCTGAGAACAGCCCTCAACAAACCCACATAAAATGATTTCAGTAAAACCTGCTCTGGCCCTAGAAACCACATCCAAGTTATAATGCTTAGTAAAGATATGCACTGAATATCTAGTAACAGCTGCAAGGATGGAATTGGTGTCCAACCCCTTGAAGAAAGCACCAGAATAGGCAACAGCCCTAGTGGAATGAGCTCTAACAGAAGTAGACAGATATTTTCCATGATGAGAATAACAAAAAAAAAATGGCCTTATATATCCAGGAGGAGATGGTTTGCTTAGAAACAGCCAAAACCAATCTCATGGGATGAAAGAAAACAAAAAGCTGATCAGCTGTATGAATGGCCTTAGTTTTATCTAAACAGTACCTGACCTGTATGTGCAAATACTAGGTATGCAGGACCCTCTTACTAGCAGACTGAGAAGAAAGGAAAAAGGAAGGGAGTTGTACCAACTGATTCAAGGACAACTCATTTACTACATAGGGCATAAAAGAGAGATTATTATGAATGGATACCTTGTCAAATAAACAAAAAAAGGAGAAATGGCCATAAGGTTCTGGAGCTCAGAAACCCTCTGAGGAGAAGTATGAGCCAGCAACAAAACAGTCTTCAAGGTACAAAGCTGCAAAGAAGCAGAATCTGCAGGCTAAAAAGGAGCCTGAGTCAAATTTTCCAACACAAAATTAAGGTCCCAAGAAGGAGGAATAGGTTTTCTTGGAGGCCTAATATGCAGGACACCTTGAAAAATTGTTTGATCTCAAAACAACAAATCAAATGAGGACTCAAGGGCAGACAGAATTGGCTGACAAACTGGATTTACAGAAGAATAGGCCAGACCACACTGGAGCAACTCACACAAATAAGAGAGGAACAGAGGGGCCCCAGCTGAAAAAGGGTCCTGGCTATAAGCATGGCACCAGACAGAAAATCTTTTCCATTTGGACATATAATATTTCCTGGCTGAGGGTTTCCTTGCCTCCTGTAAAACCCTAAGCATGTCCTCAAAAAAGAAGTGCCAGTAAGGGATCAAAACCCTATCACCCACAGTGTCAGTTGAAGAGTGGATAAATGAGGATGGATGAGAAATCCCTTGTCCTGTGTGAGGAGCTCCACCCGGTGAGGTAATTTGTGGTGATTGTCCCTGGCCAGATGCATTAAGAGGGGGAACCAGTGCTGCCTTGGCCAAAAGGGAGTCACTATCAAGATTTCAGTGAGTCCAGCTGAATCTTCTGCAGGACTCTTGGAAGTTGAGGAGGAGGAGGGAAAGCATAAAGAAACATCCCCTTCCGTGGAAAGGAAATGGCAACCATCTTCCATACCAGATGTCATGGCACTCTGGAACAGAAGACAGGAAGCTGCCTGCTCAGAGGGGAGGCAAAAAGATCAATGAATAATGTCCAGAAACACATCTCTGTGAATCACCCATTCATAAGCCTATGCTCTATACCTGCTCAGAGAGTCTGCCACTAGATTGTGCTCTGAAGGAATGTATACTGCCTGAAGAGTAAACTGATAACTGACAGCCACCTTCAAAGTCCGAAGAGCCATTCTGCAGAGGAGGTAAGATTGTGTGCTTCCCTGTTTGTTGACATACCTGTGTGCACCTTCAAGGGGCGTGGAGAGAATATGGGGTGAAAAGCTTGAAGGGCCAGAATCAGAGGAGCTCTCATCTCTTTGATGCTGATATCATCTGACTGCTGCTGGGAAGGCCAGAGACCCTGAACATTCAGTTGACCAGAAGACACAACCCCATCCCATGTCTGAGGCATCCATGAACAGTTCCTGAGAAGGGCCTGGAGGCTGAAAGGGTTGGCCTGGGTTGAGAGCAAATTGTTGAATCCAACAATCAAATTCCTTCTTGAGACAGGGAAGGAGAGGTACACTGAAATCCAGAGGGTGACAATGCTGCAGCCAAAATGACTTGAGGTACTAGGGCATAGCAAAATAAATTTAAAATGGGTGGCGAAAGCCAAACACATTCTGGCTAGGCTTATAAATGCCCTAGGGCAGATAGCCTAGTATGAACCTATGAACCTATGAACCTATGTGCAGTCTGGCAAGAGGAAGCACTGGAGTAGAAGAGGCCATGAATCCCAGGGTCCAAAGAAACCTCCCTTGCTGTCATGGCAGTCAGAGGTGAAGAGACTGAAAAAAGCCTGTCAATGACAAAACTGATGAGGTGTAAGAGAGGCCAACATTGGTGCTGTCCGAATCCTGCATCTCAGATACACATGATCCTGAGAGGGAGTCAGTACGGACTTTTAGAAGTTGATAATACACCCCAGACTTTGAAGAAGAGAGATAGTGAACTTCACAGACTGTAACAAGCAACTGGGAGAAAATGCCTGAAGTAACAGGTCATCTAGATAAGGAAAACTCTGAATGTCTTGCAGCGTGCAGAAAGCAATCACAGGAGCTACGCATTTTGTGAATACCCTTGGGGCATTAGAGAGACCAAAGGGCAAAGCAGAGAACTGAAAATGAAAGGAAGACACACAGAAATGTAAAAACTTTCTGAAAAAAGGGTGAATAGGGATATGAAGGTAAACATATTTCAGATCCAAGGATACCAGAAAAGCCTGGGGTAATAAAAGAGGAAACAGGGTTTGATGAGGAAGCATATGAAAAGAAGAGACCTTGAGAAAGGTGTTGAGCCAGGAGAGATCCAGAATAGGTCTCTAAGTGCCCTCCTTTCGAGGAACCAGGACGATCCTGGAATAAAAATCCTTTCCTGCTTGGAAAGGTGGAACAGGTTGAATGGTTCCTTGGTTCACCAGTGACTCTAGAACCTCCAGGAAATGAGGAAGTTGCTGTAGAAGAGTTTGGAGAATCCCTGAAAAAGGAGGGCAGACTTCCACACCATGAAGTAACCCTGATGGATGATAGAAAGAACCCAAAAGTCTGAAGTGATGAGATGCCAAACTGGAAGCCAAAGGGAAAGCCAAAGGGACAAAGGAACCTGGCCTAAAGGTGGTGGTGGGGGGAGCAATTGTCAAAGAGAAGCAGGCTTATCAGATAAAAGAGGCTTCTGGACCACAGAAATCAGAGAAGCCTTAGCAGAGAAGGCTCACCTACCACCCTTTTGCCCTTGGAGGCTTGGTGGGATTGCCTGTGAATAAAAGCAGCTTTAGAAGGATAATTCATCTGGAACTTAGCGACAGAAGAGACAAAATTTGTTTAAGGTCCTGCAAGGCTTTGCCTTTCTCTTGAAGAGACATAAACATGTCAGCAGCAACAGTCCCAAAAATATGTTTATTACCCAAAGGAGCATCCAATAACTTGGCCTTAATGTCCTGAGGCAGAGACTGAAGACAAGGCCAAGAATAATGCCTCATGACGGACCCCAAAGCCACAGTCCTAGAAGAGGTGTCAGCAGCATCACAGCCACACTTAATAGACTGGTGAGCCACTTGAGAAGCAGAGCCTAAAATAGATAAGGCAGAGGAATTATCTTCAGAATCAGGGAGGTCAGAAATAACCTGACAAGCCTGTGCAATCAAGGCCAGAGCACACCTGGTCATGTGGGTCTGGTAATTAACAGCCCTAAAGGCCAAAGTAGAAGCAGTGTAAACCTTCTTACCAATCCTCTCCATTGCCCCATCATCCTTAGCAGAAGGCAAACGTTTGGAAGAGCTTAGAAGGTTTGTAAGAAGAGAATTACATGACAGCAGGATCAGCAGAAGGATATTTAAATAAAAACTGACAGTCCTCAGGAACCTTATAGAATCTATCAGGTTTTTCGGAGCAGGAGGATGAGAATCAGGAGACTTGAAAGCAGAAATGAAAGTATCTAACAAGGCAGCCAACACAGGAGAAACTGACAGTGGTTTAGGAGTACCCACCTGAAGCAACTCATAACATCTTCTCTGCATATTAGACACTTGAAAAGAATTCCACTGAAAGTATTCCATCATCCTAGCAATTGTGTCCCCAAAGGACAATTTCTTGAAAAGAGATTCAGGGCTAACAGACTCGTCTTCATCAAAACTTTAAGCCAAAGGTGAAGGCATCTGTGAAGAATACGACAAAGCCCCTCATCAGACACTGAATGCTTATCTGAGGAATCTGGTTCCCTAAGCCATTTAAAAGGGGTAGAGGTCCAATGAGGAGCAGATACTGAAACCCCTTGAGGAGGTTTTAGCCCTGAGTAAACTCCTTCCATTCCCTTTGACGATCCTACGGATGGACTGAAACATGCTTCAGTTTTTGTCTTTTCTTGGAAGGGATATCAGCCCTAACAAATACCGGAGGTTCCGACCCTTGGCGAGATTTGATGAGAACCCGGAACCTCCTCCCTGACCAATATCTGTTGAATCCCACTAGGACTCTCTGAAATAATCAACCACAGTTCCCCCTCATTGTCCAGAGCAGATGTCTGCAAAGCCTCAGAGGACATGCAGAAGGACAGATCCATGCTGGCCTCTGACAGGGTCACAGTACAGGAATCTGATGTAGACACCAAATGACCTATAGAGCTATTACCCACTTCTATAGGGACATCTGGTGGAGGCTGGACAGCTAAAGAATTCAGCCCAGACTTCTTGGCCTTCTTCCTACCTAGGCAGAGTATCTCAGGGTTAAAGGATTGTGCCATGGTACCCTGGGCTAACTGTTTAAGCCACTGGTTTTCAAAATAAGTGGCCAGAGAAGAAAAATGGCTTCTGAGTGTCTTAGTCACAAGTGCCTTAAAAATACTACAAGAGGTATAATTGTGGGAAGTGCCCAAACAAAAAAGACACTGTGATGATCCTTATGGACACTGACATTTTCCCTTCTTGGATGACATGAACCCTAGGTGGCAAAATAAAATACAAGAAAAGTAAAAAAAAAAAAAAAAAAAAAAAACCCTAAGAGGGCACTTATCTGGTGGTTAAGAATTCAGTCCAGCAACTAGCATAAAAAGCATTTAAACTGGCAGCAAAAAAGTTCTGGGTAGTTGCGTCCATACATCCCTTTTTTGCCTTGTGTTCTGTGAGGGGAGCATAAATGTGACGTATGGCGCATACAAGATCATTAGGCTTTGGTATACTGGCTGAACGTCGGGCTGCCCTGGCAGGAGATCCCTTTGGTTTTGGGTACTGCAACAGTGATATAGAAGGACATCATCCCCATTTTTATTTTAGGTATTTGTTAACCAGATAAGCCATGTGGACAGATGTACCCCTTTTCAGGGGGAACCCATGAGTACTCTCTGTTAAACGAACTTGCTTACTAGAGTCACACAGTAGGTAAATAAATGTTGAAGGGCTCAAACCCTGTACCTTTGGCTACAGGAAGCTGTTCACTAACAGATCAGAGCCTTAGTCATCTCCTGTAACTGCCAGACTTTTGGCCTCAGAATTCCCAGCTTAATTCCTTGAGTCAGAAGCCTTTCAGAGCCTTTTTTACCTGGAATTGAAAGAATCTGCTCATACGGTGTGCTTCACTCAACTGTCCCTATTTCCCTAGGAGCCCAAGTAAGTTTACCTCATGGATATCACAGACTATCTAGAATGAAGGTAAAGTTTTTAGGTGACCTCAACAGTGGCTTTACCATCTTGCAAGATTCATCAAACTGAGACACAGGTAAAGGATTTTTACCTTGCTATATCCCTTGGCATAGTGGAGCAGCAGTTAGTGTTCTCACCTCACAGCAAGAGGTTCATTGGTTCGAATCATGGCTGGGTTGCTTCTGTGCAGAGTGTGCATCTTGCCTGTGTTCATGTAGGTATCCCCTGGGTGCTCCGGTTTCCTCCCACATTCCAAAGACATGCAGTAGGTGGATTGAACTCCCTAAATTGGCCACAGGTGTGAGTGTGTTTGTGAGTGTGTGGTGTGGAAGAAGTACCATTGCAGGGCTAGCCACCCAGAGGTGTAAACCTTGGCTTTAGATAATTTGTCACTGAAGAAGTGACACCCCAACCCCATGTGCAAAATGGGGAAAAAAAGGGGTTGTGGATGAATGGATTCCTCCCAAGAGAACTGACGAAATCTCAGGCAGATATTGCACTAGGTGGCATGTACCTGCAGTTGACTCCATTAGTGAGCACTTCCGAGTATCACATCTAGGCATATTAACAAAAGACACCTCCAAGCCCTCTTGCATGAACTTGTAAGTACAGACTACACACCTGTAAATGATACACCGACACTGACTACACACCTGTAAATGATACACCGACACTGACTAGGCACCTGCCTACTTTAAGATGTGCATTTTGTTGATCCTGCACGGGTATGTCTCTGTAAGAAAAATCCTGCACAGGTAAGTCTCTGTAAGAAAAATCCCGCACAAGCATGTTTCTGTAAGAAAAATCCTACACAAGTATGTATCTGTAAGAAAACTAAGAGGAAGGGACAGTCTCAGTGACTTCCTCTCCCTTGAACAAGAGTTTCTGACCTTAAAAAGAGACAAAGCCTAGTTAATCCACTAAAGAATCAAGCACAAACCTTCTCCAGTTGCCTATAAGTCTCTCCACTATAATAATTTCCAGGATGCTCGTACCTGTGCAATGAAAGTTTATCAACCTTTGCTTCAGATTATTAACTTTTTGTTTTTTGTTTTCTTCATCAGTGTTATAGTTGAATTTATCTGAAATTGTAATATATCAACAGTGATGTTAACCAGAAAGAAGACAGCAAAGCAAAGTTTGCCCAAAATATCTGCAGGAAAAAAGTTAATGCTTTGAAGAATCTCTCTGCAGCTGAAACGTGCTCCATAAATTAAAATACCACAGTTCTGTGATTAAGTTTATGCAAATATATGTGTCCTGTCTGTGACAAAGGAGAGTCATCCCAAAAGACCTGCTTATATTCCAGCAGAAGAGCTTGCATCTTTTTCACATTTGTGTGCACGTCCTGTAAGGATATAATGAGCATGTGTGTAGCAGCTTGTATGCTCATTTGAGAAAGAATAACATACTAGGACACACACAAACAGACTGCACTATCTCAGCTGAGTGACTCATCAAAACAATGGAAAATCATTCCAAAGTTTCTATATTCTAAAGTTAATCAAGGATAATTTTTTGCACACTGGACTGACAAAGAAAAATTTGAAGAATTTCCAGAGGTGCTTCAAGAAAGAAAATGTAGAATATGTATGTGTGTGTGTGTGTGTGTGTGTGTGTGTGTGTGTGTGTGTGTGTGTGTGTGTGTAT